>NC_133541.1:151132516-151732516 GCF_048773025.1 Camelus bactrianus
GTAAATTACATTTCCCTTGGTTAGAATTCACACCAAGAGATTTTTCCTGAGAAATCGGCCTGATTTTCGAATCTGGCTTTAGGAAATACCTGCAAACCCAGATTACTAGATTCTCGGTGTACATCTGCCTTTTATGGTGGATGAAAGTTCGGTAATCCGCATGCTAACTACACTGTTGTGAATATTTGTCGATTCTGAGATACATGAATTGTGTTCGGAACACAGAATATCACGGTGAGCGTATCTATGTAAAATACATGTCTCAGGTAGAATTTGCTCTAAGAGTTTATTCTGAGAAATCTGCCTCATTTTTGAACCTGGCGTTTGAAAATCTCTGCAAAATCAGGGAAAATGCTTCAAAGTGTCAATATGCATTTAATTGTGATGCAAGCTCATAAAACCACATGCAAACAAATCTGTGGTGAATAATTTTGGAAAGCGTTATGCATGCAGTGGGATCGTATCACGGACAATCCCGGCTATGGAATCTATGTAAATTACACATCTATTGGTTAGAATTCGCTCCAAAAATTTTTCCCTGAGAAAACGGCCTGATTTTCCAAATTGGCATTAGGAAAAAGCTGCAAATTCAGAGTTAATGTTCCTAGATGTAAATATGCCATGTATGGTGGATGAATGTTCTGTAAACTACATGTTCACAACTCATTCGAGAAAGTTTGTTGAAACCTTGATGTATGAAGCGTGTGAAGAAAATGGAATGTCACTGTGAGGGAAACTATGTAAATTACATTTCTATTGGGAAGTACTCGCTCCACGAGAATTTTTCTGGCAAATCTGCCTCCTTTTCAATACCGGCATTAGGAAAAACTTTCGAAATGTGAGAAAATGCTTCAAATTGTCAACATGGCTTTTAGGGTGGATGAAAGTTCGGTAATCCTTATGCTAACAACTCTGTAGTGAATATTTGTTGAATCCGTGATGCATGTAGCTTTTTTGGAACACGGAATTTCACGATGACGGGTTCTATGTAAATTGCATGTCTATTGGGTAGAACTCGCTCCAAGAGGATTTTTCTGTGGAAACTGCATGATTTTAGAGACTGACATTAGGAGAACACTACTAAATCAGAATAAAATTTCTATGTATAAATATGCACTGTAAGGTGGATTAAAGTTCGTTAAAACACATGTTCACAACTCATTAAAGAATGTTTGTTGAATCCGTGGTGCATGTAACGTGTTCAGAACACAGAATGTCACGGTGATTGAAACTAGGGAAATTACCTATCTTTTGGGTAGAAATGGCTCCAAGAGCATTTTTCTGCCAAATCTGCCTCATTTTCAAAACTGGCATTCAAACTAACGTGTGAAATCTGAGAATATTCTTCAAAGTGTCAGTAAGCCTTTTATGGTGGATGAAAGTGCTGTAATCCACTTGCTAACAACTCTGTAGTGAATATTTGTCGCATCCGAGATGCATGTATCGTGTTCGGAACACGGAATTTGACGGTGAGCGAATCCATGTAAATTACATATCTATTGTTTAGAACAAGCTCCAAGAGGTTTTTGCTGTGAAATCGGCCTCATTTTCAAAACTGGCGTATGGAAATCCCTGTGAAATCACAAAAAATGCTTCTAAGCATCTATATGCCTTCTATAGTGAGAAAGTCCTGTTATCCACATACAAACAACCCTGTAGTGTATTTTGTCGAAACTTTTCTGCATGTAGCATGTTCAAAACACGTAATTTCACAGTGGGAGAATCTATGTAATTTACATATCTATTGGGTAGAACACGCTCCAACATTTTTTTCCTTTGAAAACTGCCTGATTTTCGAAACTGCTATTAGGAAATATCTGCGAACTCACTGTAAATGTTTCTAGGTGTCAATATGCCTTGTATGGTCGATGAAAGTTCTTTAATACACATGTACACAACTCATTAAGAATGTTTGTCAAATCCGTGATGTTTGTAACGCGTTCGGAACATGGAATGTCACGGTGAGGCAAACTATGTAAATTACATATCAATTGGTTAGAACACTCTCCAGGAGCATTTTACTGAAAAATCAGCCTCAGTTTGGAAACTGTTGTTCTGAAAACACTGCAAAATCTGAGAAAATGCTTTAAGGTGACAATGTGTCTTCAATGGGTTATTAAAGATGTGTAATTCACATGCTAAGAACTCAGCAGTGAATATTTGTTGAATCCGTGGTGCATGGACCGTTTTCGGAACACGGAATATTATGGTGAAAGTATCTATGAAAATGGGATGTCTATTGGATTGAACATGCACCAAGAGAATTTTTCTGTGAAAACTGCCTGATTACAGTAACTGACATTAAGAAAACCTGTGAAATCTAAAAAATATTTCTAGGTGTAAATATGCCTTGTATTGTGGTTGAAAAATCGGTAATCCACATGCTCACGGTCATTAAAAAATGTTTGTCGAAGCCGTGATTAATGTAACATTTTCCGAACACGGAATGTCTCGGTGAGTGAAGCTCTGAAAATAACAATTCTGCTGGATAGAACTCGCTTGAATTGAATGTTTCTGTGAAAATTTCATGATTTTCGAAACTGGATGTTAGGAAAAACCTGCGAAATCAGAATAACTACTTCTAAGTGTAAATATGCCTTTTATGTTGGATGAAAGTTCAGTAATCCACATGCTCACACTCATTAAAGAATGTTTGTCGAACTTGTGATGCATGTAACGTGTTCGGAATACAAAATGTCATAGTGAAAGAAACAATGTAAGTTACATGTCTATTGGGTAGAACTCGTTTGAAGAGAATTTTTCTGCGAAATGTGCCTCATTTTGAAAACTGCCATTAGGGGAACCCTGTGAAATCTGAGAAAATGCTTCTACGTGTCAATATGCCTGGAATGATGAATGAAAGTCCGGTAATCCACATGTTAATAACAGTGTAGTAATTATTTTTTAAACCGTGATTCATGTAGCGCTTTTGGAAAATGGAATTTCACGGTAATGAAACTATGTAAATTACAATTCTATTGAGTAGAACGAGCTAGAAGAGAATTTTTCTGCGAACATTGCATGATTATCGAATCTGAAGTTTGGAAAAAGCTGCAAAAAGGGAGTAAATATTTGCAGGTGTAAATGTGCCTTTATGTTGCAAGAAAGTTCGGTAATCCACATTTTCACAACATATTAAAGAATTTTTTTCTAATTCGTGATGCATGTAGCGTGTTCAGAACGTGAAATTTCCCGGTGATTGAAACTATGTAAATGACTTCTCTATTGGGTAGAACTCGCTCCGAGAGAGTTTTTCTGCGAAAACTTCGTCATTTTTAAACCTGGCGTTTAGAAAACGCTTCAAAATCTGAGAAAATACTTCTAAGAATCAATATTC
Source organism: Camelus bactrianus (assembly GCF_048773025.1). Taxonomy (NCBI): domain Eukaryota; kingdom Metazoa; phylum Chordata; class Mammalia; order Artiodactyla; family Camelidae; genus Camelus; species Camelus bactrianus. The sequence goes on from NC_133541.1 coordinate 151,135,854, forward strand.
AATGTATTGTGATGAAAGTTCGGTAATCCACATGCTAACAAATTTGTAGTGAATATTTATCGAATCCTTTATGCATGTAACATGTTCGGAACACGGAATTTCACGGCCCGGGAATTTATGTAAATTACATTTCCCTTGGTTAGAAATCACCCCAAGAGATTTTTCCTGAGAAATCGGCCTGATTTTCGAAACTGGCGTTAGGAAATCCTGCGAACCCAGATGAATAGATTCTCGGTGTACATATGCCTTTTATGGTGGATGAAAGTTCGGTAATGCGCATGCTAACTAATCTATAGTGAATATTTGTCGAATCCGAGATACGTGAATTGTGTTCTGAACACAGAATATCACGGTGTGTGAATCCATTTAAAATACATGTCTATTGGTTAGATCCCGCTCCAAGAGTTTTTTGCCGTGAAATCGGCCTCATATTCGAAACTGGCGTTTGGAAAACTCTGTGAAATCACAGAAAATGCTTCTAAGCATCTATATGCATACTATAGTGAGAAAGTGCAATAATCCACATGCAAACAACTCTGTAGTGTATATTTGTCGAATCTTTTCGGCATGTAGCATGTTCAAAACACGTAAATCCACAGCGGGAGAATCTATGTAATTTACATATCTATTGGGTAGAACACGCTCCAACAGTTTTTCCTTTGAAAACTGCCTGATTTTTGAAACTGTTATTAGGAAATATCTGTGAACTCAATGTTAATGTTTCTAGGTGTCAATATGCCTTGTATGGTGGATGAAAGTTGTGTAATACACATGTACACAACTCATTAAGAATGTTTGTCAAATCCGTGATGTGTGTAGCGCGTTCAGAACATGGACTGTCACGGTGAGGCAAACTATGTAAATTACATATCTATTGGTTAGAACACGCTCCAGGAGCATTTTAATGAAAAATCTGACTCAGTTTGCAAACTGGTGTTATGAAAACGCTGCAAAATCTGAGTAAATGCTTTAAGGTGACAATATGTGTTCAATTGGATATTAAAGATGTGTAATTCACATGCTAAGAACTAAGCAGTGAATATTAGTTGAATCCGTGATGCATGGACTGTTTTCGGAACACGGAATATTACGGTGAAGGTATCTATGAAAATGAGATATCTAATGGATAGAACATGCACCAAGAGAATTTTTCTGCAAAAACTGCCTTATTTTCGTAGCTGACTTTAGGAAAAACTGCGAACCCTAAGTAAATGTTTCTAGGTGTAAATATGCCTTGTATTGTGATTGAAAAATCGGTAATCCACATACTCACGGTCATTAAATAATATTTGTTGAAGCCGTGATGAATGTAACGTTTTCGGAGCACGGAATATCTTGGTGATTGAAGCTCTGAAGATAACAATTCTGCTGGATAGAATTCGCTTGAATTGAATGTTTCTGTGAAAATTTCATGATTTTTCAAACTGGATTTTAGGAAAAACCTGTGAAATCAGAATAACTACTTCTAGGTTTAAATATGCCTTGTATGGTGGATGAAAGTTCGGTAATCCACATGCTAACAAATTTGTAGTGAATATTTGTCGAGTCATTTATGCATGTAATATGTTCGGAATACGGAATTTCACGGCCAGGGAATTTATGTAAATTACATTTCCCTTGGTTAGAATTCACACCAAGAGATTTTTCCTGAGAAATCGGCCTGATTTTCGAATCTGGCTTTAGGAAATACCTGCAAACCCAGATTACTAGATTCTCGGTGTACATCTGCCTTTTATGGTGGATGAAAGTTCGGTAATCCGCATGCTAACTACACTGTTGTGAATATTTGTCGATTCTGAGATACATGAATTGTGTTCGGAACACAGAATATCACGGTGAGCGTATCTATGTAAAATACATGTCTCAGGTAGAATTTGCTCTAAGAGTTTATTCTGAGAAATCTGCCTCATTTTTGAACCTGGCGTTTGAAAATCTCTGCAAAATCAGGGAAAATGCTTCAAAGTGTCAATATGCATTTAATTGTGATGCAAGCTCATAAAACCACATGCAAACAAATCTGTGGTGAATAATTTTGGAAAGCGTTATGCATGCAGTGGGATCGTATCACGGACAATCCCGGCTATGGAATCTATGTAAATTACACATCTATTGGTTAGAATTCGCTCCAAAAATTTTTCCCTGAGAAAACGGCCTGATTTTCCAAATTGGCATTAGGAAAAAGCTGCAAATTCAGAGTTAATGTTCCTAGATGTAAATATGCCATGTATGGTGGATGAATGTTCTGTAAACTACATGTTCACAACTCATTCGAGAAAGTTTGTTGAAACCTTGATGTATGAAGCGTGTGAAGAAAATGGAATGTCACTGTGAGGGAAACTATGTAAATTACATTTCTATTGGGAAGTACTCGCTCCACGAGAATTTTTCTGGCAAATCTGCCTCCTTTTCAATACCGGCATTAGGAAAAACTTTCGAAATGTGAGAAAATGCTTCAAATTGTCAACATGGCTTTTAGGGTGGATGAAAGTTCGGTAATCCTTATGCTAACAACTCTGTAGTGAATATTTGTTGAATCCGTGATGCATGTAGCTTTTTTGGAACACGGAATTTCACGATGACGGGTTCTATGTAAATTGCATGTCTATTGGGTAGAACTCGCTCCAAGAGGATTTTTCTGTGGAAACTGCATGATTTTAGAGACTGACATTAGGAGAACACTACTAAATCAGAATAAAATTTCTATGTATAAATATGCACTGTAAGGTGGATTAAAGTTCGTTAAAACACATGTTCACAACTCATTAAAGAATGTTTGTTGAATCCGTGGTGCATGTAACGTGTTCAGAACACAGAATGTCACGGTGATTGAAACTAGGGAAATTACCTATCTTTTGGGTAGAAATGGCTCCAAGAGCATTTTTCTGCCAAATCTGCCTCATTTTCAAAACTGGCATTCAAACTAACGTGTGAAATCTGAGAATATTCTTCAAAGTGTCAGTAAGCCTTTTATGGTGGATGAAAGTGCTGTAATCCACTTGCTAACAACTCTGTAGTGAATATTTGTCGCATCCGAGATGCATGTATCGTGTTCGGAACACGGAATTTGACGGTGAGCGAATCCATGTAAATTACATATCTATTGTTTAGAACAAGCTCCAAGAGGTTTTTGCTGTGAAATCGGCCTCATTTTCAAAACTGGCGTATGGAAATCCCTGTGAAATCACAAAAAATGCTTCTAAGCATCTATATGCCTTCTATAGTGAGAAAGTCCTGTTATCCACATACAAACAACCCTGTAGTGTATTTTGTCGAAACTTTTCTGCATGTAGCATGTTCAAAACACGTAATTTCACAGTGGGAGAATCTATGTAATTTACATATCTATTGGGTAGAACACGCTCCAACATTTTTTTCCTTTGAAAACTGCCTGATTTTCGAAACTGCTATTAGGAAATATCTGCGAACTCACTGTAAATGTTTCTAGGTGTCAATATGCCTTGTATGGTCGATGAAAGTTCTTTAATACACATGTACACAACTCATTAAGAATGTTTGTCAAATCCGTGATGTTTGTAACGCGTTCGGAACATGGAATGTCACGGTGAGGCAAACTATGTAAATTACATATCAATTGGTTAGAACACTCTCCAGGAGCATTTTACTGAAAAATCAGCCTCAGTTTGGAAACTGTTGTTCTGAAAACACTGCAAAATCTGAGAAAATGCTTTAAGGTGACAATGTGTCTTCAATGGGTTATTAAAGATGTGTAATTCACATGCTAAGAACTCAGCAGTGAATATTTGTTGAATCCGTGGTGCATGGACCGTTTTCGGAACACGGAATATTATGGTGAAAGTATCTATGAAAATGGGATGTCTATTGGATTGAACATGCACCAAGAGAATTTTTCTGTGAAAACTGCCTGATTACAGTAACTGACATTAAGAAAACCTGTGAAATCTAAAAAATATTTCTAGGTGTAAATATGCCTTGTATTGTGGTTGAAAAATCGGTAATCCACATGCTCACGGTCATTAAAAAATGTTTGTCGAAGCCGTGATTAATGTAACATTTTCCGAACACGGAATGTCTCGGTGAGTGAAGCTCTGAAAATAACAATTCTGCTGGATAGAACTCGCTTGAATTGAATGTTTCTGTGAAAATTTCATGATTTTCGAAACTGGATGTTAGGAAAAACCTGCGAAATCAGAATAACTACTTCTAAGTGTAAATATGCCTTTTATGTTGGATGAAAGTTCAGTAATCCACATGCTCACACTCATTAAAGAATGTTTGTCGAACTTGTGATGCATGTAACGTGTTCGGAATACAAAATGTCATAGTGAAAGAAACAATGTAAGTTACATGTCTATTGGGTAGAACTCGTTTGAAGAGAATTTTTCTGCGAAATGTGCCTCATTTTGAAAACTGCCATTAGGGGAACCCTGTGAAATCTGAGAAAATGCTTCTACGTGTCAATATGCCTGGAATGATGAATGAAAGTCCGGTAATCCACATGTTAATAACAGTGTAGTAATTATTTTTTAAACCGTGATTCATGTAGCGCTTTTGGAAAATGGAATTTCACGGTAATGAAACTATGTAAATTACAATTCTATTGAGTAGAACGAGCTAGAAGAGAATTTTTCTGCGAACATTGCATGATTATCGAATCTGAAGTTTGGAAAAAGCTGCAAAAAGGGAGTAAATATTTGCAGGTGTAAATGTGCCTTTATGTTGCAAGAAAGTTCGGTAATCCACATTTTCACAACATATTAAAGAATCTTTTTCTAATTCGTGATGCATGTAGCGTGTTCAGAACGTGAAATTTCCCGGTGATTGAAACTATGTAAATGACTTCTCTATTGGGTAGAACTCGCTCCGAGAGAGTTTTTCTGCGAAAACTTCGTCATTTTTAAACCTGGCGTTTAGAAAACGCTTCAAAATCTGAGAAAATACTTCTAAGAATCAATATTCAATGTATTGTGATGAAAGTTCGGTAATCCACATGCTAACAAATTTGTAGTGAATATTTATCGAATCCTTTATGCATGTAACATGTTCGGAACACGGAATTTCACGGCCCGGGAATTTATGTAAATTACATTTCCCTTGGTTAGAAATCACCCCAAGAGATTTTTCCTGAGAAATCGGCCTGATTTTCGAAACTGGCGTTAGGAAATCCTGCGAACCCAGATGAATAGATTCTCGGTGTACATATGCCTTTTATGGTGGATGAAAGTTCGGTAATGCGCATGCTAACTAATCTATAGTGAATATTTGTCGAATCCGAGATACGTGAATTGTGTTCTGAACACAGAATATCACGGTGTGTGAATCCATTTAAAATACATGTCTATTGGTTAGATCCCGCTCCAAGAGTTTTTTGCCGTGAAATCGGCCTCATATTCGAAACTGGCGTTTGGAAAACTCTGTGAAATCACAGAAAATGCTTCTAAGCATCTATATGCATACTATAGTGAGAAAGTGCAATAATCCACATGCAAACAACTCTGTAGTGTATATTTGTCGAAACTTTTCGGCATGTAGCATGTTCAAAACACGTAAATCCACAGCGGGAGAATCTATGTAATTTACATATCTAATGGGTAAAACACGCTCCAACAGTTTTTCCTTTGAAAACTGCCTGATTTTTGAAACTGTTATTAGGAAATATCTGTGAACTCAATGTTAATGTTTCTAGGTGTCAATATGCCTTGTATGGTGGATGAAAGTTGTGTAATACACATGTACACAACTCATTAAGAATGTTTGTCAAATCCGTGATGTGTGTAGCGCGTTCAGAACATGGACTGTCACGGTGAGGCAAACTATGTAAATTACATATCTATTGGTTAGAACACGCTCCAGGAGCATTTTAATGAAAAATCTGACTCAGTTTGCAAACTGGTGTTATGAAAACGCTGCAAAATCTGAGTAAATGCTTTAAGGTGACAATATGTGTTCAATTGGATATTAAAGATGTGTAATTCACATGCTAAGAACTAAGCAGTGAATATTAGTTGAATACGTGGTGCATGGACTGTTTTCGGAACACGGAATATTACGGTGAAGGTATCTATGAAAATGAGATATCTAATGGATAGAACATGCACCAAGAGAATTTTTCTGCAAAAACTGCCTTATTTTCGTAGCTGACTTTAGGAAAAACTGCGAACCCTAAGTAAATGTTTCTAGGTGTAAATATGCCTTGTATTGTGATTGAAAAATCGGTAATCCACATACTCACGGTCATTAAATAATATTTGTTGAAGCCGTGATGAATGTAACGTTTTCGGAGCACGGAATATCTTGGTGATTGAAGCTCTGAAGATAACAATTCTGCTGGATAGAATTCGCTTGAATTGAATGTTTCTGTGAAAATTTCATGATTTTCCAAACTGGAATTTAGGAAAAACCTGTGAAATCAGAATAACTACTTCTAGGTTTAAATATGCCTTGTATGGTGGATGAAAGTTCGGTAATCCACATGCTAACAAATTTGTAGTGAATATTTGTCGAGTCATTTATGCATGTAATATGTTCGGAATACGGAATTTCACGGCCAGGGAATTTATGTAAATTACATTTCCCTTGGTTAGAATTCACACCAAGAGATTTTTCCTGAGAAATCGGCCTGATTTTCGAATCTGGCTTTAGGAAATACCTGCAAACCCAGATTACTAGATTCTCGGTGTACATCTGCCTTTTATGGTGGATGAAAGTTCGGTAATCCGCATGCTAACTACACTGTTGTGAATATTTGTCGATTCTGAGATACATGAATTGTGTTCGGAACACAGAATATCACGGTGAGCGTATCTATGTAAAATACATGTCTCAGGTAGAATTTGCTCTAAGAGTTTATTCTGAGAAATCTGCCTCATTTTTGAACCTGGCGTTTGAAAATCTCTGCAAAATCAGGGAAAATGCTTCAAAGTGTCAATATGCATTTAATTGTGATGCAAGCTCATAAAACCACATGCAAACAAATCTGTGGTGAATAATTTTGGAAAGCGTTATGCATGCAGTGGGATCGTATCACGGACAATCCCGGCTATGGAATCTATGTAAATTACACATCTATTGGTTAGAATTCGCTCCAAAAATTTTTCCCTGAGAAAACGGCCTGATTTTCCAAATTGGCATTAGGAAAAAGCTGCAAATTCAGAGTTAATGTTCCTAGATGTAAATATGCCATGTATGGTGGATGAATGTTCTGTAAACTACATGTTCACAACTCATTCGAGAAAGTTTGTTGAAACCTTGATGTATGAAGCGTGTGAAGAAAATGGAATGTCACTGTGAGGGAAACTATGTAAATTACATTTCTATTGGGAAGTACTCGCTCCACGAGAATTTTTCTGGCAAATCTGCCTCCTTTTCAATACCGGCATTAGGAAAAACTTTCGAAATGTGAGAAAATGCTTCAAATTGTCAACATGGCTTTTAGGGTGGATGAAAGTTCGGTAATCCTTATGCTAACAACTCTGTAGTGAATATTTGTTGAATCCGTGATGCATGTAGCTTTTTTGGAACACGGAATTTCACGATGACGGGTTCTATGTAAATTGCATGTCTATTGGGTAGAACTCGCTCCAAGAGGATTTTTCTGTGGAAACTGCATGATTTTAGAGACTGACATTAGGAGAACACTACTAAATCAGAATAAAATTTCTATGTATAAATATGCACTGTAAGGTGGATTAAAGTTCGTTAAAACACATGTTCACAACTCATTAAAGAATGTTTGTTGAATCCGTGGTGCATGTAACGTGTTCAGAACACAGAATGTCACGGTGATTGAAACTAGGGAAATTACCTATCTTTTGGGTAGAAATGGCTCCAAGAGCATTTTTCTGCCAAATCTGCCTCATTTTCAAAACTGGCATTCAAACTAACGTGTGAAATCTGAGAATATTCTTCAAAGTGTCAGTAAGCCTTTTATGGTGGATGAAAGTGCTGTAATCCACTTGCTAACAACTCTGTAGTGAATATTTGTCGCATCCGAGATGCATGTATCGTGTTCGGAACACGGAATTTGACGGTGAGCGAATCCATGTAAATTACATATCTATTGTTTAGAACAAGCTCCAAGAGGTTTTTGCTGTGAAATCGGCCTCATTTTCAAAACTGGCGTATGGAAATCCCTGTGAAATCACAAAAAATGCTTCTAAGCATCTATATGCCTTCTATAGTGAGAAAGTCCTGTTATCCACATACAAACAACCCTGTAGTGTATTTTGTCGAAACTTTTCTGCATGTAGCATGTTCAAAACACGTAATTTCACAGTGGGAGAATCTATGTAATTTACATATCTATTGGGTAGAACACGCTCCAACATTTTTTTCCTTTGAAAACTGCCTGATTTTCGAAACTGCTATTAGGAAATATCTGCGAACTCAGTGTAAATGTTTCTAGGTGTCAATATGCCTTGTATGGTCGATGAAAGTTCTTTAATACACATGTACACAACTCATTAAGAATGTTTGTCAAATCCGTGATGTTTGTAACGCGTTCGGAACATGGAATGTCACGGTGAGGCAAACTATGTAAATTACATATCAATTGGTTAGAACACTCTCCAGGAGCATTTTACTGAAAAATCAGCCTCAGTTTGGAAACTGTTGTTCTGAAAACACTGCAAAATCTGAGAAAATGCTTTAAGGTGACAATGTGTCTTCAATGGGTTATTAAAGATGTGTAATTCACATGCTAAGAACTCAGCAGTGAATATTTGTTGAATCCGTGGTGCATGGACCGTTTTCGGAACACGGAATATTATGGTGAAAGTATCTATGAAAATGGGATGTCTATTGGATTGAACATGCACCAAGAGAATTTTTCTGTGAAAACTGCCTGATTACAGTAACTGACATTAAGAAAACCTGTGAAATCTAAAAAATATTTCTAGGTGTAAATATGCCTTGTATTGTGGTTGAAAAATCGGTAATCCACATGCTCACGGTCATTAAAAAATGTTTGTCGAAGCCGTGATTAATGTAACATTTTCCGAACACGGAATGTCTCGGTGAGTGAAGCTCTGAAAATAACAATTCTGCTGGATAGAACTCGCTTGAATTGAATGTTTCTGTGAAAATTTCATGATTTTCGAAACTGGATGTTAGGAAAAACCTGCGAAATCAGAATAACTACTTCTAAGTGTAAATATGCCTTTTATGTTGGATGAAAGTTCAGTAATCCACATGCTCACACTCATTAAAGAATGTTTGTCGAACTTGTGATGCATGTAACGTGTTCGGAATACAAAATGTCATAGTGAAAGAAACAATGTAAGTTACATGTCTATTGGGTAGAACTCGTTTGAAGAGAATTTTTCTGCGAAATGTGCCTCATTTTGAAAACTGCCATTAGGGGAACCCTGTGAAATCTGAGAAAATGCTTCTACGTGTCAATATGCCTGGAATGATGAATGAAAGTCCGGTAATCCACATGTTAATAACAGTGTAGTAATTATTTTTTAAACCGTGATTCATGTAGCGCTTTTGGAAAATGGAATTTCACGGTAATGAAACTATGTAAATTACAATTCTATTGAGTAGAACGAGCTAGAAGAGAATTTTTCTGCGAACATTGCATGATTATCGAATCTGAAGTTTGGAAAAAGCTGCAAAAAGGGAGTAAATATTTGCAGGTGTAAATGTGCCTTTATGTTGCAAGAAAGTTCGGTAATCCACATTTTCACAACATATTAAAGAATCTTTTTCTAATTCGTGATGCATGTAGCGTGTTCAGAACGTGAAATTTCCCGGTGATTGAAACTATGTAAATGACTTCTCTATTGGGTAGAACTCGCTCCGAGAGAGTTTTTCTGCGAAAACTTCGTCATTTTTAAACCTGGCGTTTAGAAAACGCTTCAAAATCTGAGAAAATACTTCTAAGAATCAATATTCAATGTATTGTGATGAAAGTTCGGTAATCCACATGCTAACAAATTTGTAGTGAATATTTATCGAATCCTTTATGCATGTAACATGTTCGGAACACGGAATTTCACGGCCCGGGAATTTATGTAAATTACATTTCCCTTGGTTAGAAATCACCCCAAGAGATTTTTCCTGAGAAATCGGCCTGATTTTCGAAACTGGCGTTAGGAAATCCTGCGAACCCAGATGAATAGATTCTCGGTGTACATATGCCTTTTATGGTGGATGAAAGTTCGGTAATGCGCATGCTAACTAATCTATAGTGAATATTTGTCGAATCCGAGATACGTGAATTGTGTTCTGAACACAGAATATCACGGTGTGTGAATCCATTTAAAATACATGTCTATTGGTTAGATCCCGCTCCAAGAGTTTTTTGCCGTGAAATCGGCCTCATATTCGAAACTGGCGTTTGGAAAACTCTGTGAAATCACAGAAAATGCTTCTAAGCATCTATATGCATACTATAGTGAGAAAGTGCAATAATCCACATGCAAACAACTCTGTAGTGTATATTTGTCGAAACTTTTCGGCATGTAGCATGTTCAAAACACGTAAATCCACAGCGGGAGAATCTATGTAATTTACATATCTAATGGGTAAAACACGCTCCAACAGTTTTTCCTTTGAAAACTGCCTGATTTTTGAAACTGTTATTAGGAAATATCTGTGAACTCAATGTTAATGTTTCTAGGTGTCAATATGCCTTGTATGGTGGATGAAAGTTGTGTAATACACATGTACACAACTCATTAAGAATGTTTGTCAAATCCGTGATGTGTGTAGCGCGTTCAGAACATGGACTGTCACGGTGAGGCAAACTATGTAAATTACATATCTATTGGTTAGAACACGCTCCAGGAGCATTTTAATGAAAAATCTGACTCAGTTTGCAAACTGGTGTTATGAAAACGCTGCAAAATCTGAGTAAATGCTTTAAGGTGACAATATGTGTTCAATTGGATATTAAAGAAGTGTAATTCACATGCTAAGAACTAAGCAGTGAATATTAGTTGAATACGTGGTGCATGGACTGTTTTCGGAACACGGAATATTACGGTGAAGGTATCTATGAAAATGAGATATCTAATGGATAGAACATGCACCAAGAGAATTTTTCTGCAAAAACTGCCTTATTTTCGTAGCTGACTTTAGGAAAAACTGCGAACCCTAAGTAAATGTTTCTAGGTGTAAATATGCCTTGTATTGTGATTGAAAAATCGGTAATCCACATACTCACGGTCATTAAATAATATTTGTTGAAGCCGTGATGAATGTAACGTTTTCGGAGCACGGAATATCTTGGTGATTGAAGCTCTGAAGATAACAATTCTGCTGGATAGAATTCGCTTGAATTGAATGTTTCTGTGAAAATTTCATGATTTTCCAAACTGGAATTTAGGAAAAACCTGTGAAATCAGAATAACTACTTCTAGGTTTAAATATGCCTTGTATGGTGGATGAAAGTTCGGTAATCCACATGCTAACAAATTTGTAGTGAATATTTGTCGAGTCATTTATGCATGTAATATGTTCGGAATACGGAATTTCACGGCCAGGGAATTTATGTAAATTACATTTCCCTTGGTTAGAATTCACACCAAGAGATTTTTCCTGAGAAATCGGCCTGATTTTCGAATCTGGCTTTAGGAAATACCTGCAAACCCAGATTACTAGATTCTCGGTGTACATCTGCCTTTTATGGTGGATGAAAGTTCGGTAATCCGCATGCTAACTACTCTTATGTGAATATTTGTCGAATCCGAGATACGTGAATTGTGTTCGGAACACAGAATATCACGGTGAGTGAATACATTAAAAATACATGTGTATTGTTTAGAACCTGCTCCAAGAGGTTTTTGCCGTGAAATCAGCCTCATATTCGAAACTGGCGTTTGGAAATTTCTGTGAAATCACAGAAAATGCTTCTAAGCATCTATATGCATTCTATAGTGAGAAAGTCCTTTAATCCACATGCAAACAACTCTGTAGTGTATTTTTGTCGAATCTTTTTGGCATGTAGCATGTTCAAAACACGTAAATTCACAGCGGGAGAATCTATGTAATTTACATATCTATTGGGTAGAACACGCTCCAAAAGTTTTTTCCTTGAAAACTGCCTGATTTTTGAAACTGCTATTAGGAAATAACTGCAAACTCAATGTTAATGTTTCTAGGTGTCAATATGCCTTATATGGTGGATGAAAGTTGTGTAATACACATGTACACAACTCGTTAAGTGTGTTTGTCAAATCCCTGATGTGTGTAGCGCGTTCAGAACATGGACTGTCACGGTGAGGCAAACTATGTAAATTACATATCTATTGGTTAGAACACGCTCCAGGAGCATTTTAATGAAAAATCTGACTCAGTTTGGAAACTGGTGTTATGAAAACGCTGCAAAATCTGAGTAAACTCTTTAAGGTGACAATATGTTTTCAATGGGATATTAAAGATGAGTAATTCACATGCTAAGAACTAAGCAGTGAATATTAGTTGAATCCGTGGTGCATGGACCGTTTTTGGAACACGGAATTTTACGGTGAATGTATCTATGAAAATGAGATGTCTAATGGATAGAACATGCACCAAGAGAATTTTTCTGCGAAAACTGCCTTATTTTCATAACTGACGTTAGGAAAAACTGCGAACCCTATGTAAATGTTTCTAGGTGTAAATATGCCTTATATTGTGATTGAAAAATCGGCAATCCACATACTCACGGTCATTAAATAATATTTGTTGAAGCCGTGATGAATGTAACGTTTTCGGAGCACGGTATATCTTGGTGAGTGAAGCTCTGAAGATAAAAATTCTGCTGGATAGAATTCGCTTGAATTGAATCTTTCTGTGAAAGTTTCATGAATTTCGAATCTGGATGTTAGGAAAAACCTGTGAAATCAGAATAACTACTTCTAGGTTTAAATATGCCTTGTATGGTGGATGAAAGTTCGGTAATCCGCATGCTAACTACAATGTTGTGAATATTTGTCGAATCTGAGATACATGAATTGTGTTCGGAACACAGAATGTCACGGTGAGCGTATCTATGTAAAATACATGTCTCAGGTAGAATTTGCTCTAAGAGTTTATTCTGAGAAATCTGCCTCATTTTTGAACCTGGCGTTTGAAAATCTCTGCAAAATCAGAGAAAATGCTTCAAAGTGTCAATATGCATTTTATTGTGATGCAAGCTCGTAAAACCACATGCAAACAAATCTGTGGTGAATATTTTTATAAAGCGTTATGCATGGAGTGGGATCGTATAAAGGAAAATCCCAGCGATGGAATCTATGTAAATTACACACCTATTGGTTAGAATTCGCTCCAAAAATTTTTCCCTGAGAAAACGGCCTGATTTTCCAAACTGGCATTAGGGAAAAGCTGCAAATTCAGAGTTAATGTTTCTAGTTGTAAATATGCCATTTATGGTGGATGAAAGTTCTGTAATCTACATGTTCACTACTCATTCGTGAAAGTTTGTTGAAACCTCGATGCATGTAGCGTGTTCAGAAAATTGAATGTCACTGTGAGTGAAACTATGTAAATTACATTTCTATCGGGAAGTACTCGCTCCACGAGAATTTTTCTGCTAAATCTGCCTCCTTTTCAAAACTGGCATTAGGAAATCTTTCGAAATGTGAGAAAATGTTTCAAATTGTCAGCATGGCTTTTATGGTGGATGAATGTTCGGTAATCCTTATGCTAACAACTCTGTAGTGAATATTTTTTGAATCCGTGATGCATGTAGCTTTTTCGGAACACGGAATTCACGATGACGTGTTCTATGTAAATTGCATGTCTATTGGGTAGAACTCTCTCCAAGAGGATTTTTCTGTGGAAACTGCATGATTTTAGAGACTGACATTAGGAGAATACTACTAAATCAGAATAAAATTTCTATGTATAAATGTGCACTGTATGGTGGACTAATGTTCGTTAATACACATGTTCACAACTCATTAAAGAATGTTTGTTGAATCCGTGGTGCATGTAAAGGGTTCAGAACACGGAATGTCACGGTGATTTAAAGTCGGGAAATTACCTATCTTTTGGGTAGAAATGGCTCCAAGAGCATTTTTCTGCCAAATCTGCCTCATTTTGAAAACTGGCATTCAAACTAACGTGTGAAATCTGAGAAAATTCTTCAAAGTGTCAGTAAGCCTTGTATGGTGGATGAAAGTGCTGTAATCCACTTGCTAACAACTCTGTAGTGAATATTTATCGCATCCGAGATGCATGTATCATGTTCGGAACACAGAATTTGACGGTGAGCGAATCCATGTAAATTACATATCTATTGTTTAGAACACGCTCCAAGAGGTTTTTGCTGTGAAATCGGCCTCATGTTCGAAACTGGCGTTTGGAAATATCTGTGAAATCACAAAAAATGCTTCTAAGCATCTATATGCCTTCTATAGTGAGAATGTCCTGTAATCCACATGCAAACAACCCTGTAGTGTATTTTGTCGAAACTTTTCTGCATGTAGCATGTTCAAAACACGTAATTTCACAGTGGGAGAATCTATGTAATTTACATATCTATTGGGTAGAACACGCTCCAACATTTTTTTCCTTTGAAAACTGCCTGATTTTCGAAACTGCTATTAGGAAATATCTGCGAACTCAGTGTAAATGTTTCTAGGTGTCAATATGCCTTGTATGGTCGATGAAAGTACTTTAATACACATGTACACAACTCATTAAGAATGTTTGTCAAATCCGTGATGTTTGTAACGAGTTCGGAACATGGACTGTCACGGTGAGGCAAACTATGTAATTACATATCAATTGGTTAGAACACTCTCCAGAAGCATTTTACTTAAAAATCAGCCTCAGTTTGGAAACTGTTGTTCTGAAAACACTGCAAAATCTTAGAAAATGCTTTAAGGTGACAATGTGTCTTCAATGGGTTATTAAAGATGTGTAATTCACATGCTAATTCACTCAGCAGTGAATATTTGTTGAATCCGTGGTGCATGGACCGTTTTCGGAACACGGAATATTATGGTGAAAGTATCTATGAAAATGGGATGTCTATTGGATTGAACATGCACCAAGAGAATTTTTCTGTGAAAACTGCCTGATTACAGTAACTGACATTAAGTAAACCTGTGAAATCTAAGAAAATATTTTTAGGTGTAAATATGCCTTGTATTGTGGTTGAAAAATCGGTAATCCACATGCTCACGGTCATTAAAAATTTTTGTCGAAGCCATGATGAATCTAACGTTTTCGGAACACGGAATGTCTCGGTGAGTGAAGCTCTGAAAATAACAATTCTGATGGATAGAACTCGCTTGAATTGAATGTTTCTGTGAAAATTTCATGATTTTCGAAACTGGATGTTAGGAAAAACCTGCGAAATCAGAATAACTACTTCTAAGTGTAAATATGCCTTTTATGTTGGATGAAAGTTCAGTAATCCACATGCTCACACTCATTAAAGAATGTTTGTCGAACTTGTGATGCATGTAACGTGTTCGGAATACAAAATGTCATAGTGAAAGAAACAATGTAAGTTACATGTCTATTGGGTAGAACTCATTTGAAGAGAATTTTTCTGCGAAATGTGCCTCATTTTTAAAAATGCCATTAGGAGAACCCTGTGAAATCTGAGAAAATGCTTCTACGTGTCAATATGCCTGGAATGATGAATGAAAGTCCGGTAATCCACATGTTAATAACAGGGTAGTAATTATTTTTTAAACCGTGATTCATGTAGCGCTTTTGGAAAATGGAATTTCACGGTAATGAATCTATGTAAATTACAATTCTATTGAGTAGAACGAGCTAGAAGAGAATTTTTCTGCGAACATTGCATGATTATCGAATCTGCAGTTTGGAAAAAGCTGCAAAAAGGGAGTAAATATTTGCAGGTGTAAATGTGCATTTATGTTGCAAGAAAGTTCGGTAATGCAAATTTTCACAACATATTAAAGAGTCTTTTTCTAATTCGTGATGCATGTAGCGTGTTCAGAACGTGAAATTTCCCGGTGATTGAAACTATGTAAATGACTTCTCTATTGGGTAGAACTCGCTCCGAGAGGGTTTTTCTGAGAAAATTTCGTCATTTTTAAACCTGGCGTTTAGAAAACGCTTCAAAATCTGAGAAAATACTTCTAAGAATCAATATTCAATGTATTGTGATGAAAGTTCGGTAATCCACATGCTAACAAATTTGTAGTGAATATTTATCGAATCCTTTATGCATGTAACATGTTCGGAACACGGAATTTCACGGCCAGGGAATTTATGTAAATTACATTTCCCTTGGTTAGAAATCACCCCAAGAGATTTTTCCTGAGAAATCGCCCTGATTTTCGATACTGGCGTTAGGAAATCCTGCGAACCCATATTACTAGATTCTCGGTGTACGTCTGCCTTTTATGGTGGATGAAAGTTCGATAATCCGCATGCTATCTAATCTATAGTGAATATTTGTCGAATCCGAGATATGTGAATTGTGTTCTGAGCACTGAATATCACGGTGTGTGAATCCATTTAAAATACATGTCTATTGGTTAGATCCCGCTCCAAGAGTTTTTTGCCGTGAAATCAGCCTCATTTTCGAAACTGGCGTTTGGAAATTTCTGTGAAATCACAGAAAATGCTTCTAAGCATCTATATGCATACTATAGTGAGAAAGTGCAATAATCCACATGCAAACAACTCTGTAGTGTATTTTTGTCGAATCTTTTCGGCATGTAGCATGTTCAAAACACGTAAATCCACAGCGGGAGAATCTATGTAATTTACATATCTAATGGGTAAAACACGCTCCAACAGTTTTTCCTTTGAAAACTGCCTGATTTTTGAAACTGTTATTAGGAAATATCTGCGAACTCAATGTTAATGTTTCTAGGTGTCAATATGCCTTGTATGGTGGATGAAAGTTGTGTAATACACATGTACGCAACTCGTTAATAATGTTTGTCAAATCCCAGATGTTTGTAGCGCGTTCAGAACATGGACTGTCACGGTGAGGTAAATTATGTAAATTACATATCTATTGGTTAGAACACGCTCCAGGAGCATTTAAATGAAAAATCTGACTCAGTTTGGAAACTGGTGTTATGAAAACGCTGCAAAATATGAGCAAATGCTTTAAGGAGACAATATGTGTTCAATGGGATATTAAAGATGTGTAATTCACATGCTAAGAACTAAGCAGTGAATATTAGTTGAATCCGTGGTGCATGGACCGTTTGCGGAACACGGAATATTACGGTGAAGGTATCTATGAAAATGAGATGTCTAATGGATAGAACATGCACCAAGAGAATTTTTCTGCAAAAACTGCCTTATTTTCGTAACTGACTTTAGGAAAAACTGCGAACCATAAGTAAATGTTTCTAGGTGTAAATATGCCTTGTATTGTGATTGAAAAATCGGTAATCCACATACTCACTGTCATTAAATAATATTTGTTGAAGCCGTGATGAATGTAACGTTTTCGGAGCACGGAATATCTTGGTGATTGAAGCTCTGAAGATAACAATTCTGCTGGATAGAATTCGCTTGAATTGAATGTTTCTGTGAAAATTTCATGATTTTTGAAACTGGATTTTAGGAAAAACCTGTGAAATCAGAATAACTACATCTAGGTTTAAATATGCCTTGTATGGTGGATGAAAGTTCGGTAATCAACATGCTAACAAATTTGTAGTGAATATTTGTCGAATCCTTTATGCATGTAACATGTTCAGAATACGGTATTTCACGGCCAGGGAATTAATGTAAATTATATTTCCCTTGGTTAGAATTCACACCAAGAGATTTTTCCTGAGAAATCCACCTGATTTTCGAATCTGGCTTTAGGAAATACCTGCAAACCCAGATTACTAGATTCTCGGTGTACATCTGCCTTTTATGGTGGATGAAAGTTCGGTAATCCGCATGCTAACTACAATGTTGTGAATATTTGTCGAATCTGAGATACATGAATTGTGTTCGGAACACAGAATATCACGGTGAGCGTATCTATGTAAAATAAATGTCTCAGGTAGAATTTGCTCTAAGAGTTTATTCTGAGAAATCTGCCTCATTTTTGAACATGGCGTTTGAAAATCTCTGCAAAATCAGGGAAAATGCTTCAAAGTGTCAATATGCATTTTATTGTGATGCAAGCTCATAAAACCACATGCAAACAAATCTGTGGTGAATAATTTTAGAAAGCGTTATGCATGCAGTGGGATTGTATCACGGAAAATCCCGGCTATGGAATCTATGTAAATTACACATCTATTGGTTAGAATTCGCTCCAAAAATTTTTCCCTGAGAAAACGGCCTGATTTTCCAAATTGGCATTAGGAAAAAGCTGCAAATTCAGAGTTAATATTTCTAGTTGTAAATATGCCATGTATGGTGGATGAATGTTCTGTAATCTACATGTTCACAACTCATTCGAGAAAGTTTGTTGAAACCTTGATGTATGAAGCGTGTGAAGAAAATGGAATGTCACTGTGAAGGAAACTATGTAAATTACATTTCTATTGGGAAGTACTCGCTCCACGAGAAGTTTTCTGGCAAATCTGCCTCCTTTTCAATATCGGCATTAGGAAAAACTTTCGAAATGTGAGAAAATGCTTCAAATTGTCAACATGGCTTTTATGGTGGATGAAAGTTCGGTAATCCTTATGCTAACAACTCTGTAGTGAATATTTGTTGAATCCGTGATGCATGTAGCTTTTTCGGAACACGGAATTTCACAATGACGGATTCTATGTAAATTGCATGTCTATTGGGTAGAACTCGCTCCAAGAGGATTTTTCTGTGGAAACTGCATGATTTTAGAGACTGACATTAGGAGAACACTACTAAATCAGAATAAAATTTCTATGTATAAATATGCACTGTAAGGTGGATTAAAGTTCGTTAAAACACATGTACACAACTCATAAAAGAATGTTTGTTGAATCCGTGGTGCATGTAACGTGTTCAGAACACAGAATGTCACGGTGATTGAAAGTAGGGAAATTACCTCTCTTTTGGGTAGAAATGGCTCCAAGAGCATTTTTCTGCCAAATCTGCCTCATTTTGAAAACTGGCATTCAAACTAACGTGTGAAATCTGAGAAAATTCTTCAAAGTGTCAGTAAGCCTTTTATGGTGGATGAAAGTGCTGTAATCCACTTGCTAACAACTCTGTAGTGAATATTTGTCGCATCCGAGTTGCTCGTAGCGTGTTCGGAACACGGAATTTGACGGTGAGCGAATCCATGTAAATTACATATCTATTGTTTAGAACCCGCTCCAAGAGGTTTTTGCTGTGAAATCGGCCTCATTTTCAAAACTGGCGTTTGGAAATGCCTGTGAAATCACAAAAAATGCTTCTAAGCATCTATATGCCTTCTATAGTGAGAAAGTCCTGTAATCCACATGCAAACAACCCAGAAGTGTATTTTTCTTGAAAATTTTCTGCATGTAGCGTGTTCAAAACACGTAATTTCACATTGGGAGGATCTATGTAATTTACATATCTATTGGGTAGAACACGCTCCAACAGTTTTTTCCTTTGAAAACTGCCTGATTTTCGAAACTGCTATTAGGAAATATCTGCGAACTCAGTGTTAATGTTTCTAGCTGTCAATATGCCTTGTATGGTGGATGAAAGTTGTGTAATACACATGTACACAACTCATTAAGAATGTTTGTCAAATCCGTGATGTGTGTAATGCGTTCGGAACATGGACTGTCACAGTGAGGCAAACTATGTAAATTACATATCACTTGGTTAGAACACGCTCCAGGAGCATTTTACTGAAAAATCTGCCTCAGTTTGGAAACTGTTGTTATGAAAACGCGGCAAAATCTGAGTAAATGCTTTTAGGTGACAATGTGTTTCAATGGGTTATTAAAGAAGTGTAATTCACATGCTAAGAACTCAGCAGTGATATTTGTTGAATCCGTGGTGCATGGACCGTTTTTGGTACACGGAATGTTACGTTGTAGGTATCTATAAAAATGAGATGTCTATTGGATAGAACATGCACCAAGAGAATTTTTCTGCGAAAACTGCCTGATTTTCATAAGTGATATTAGGAAAACCTGCGAAATCTAAGTAAATGTTTCTAGGTGTAAATATGCCTTGTATTGTGGTTGAAAATTCGGTAATCAACATGCTCACGATCATTAAATAATGTTTGTTGAAGCAGTGATGAATGGAATGTTTTCGGAACACGGAATGTCTCGGTGAGTGAATCTCTGAAAATAACAATTCTACTGGATAGAACTCGCTTGAATTGAATGTTTCTCTGAAAATTTCATGATTTTCGAAACTGGATGTTAGGAAAAACCTGCACAATCAGAATAACTACTTCTAGGTGTAAATATGCCTTGTATGGTGGATGAAAGTTCGGTAATCCACATGCTCACACTCATTAAAGAATGTTTGTCGAAATCGTGATGCATGAAACGTGTTCAGAATATGGAATGTCATAGTGAAGGGAAAAATGGAAGTTACATGTCTATTGTGTAGAACTCGTTTGAAGAGAATTTTTCTGCAAAATGTGCCTCATTTTGAAAACTGCCATTAGGGGAACCCTGTGAAATTTGAGAAAATGCTTCTAAGTGTCAATATGCCTTGACTGGTGAATGAAAGTCCGGTAATCCACATGTTAATAACAGTGTAGTAATTATTTTTTAAACCGTGATTCATGTAGCGCTTTTGGAAAACGAAATTTCACGGTAATGAAACTATGTAAATTACAATTCTATTGAGTAGAACGAGCTAGAAGAGAATTTTTCTGCGAACATTGCATGATTATCAAATCTGAAGTTTGGAAAAAGCTGCAAAAAGGGAGTAAATATTTGCAGGTGTAAATGTGCATTTATGTTGCAAGAAAGTTCGGGAATCCATATTTTCACAACATATTAAGGAATCTTTTTCTAATCAGTGATGCATGTACCGTGTTCAGAACGTGGAATTTCACGGTGATTGAAACTATGTAAATGACTTCTCTATTGGGTAGAACTCGCTCCGAGATAGTTTTTCTGCGAAAACTTCGTCATTTTTGAACCTGGCGTTTAGAAAACACTTCAAAATCTGAGAAAATACTTCTAAGAATCATTATTCAATATATTGTGATGACAGTTCGGTAATCCACATGCTAAGAAATTTGTAGTGAATAGTTGTCGAATCCTTTATGCATGTAACATGTTCGGAACACAGAATTTCACGGCCAGGGATTTTACATAAATTACATTTCCCTTGGTTAGAAATCACTCCAAGAGATTTTTCCTGAGAAATCGGCCTGATTTTCGGAACTGGCGTTAGGAAAATCCTGCGAACCCAGATTACTAGTTTCTCGGTGTACATATGCCTTTTATGGTGGATGAAATTTCGGTAATCCGCATGCTAAATACTCTGTAGTTAATATTTGTCGAATCCTAGATACGTGAAGTGTTTTCGGAACACAGAATTTCACGGTGAGTGAATCCATGTAAAATACTTGTCTCGAGTAGAATTTGCTCTAAGAGTTTTTCTGAGAATTCTGCCTCATTTTTGAACCTGGTGTTTGAAAATCTCTGCAAAATCAGAGAAAATTCTTCAAAGTGTCAATATGCCTTGTATTGTGATGCAAGATCTTAAAGCCACATGCAAACTAATCTGTGGTGAATATTTTTAGAAAGCGTTATGCATGCAGTGTGATCATATCACGGACAATCCCGGCTATGGAATCTATGTAAATTACACACCTATTGGTTAGAATTCGCTCCAAAAGTTTTTCCCTGAGAAAACGGCCTGATTTTCCAAACTGGCATTAGGAAAAAGCTGCAAATTCAGAGTTAATGTTTCTAGTTGTAAATATGCCATGTATGGTGGATGAAAGTTCTGTAATCTACATGTTCACAACTCATTCGAGAAAGTTTGTTGAAACCTTGATGCATGTATCGTGTTCGGGAAAATGGAATGTCACTGTGAGGTAAAATATGTAAATAACATTTCTATTGGGAAGTACTCGCTCCACGAGAATTTTTCTGCCAAATCTGCCTCCTTTTCAAAACTGGCATTAGGAAAAACTTTCGAAATGTGAGAAAATGCTTCAAATTGTCAACATGGCATTTATGGTGGATGAAAGTTCGGTAAACCTTATGCTAACAACTCTGTAGTGAATATTTTTTGAATCCGTGATGCATGTAGCTTTTTTGGAACACGGAATTCACGATGACGAGTTCTATGTAAATTGCATGTCTATTGGGTAGTACTCGCTACAAGAGGATTTTTCTGTGGAAACTGCATGATTTTAGAGACTGACATTAGGAGAATACTACTAAATCATAATAAAATTTCTATGTATAAATATGCACTGTAAGGTGGATTAAAGTTCGTTAAAACACATGTACACAACTCATTAAAGAATGTTTGTTGAATCCGTGGTGCATGTAACGTGTTCAGAACACAGAATGTCATGGTGATTGGAAGTAGGGAAATTACCTATCTTTTGGGTAGAACTGGCTCCAAGAGCATTTTTCTGCCAAATCTGCCTCATTTTCAAAACTGGCATTCAATCTAACGTGTGAAATCTGAGAATATTCTTCAAAGTGTCAGTAAGACTTTTATGGTGGATGAAAGTGCTGTAATCCACTTGCTAACAACTCTGTAGTGAATATTTGTCGCATCCGAGATGCATGTATCGTGTTCGGAACACGGAATTTGACGGTGAGCGAATCCATGTAAATTACATATCTATTGTTTAGAACAAGCTTCAAGAGGTTTTTGCTGTGAAATCGGCCTCATTTTTGAAACTGGCGTTTGGAAATCCCTGTGAAATCACAAAAAATGCTTCTAAGCATCTATATGCCTTCTATAGTTAGAAAGTCCTGTTATCCACATACAAACAACCCTGTAGTGTATTTTTGTCGAAACTTTTCTGCATGTAGCGTGTTCAAAACACGTAATTTCACAGTGGGAGAATCTATGTAATTTACATATCTATTGGGTAGAACACGCTCCAACATTTTTTTCCTTTGAAAACTGCCTGATTTTCGAAACTGCTATTAGGAAATATCTGCGAACTCACTGTTAATATTTCTAGGTGTTAATATGCCTTGTATGGTTGATGAAAGTTGTGTAATACACATGTACACTACTCATTAAGAATGTTTCTCAAATCTGTGATGTGTGTAGTTCGTTTGGAAAATGGACTGTCACGGTGAGGCAAACTATGTAAATTACATATCTCTTGGTTAGAACACGCTCCAGGAGAATTTTACTGAAAAATCTGCCTCAGTTTGGAAACTGTTGTTATGAAAACGCTGCAAAATCTGAGTAAATGCTTTAAGGTGACAATGTGTTTCAATGGGTTATTAAAGAAGTGTAATTCACATGCTAAGAACTCAGCAGTGATATTTGTTGAATCCGTGGTGCATGGACCATTTTCGGAACACGGAATGTTACGGTGAAGGTATCTATAAAAATGAGATGTCTATTGGATAGAACATGCACCAAGAGAATTTTTCTGCGTAATCTGCCTGATTTTCGTAAGTGATATTAGGAAAAACTGCCAAATCTAAGTAAATGTTTCTAGATGTAAATATGCCTTGTATTGTGGTTGAAATATCGGTAATCCACATGCTCACGGTCATTAAATAATGTTTGTTGAAGCCGTGATGAATGTAACGTTTTCGGAACACGGAATGTCTCGGTGAGTGAAGCTCTGAAAATAACAATTCTACTGGATAGAACTCGCTTGAATTGAATGTTTCTCTGAAAATTTCATGATTTTCGAAACTGGATGTAAGGAAATACCTGCGAAATCAGAATAACAACTTCTAGCGTTATATATGCCTTGTATGTTGGATGAAAGTTTGGTAATCCACATGCTCACACTCATTAAAGAATGTTTGTCGAACTCGTGATGCATGAAACGTGTTCAGAATATGGAATGTCATAGTGAAGGGAAAAATGGAAGATACATGTCTATTGGGTAGAACTCGTTTGAAGAGAATTTTTCTGCGAAATGTGCCTCATTTTGAAAACTGCCATTAGGAGAACCCTGTGAAATCTGAGAAAATGCTTCTAAGTGTCAATATGCCTTGAATGGTGAATGAAAGTCTGGTAATCCACATGGTAATAAAAGTGTAGTAAATATTTTTTAAACCGTGATTCATGTAGCTCTTTTGGAAAACGAAATTTCACGGTAATGAAACTATGTAAATTACAATTCTATTGAGTAGAACGAGCTAGAAGAGAATTTTTCTGCGAAAATTGCATGATTATCGAATCTGAAGTTTGAAAAAAGCTGCAAAAAGGGAGTAAATATTTGCAGGTGTAAATGTGCATTTACGTTGCAAGAAAGTTCGGGAATCCATATTTTCACAACATATTAAAGAATCTTTTTCTAATCCGTGATGCATGTACCGTGTTCAGAACGTGGAATTTCCCGGTGATTCAAACTATGTAAATGAATTCTCTATTGGGTAGAACTCGCTCCGTGAGTGTTTTTCTGAGAAAACTTCGTCATTTTTGAACCTGGCGTTTAGAAAACGCTTCAAAATCTGAGAAAATTCTTCTAAGAATCAATATTCAATGTATTGTGATGACAGTTCGGTAAACCACATGCTAACAAATTTGTAGTGAATATTTGTCGAATCCTTTATGCATGTAACATGTTCGGAACACGGAATTTCATGGAAAGGGATTTTACATAAATTACATTTCCCTTGGTTAGAAATCACTCCAAGAGATTTTTCCTGAGAAATCGGCCTGATTTTCGAAACTGGCGTTAGGAAAATCCTGCGAACCCTGATTACTAGATTCTCGGTGTACATCTGCCTTTTATGGTGGATGAAATTTCGGTAATCCGCATGCTAACAACTCTGTAGTGAATATTTATCGAATCCTAGATACGTGAAATGTGTACGGAACACAGAATATCACGGTGAGTGAATCCATGAAAAATACATGTCTCGGGTAGAATTTGCTCTAAGAGTTTTTCTGAGAAATCTGCCTCATTTTTGAACCTGGCGTTTGAAAATCACTGCAAAATCAGAGAAAATGCTTCAAAGTGTCAATATGCCTTGTATTGTGATGCAAGATCGTAAAACCACATGCAAACAAATCTGTGGTGAATATTTTAAGAAAGCGTTATGCATGCATTGGGATCATATCACGGAAAATACTCGCGATGGAATCTATGTAAATTACACACCTATTGGTTAGAATTCGCTCCAAAAATTTTTCCCTGAGAAAACGGCCTGATTTTCCAAACTGGCATTAGGAAAAAGCTGCAAATTCAGTGTTAATGTTTCTAGTTGTAAATATGCCATGTATGGTGGATGAAAGTTCTGTAATCTACATGTTCACAACTCATTTGAGAAAGTTTGTTGAAACCTTGATGTATGTAGCGTGTTCGGAAAATGGAATGTCACTGTGAGGGAAACTATGTAAATTACATTTCTATTGGGAAGTAATCGCTCCACAAGTATTTTTCTGCTAAATCTGCCTCCTTTTCAAAACTGGCAATAGGAAAAACTTTCGAAATGTGAGAAAATTCTTCAAACTGTCAACATGGCTTTTATGGTGGATGAAAGTTCGGTAATCCACATGCTAACAACTCTGTAGTGAATATTTGTTGAATCCGTGATGCATGTATCTTTTTCGGAACACGGAATTTCACGATGACGGGTTCTATGTAAATTGCATGTCTATTGGGTAGAACTTGCTCCAAGAGGATTTTTCTGTGGAAACTGCATGATTTTAGAGACTGACATTAGGAGAATACTACTAAATCAGAATAAAATTTCTATGTATAAATATGCACTGTAAGGTGGATTAAAGTTCGTTAATACACATGTACACAACTCATTAAGGAATGATTTTTGAATCCGTGGTGCATGTAACGTGTTCAGAACATGGAATGTCACGGTGATTGGAAGTAGGGAAATTACCTATCTTTTGGGTAGAACTGGCTCCAAGAGCATTTTTTCTGCCAAATCTGCCTCATTTTCAAAACTGGCTTTCAAACTAACTTGTGAAATCTGAGAAAATTCTTCAAAGTGCCAGTAAGCCTTGTATGGTGGATGAAAGTGCTGTAATCCACTTGTTAAAAACTCTGTAGTGAAAATTTTTGCATCCGAGTTGCACGTAGCGTGTTCGGAACACGGAATTTGACGGTGAGCGAATCCATGTAAATTACATGTCTATTGGTTAGAACCCGCTCCAAGAGGTTTTTGCCGTGAAATCGGCCTCATTTTCGAAACTGGCATTTGGAAAACTCTGTGAAATCACAGAAAATGCTTCTAAGCATCTATATGCCTTCTATAGTGAAAAAGTCCTGTAATCCACATGCAAACAAATCTGTAGTGTATTTTTGTCGAATATTTTCTGCATGTAGCATGTTCGAAACACGTAATTTCACAGCGGGAGACTCTATGTAATTTACATATCTATTGGGTAGAACAGGCTCCAAAATATTTTTCCTTTGAAAAGTGCCTGATTTTCGAAAATGTTTTAGGAAATATCTGCGAACTCAGTGTTAATATTTCTAGGTGTCAATATGCCTTGTATGGTGGATGAAAGTTGTGTAACACACATGTACACAACTCATTAAGAATGTTTGTCAAATCCGTGATGTGTGTAGCGCGTTCGGAAAATGGACTGTCACGGTGACGCAAACTCTATAAATTACATATCTATTGGTTAGAACACACTCCAGGAGCATTTTACTGAAAAATCTGCCTGTTTGGAAACTGGTGTTATGAAAACGCTGCAAAATCTGAGTAAAAGCTTTAAGGTGGCAATATGTCTTCAACGGGTTGTTAAAGATGTGTAATTCACATGCTAAGAACTCAGAAGTGAATATTTGTTGAATCCGTGGTGCATGGACCGTTTTCGGAACACGGAATGTTACGGTGAAGTTATCTATGAAAATGAGATGTCTATTGGATAGAACATGCACCAAGAGAATTTTTCTGCGAAAACTGCCTGATTTTCGTAACTGACGTTAGGAAAATCGGCGAAATCTATGTAAATGTTTCTAGGTGTAAATATGCCTTGTACTGTGGTTCAAAAATAGGTAATCCACATGCTCATGGTCATTAAATAATGTTTGTCGAAGCCGTGATGAATGTAAAGTTTTTGGAACACGAAATGTCTCGGTGAGTGAAGCTCTGAAAATAACAATTCTGCTGGATAGAACTCGCTTGAATTGAATGTTTCTGTGAAAATTTCATGATATTCGAAACTGGATGTTAGGAAAAACCTGCGAAGTCAGAATAACTACTTCTAGGTGTAAATATGCCTTGTATGGTGGATGAAAGTTCGGTAATCCACATGCTAACAAATTTGTAGTGAATATTTGTCGAGTCCTTTATGCATGTAACATGTTCGTAACACGGAATTTCACAGCCAGGGAATTTATGTAAATTACATTTCCCTTGGTTAGAAATCAGTCCAAGAGGTTTTTCCTGAGAAATCGGCCTGATTTTCGAAACTGGCGTTAGGAAAACCCTGCGAACCCAGATTACTAGATTCTCGGTTTTCATCTGCTTGTTATGGTGGATGAAAGTTCGGTAATCCGCATGCTAACTACTCTGTAGTGAATATTGTCGAATCCAAGATACGTGAAGTGTGTTCGGAACACAGAATATCACGGTGAGCGAATCTATGTAAAATACATGTCTGTTTGGTAGAATTTGCTCTAAGAGATTTTTCTGAGAAATCTGCCTCATTTTTGAACCTGGCATTTGAAAATATCTGCAAAATCAGAGAAAATGCTTCAAAGTGTCAATATGCCTTGTATTGTGATGCAAGAACGTAAAACCACATGCAAACAAATCTGTGGTGAATATTTTAAGAAAGCGTTATGCATGCATTGGGATCGTATCACGGAAAATCCCCGCAATGGAATCTATGTAAATTACACACCAATTGGTTAGAATTCGCTCCAAAAATTTTTCCCTGAGAAAACGGCCTGATTTTCCAAACTGGCCTTAGGAAAAAGCTGCAAATTCAGAGTTAATGTTTCTAGATATAAATATCCCATGTATGGTGCATGAAAGTTCTGTAATCTACATGTTCACAACTCATTCGATAAAGTTTGTTGAAACCTTGATGTATGTAGCGTGTTCGGAAAATGGAATGTCACTGTGAGGGAAACTATGTAAATTACAACTCTATTGGGAAGTACTCGCACCACGAGTATTTTTCTGCTAAATCTGCCTCCTTTTCAAAACTGGCATTAGGAAAAAATTTCGAAATGTGAGAAAATGCTTCAAATTGTCAACATGGCTTTTATGGTGGATGAAAGTTCGGTAATCCTTATGCTAACAACTCTGTAGTGAATATTTGTCGAATCCTTCATGCATGTAGCTTTTTCGGAACACGGAATTTCACGATGACGGGTTCTATGTAAATTGCATGTCTATTGGGTAGAACTCGCTCCAAGAGGATTTTTCTGTGGAAACTGCATGATTTTAGAGACTGACATTAGGAGAACACTACTAAATCAGAATAAAGTTTCTTTGTATAAATATGCACTGTAAGGTGGATTAAAGTTCGTTAATACACATGTTCACAACTCAATAAAGAATGTTTGTTGAATCCGTGGTGCATGTAACTTGTTCAGAACGTGCAATGTCACGGGGATTGAAAGTAGGGAAATTACCTATCTTTTGGGTAGAAATGGCTCTAAGAGCATTTTTCTGCCAAATCTGCCTCATTTACAAACCTGGCGTTCAAACTAACGTGTGAAATCTGAGAAAATTCTTCAAAGTGTCAGTAAGCCTTGTATGGTGGATGAAAGTGCTCTAGTCAACTTGCTAACACGTCTGTAGTGAATATTTGTCCCATCCGAGATGCATGTATCGTGTTCGGAACACGGAATTTGACGGTGAGCGAATCCATGTAAATTACATGTCTATTGGTTAAAACCCGCTCCAAGAGATTTTTGCTGTGAAATCGGCCTCATTTTCGAAACTGGCGTTTGGAAAACTCTGTGAAATCACAGAAAATGCTTCTAAGCATCTATATGCCTTCTATAGTGAGAAAGTCCTGTAATCCACATGCAAACAACACTGTGGTGTATTTTTGTCGAAACTTTTCTGCATGTAGCATGTTCGAAACTCGTAAATTCACAGCGGGAGAATCTATGTAATTTACATATCTATTGGGTAGAACAACCTCCAACAGTTTTTTCCTTTGAAAACTGCCTGATTTTCTAAAATGTTATTACGAAATATCTGCGAACTCAGTGTTAAAGTTTCTAGGTGTCAATATGCCTGGTATGGTGGATGAAAGTTGTGTAAGACACATGTACACAACTAATTAAGAATGTTTGTCAAATCCACGATGTGTGTAACGCGTTCGGAACATGGACTGTCACAGTGAGGCAAACTATGTAAATTACATATCTCTTGGTTAGAACAGGCTCCAGGAGCATTTTACTGAAAAATCTGCCTCAGTTTGGAAAATGTTGTTATGAAAACGCTGCAAAATCTGAGTAAAAGCTTTAAGGTGACAACATGTCTTCAACGGGTTGTAAAAGATGTGTAATTCACATGCTAAGAACTCAGCAGTGAATATTTGTTGAATCCGTGGTGCATGGACCTTTTTCAGAACACGGAATGTTACGGTGAAGGTACCTATGAAAATGAGATGTCTATTGGACAGAACATGCACCAAGAGAATTTCTCTGCGAAAACTGCCTGATTTTCGTAACTGTCGTTTTAGAAAACCGGCGAAATGTAAGTAAATGTTTCTAGGTGTAAATATGCCTTGTATTGTGGTTGAAAATTCGGTAATCAACATGCTCACGGTCATTAAATAATGTTTGTCGAAGCCGTGATGAATGTAATGTTTTCGGAACACGGAATGTCTCGGCGAGTGAAGCTCTGAAAATAACAATTCTGCTGGATAGAACTCGCTTGAATTGAATGTTTCTATGAAAATTTCATGATTTTCGAAACTGGAGGTTAGAAAAAACCTGTGAAATCAGAATAACTACTTCTAGGTGTAAATATGCCTTTTATGGTGGATGAAAGTCCGGTAATCCATATGCAAACAAATTGGTAGTGAATATTTGTCGAGTCCTTTATGCATGTATCATGTTCGGAACACGGAATTTCACGGCCAGGGAATTTATGTAAATTACATTTCCCTTTGTTAGAAATCACCCCAAGAGTTTTTTCCTGAGAAATCGGCCTGATTTTCGAAACTGGCGTTAGGAAAACCCTGCGAACCCAGATTACTAGATTCTCGGTGTACATCTTCCTTTTATGGTGGATGATAGTTTGGTAATCCGCATGCTAACTAGTCTGTAGAGAATATTTGTCGAATCCGACTTACATGAAGTGTGTTCGGAACACAGAATATCACGGTGAGCGTATCTATGTAAAATACATTTCTCTTGGGTAGAATTTGCTCTAAGAGTTTTTTCTGAGAAATCTGCCTCATTTTTGAACCTGGCGTATGAAAATCTCTGCAAAATCAGAGAAAATGCTTCAAAGTGTCAATATGCATTTTATTGTGATGCAAGATCGTAAAACCACATGCAAACAAATCTGTGGTGAATATTTTTAGAAAGCGTTATGCATGCAGTGGGATCATATCATGGAAAATCCCGGTGGTGGAATCTATGTAAATTACACACCTATTGGTTAGAATTTGCTCCAAAAATTTTTCCCTGAGAAAACGGCCTGATTTTCCAAACTGGCATTAGGAAAAAGCTGCAAATTCAGAGTTAATGTTTCTACTTGTAAATATGCCATGTATGGTGGATGAAAGTTCTGTAATCTACATGTTCACAACTCATTCGAGAAAGTTTGTTGAAACCTTAATGCATGTAGCGTGTTCGGAAAATGGAATATCACTGTGAGGGAAACTATGTAAATTACAACTCTATTGGGAAGTACTCGCTCCACGAGTATTTTTCTGCTAAATCTGCCTCCTTTTCAAAACTGGCATTAGGAAAATTTTTCGAAATGTGAGAAAATGCTTCAAATTGTCAACATGGCTTTTATGGTGGATGAAAGTTCGGTAATCCTTATGCTAACAACTCTGTAGTGAATATTTGTTGAATCCGTGATGCCTGTATCTTTTTCGGAACATGGAATTTCACGATGACGGGTTGTATGTAAATTGCATGTCTATTGGGTAGAACTTGCTCCAAGAGGATTTTTCTGTGGAAACTGCATGATTTTAGAGACTGACATTAGGAGAATACTACTAAATCAGAATAAAATTTCTATGTATAAATATGCACTGTAAGGTGGATTAAAGTTCGTTAATACACATGTACACAACTCATTAAGGAATGATTTTTGAATCCGTGGTGCATGTAACGTGTTCAGAACATGGAATGTCACGGTGATTGGAAGTAGGGAAATTACCTATCTTTTGGGTAGAACTGGCTCCAAGAGCATTTTTTCTGCCAAATCTGCCTCATTTTCAAAACTGGCTTTCAAACTAACTTGTGAAATCTGAGAAAATTCTTCAAAGTGCCAGTAAGCCTTGTATGGTGGATGAAAGTGCTGTAATCCACTTGCTAACATCTCTGTAGTGAATATTTGTCGCATCCGAAATGCATGTAGCGTGTTCGGAACTCGGAATTTGACGGTGAGCGAATCCATGTAAATTACATGTCTATTGGTTAGAACCCGCTCCAAGAGGTTTTTGCCGTGAAATCGGCCTCATTTTCGAAACTGGCATTTGGAAAACTCTGTGAAATCACAGAAAATGCTTCTAAGCATCTATATGCCTTCTATAGTGAAAAAGTCCTGTAATCCACATGCAAACAAATCTGTAGTGTATTTTTGTCGAATATTTTCTGCATGTAGCATGTTCGAAACACGTAATTTCACAGCGGGAGACTCTATGTAATTTACATATCTATTGGGTAGAACAGGCTCCAAAATATTTTTCCTTTGAAAAGTGCCTGATTTTCGAAAATGTTTTAGGAAATATCTGCGAACTCAGTGTTAATATTTCTAGGTGTCAATATGCCTTGTATGGTGGATGAAAGTTGTGTAACACACATGTACACAACTCATTAAGAATGTTTGTCAAATCCGTGATGTGTGTAGCGCGTTCGGAAAATGGACTGTCACGGTGACGCAAACTCTATAAATTACATATCTATTGGTTAGAACACACTCCAGGAGCATTTTACTGAAAAATCTGCCTGTTTGGAAACTGGTGTTATGAAAACGCTGCAAAATCTGAGTAAAAGCTTTAAGGTGGCAATATGTCTTCAACGGGTTGTTAAAGATGTGTAATTCACATGCTAAGAACTCAGAAGTGAATATTTGTTGAATCCGTGGTGCATGGACCGTTTTCGGAACACGGAATGTTACGGTGACGGTATCTATGAAAATGAGATGTCTATTGGATAGAACATGCACCAAGAGAATTTTTCTGCGAAAACTGCCTGATTTTCGTAACTGACGTTAGGAAAATCGGCGAAATCTATGTAAATGTTTCTAGGTGTAAATATGCCTTGTACTGTGGTTCAAAAATAGGTAATCCACATGCTCATGGTCATTAAATAATGTTTGTCGAAGCCGTGATGAATGTAAAGTTTTTGGAACACGAAATGTCTCGGTGAGTGAAGCTCTGAAAATAACAATTCTGCTGGATAGAACTCGCTTGAATTGAATGTTTCTGTGAAAATTTCATGATATTCGAAACTGGATGTTAGGAAAAACCTGCGAAGTCAGAATAACTACTTCTAGGTGTAAATATGCCTTGTATGGTGGATGAAAGTTCGGTAATCCACATGCTAACAAATTTGTAGTGAATATTTGTCGAGTCCTTTATGCATGTAACATGTTCGTAACACGGAATTTCACAGCCAGGGAATTTATGTAAATTACATTTCCCTTGGTTAGAAATCAGTCCAAGAGGTTTTTCCTGAGAAATCGGCCTGATTTTCGAAACTGGCGTTAGGAAAACCCTGCGAACCCAGATTACTAGATTCTCGGTTTTCATCTGCCTGTTATGGTGGATGAAAGTTCGGTAATCCGCATGCTAACTACTCTGTAGTGAATATTGTCGAATCCAAGATACGTGAAGTGTGTTCGGAACACAGAATATCACGGTGAGCGAATCTATGTAAAATACATGTCTGTTTGGTAGAATTTGCTCTAAGAGATTTTTCTGAGAAATCTGCCTCATTTTTGAACCTGGCATTTGAAAATATCTGCAAAATCAGAGAAAATGCTTCAAAGTGTCAATATGCCTTGTATTGTGATGCAAGAACGTAAAACCACATGCAAACAAATCTGTGGTGAATATTTTAAGAAAGCGTTATGCATGCATTGGGATCGTATCACGGAAAATCCCCGCAATGGAATCTATGTAAATTACACACCAATTGGTTAGAATTCGCTCCAAAAATTTTTCCCTGAGAAAACGGCCTGATTTTCCAAACTGGCCTTAGGAAAAAGCTGCAAATTCAGAGTTAATGTTTCTAGATATAAATATCCCATGTATGGTGCATGAAAGTTCTGTAATCTACATGTTCACAACTCATTCGATAAAGTTTGTTGAAACCTTGATGTATGTAGCGTGTTCGGAAAATGGAATGTCACTGTGAGGGAAACTATGTAAATTACAACTCTATTGGGAAGTACTCGCACCACGAGTATTTTTCTGCTAAATCTGCCTCCTTTTCAAAACTGGCATTAGGAAAAAATTTCGAAATGTGAGAAAATGCTTCAAATTGTCAACATGGCTTTTATGGTGGATGAAAGTTCGGTAATCCTTATGCTAACAACTCTGTAGTGAATATTTGTCGAATCCTTCATGCATGTAGCTTTTTCGGAACACGGAATTTCACGATGACGGGTTCTATGTAAATTGCATGTCTATTGGGTAGAACTCGCTCCAAGAGGATTTTTCTGTGGAAACTGCATGATTTTAGAGACTGACATTAGGAGAACACTACTAAATCAGAATAAAGTTTCTTTGTATAAATATGCACTGTAAGGTGGATTAAAGTTCGTTAATACACATGTTCACAACTCAATAAAGAATGTTTGTTGAATCCGTGGTGCATGTAACTTGTTCAGAACGTGCAATGTCACGGGGATTGAAAGTAGGGAAATTACCTATCTTTTGGGTAGAAATGGCTCTAAGAGCATTTTTCTGCCAAATCTGCCTCATTTACAAACCTGGCGTTCAAACTAACGTGTGAAATCTGAGAAAATTCTTCAAAGTGTCAGTAAGCCTTGTATGGTGGATGAAAGTGCTCTAGTCAACTTGCTAACACGTCTGTAGTGAATATTTGTCCCATCCGAGATGCATGTATCGTGTTCGGAACACGGAGTTTGACGGTGAGCGAATCCATGTAAATTACATGTCTATTGGTTAGAACCCGCTCCAAGAGGTTTTTGCTGTGAAATCGGCCTCATTTTCGAAACTGGCGTTTGGAAAACTCTGTGAAATCACAGAAAATGCTTCTAAGCATCTATATGCCTTCTATAGTGAGAAAGTCCTGTAATCCACATGCAAACAACACTGTGGTGTATTTTTGTCGAAACTTTTCTGCATGTAGCATGTTCGAAACTCGTAAATTCACAGCGGGAGAATCTATGTAATTTACATATCTATTGGGTAGAACAACCTCCAACAGTTTTTTTTTTTGAAAACTGCCTGATTTTCTAAAATGCTATTACGAAATATCTGCGAACTCAGTGTTAAAGTTTCTAGGTGTCAATATGCCTGGTATGGTGGATGAAAGTTGTGTAAGACACATGTACACAACTAATTAAGAATGTTTGTCAAATCCACGATGTGTGTAACGCGTTCGGAACATGGACTGTCACAGTGAGGCAAACTATGTAAATTACATATCTCTTGGTTAGAACAGGCTCCAGGAGCATTTTACTGAAAAATCTGCCTCAGTTTGGAAAATGTTGTTATGAAAACGCTGCAAAATCTGAGTAAAAGCTTTAAGGTGACAACATGTCTTCAACGGGTTGTAAAAGATGTGTAATTCACATGCTAAGAACTCAGCAGTGAATATTTGTTGAATCCGTGGTGCATGGACCTTTTTCAGAACACGGAATGTTACGGTGAAGGTACCTATGAAAATGAGATGTCTATTGGACAGAACATGCACCAAGAGAATTTCTCTGCGAAAACTGCCTGATTTTCGTAACTGTCGTTTTAGAAAACCGGCGAAATGTAAGTAAATGTTTCTAGGTGTAAATATGCCTTGTATTGTGGTTGAAAATTCGGTAATCAACATGCTCACGGTCATTAAATAATGTTTGTCGAAGCCGTGATGAATGTAATGTTTTCGGAACACGGAATGTCTCGGCGAGTGAAGCTCTGAAAATAACAATTCTGCTGGATAGAACTCGCTTGAATTGAATGTTTCTATGAAAATTTCATGATTTTCGAAACTGGAGGTTAGAAAAAACCTGTGAAATCAGAATAACTACTTCTAGGTGTAAATATGCCTTTTATGGTGGATGAAAGTCCGGTAATCCATATGCAAACAAATTGGTAGTGAATATTTGTCGAGTCCTTTATGCATGTATCATGTTCGGAACACGGAATTTCACGGCCAGGGAATTTATGTAAATTACATTTCCCTTTGTTAGAAATCACCCCAAGAGTTTTTTCCTGAGAAATCGGCCTGATTTTCGAAACTGGCGTTAGGAAAACCCTGCGAACCCAGATTACTAGATTCTCGGTGTACATCTTCCTTTTATGGTGGATGATAGTTTGGTAATCCGCATGCTAACTAGTCTGTAGAGAATATTTGTCGAATCCGACTTACATGAAGTGTGTTCGGAACACAGAATATCACGGTGAGCGTATCTATGTAAAATACATTTCTCTTGGGTAGAATTTGCTCTAAGAGTTTTTTCTGAGAAATCTGCCTCATTTTTGAACCTGGCGTATGAAAATCTCTGCAAAATCAGAGAAAATGCTTCAAAGTGTCAATATGCATTTTATTGTGATGCAAGATCGTAAAACCACATGCAAACAAATCTGTGGTGAATATTTTTAGAAAGCGTTATGCATGCAGTGGGATCATATCATGGAAAATCCCGGTGGTGGAATCTATGTAAATTACACACCTATTGGTTAGAATTTGCTCCAAAAATTTTTCCCTGAGAAAACGGCCTGATTTTCCAAACTGGCATTAGGAAAAAGCTGCAAATTCAGAGTTAATGTTTCTACTTGTAAATATGCCATGTATGGTGGATGAAAGTTCTGTAATCTACATGTTCACAACTCATTCGAGAAAGTTTGTTGAAACCTTAATGCATGTAGCGTGTTCGGAAAATGGAATATCACTGTGAGGGAAACTATGTAAATTACAACTCTATTGGGAAGTACTCGCTCCACGAGTATTTTTCTGCTAAATCTGCCTCCTTTTCAAAACTGGCATTAGGAAAATTTTTCGAAATGTGAGAAAATGCTTCAAATTGTCAACATGGCTTTTATGGTGGATGAAAGTTCGGTAATCCTTATGCTAACAACTCTGTAGTGAATATTTGTTGAATCCGTGATGCCTGTATCTTTTTCGGAACATGGAATTTCACGATGACGGGTTGTATGTAAATTGCATGTCTATTGGGTAGAACTTGCTCCAAGAGGATTTTTCTGTGGAAACTGCATGATTTTAGAGACTGACATTAGGAGAATACTACTAAATCAGAATAAAATTTCTATGTATAAATATGCACTGTAAGGTGGATTAAAGTTCGTTAATACACATGTACACAACTCATTAAGGAATGATTTTTGAATCCGTGGTGCATGTAACGTGTTCAGAACATGGAATGTCACGGTGATTGGAAGTAGGGAAATTACCTATCTTTTGGGTAGAACTGGCTCCAAGAGCATTTTTTCTGCCAAATCTGCCTCATTTTCAAAACTGGCTTTCAAACTAACTTGTGAAATCTGAGAAAATTCTTCAAAGTGCCAGTAAGCCTTGTATGGTGGATGAAAGTGCTGTAATCCACTTGCTAACATCTCTGTAGTGAATATTTGTCGCATCCGAAATGCATGTAGCGTGTTCGGAACTCGGAATTTGACGGTGAGCGAATCCATGTAAATTACATGTCTATTGGTTAGAACCCGCTCCAAGAGGTTTTTGCCGTGAAATCGGCCTCATTTTCGAAACTGGCATTTGGAAAACTCTGTGAAATCACAGAAAATGCTTCTAAGCATCTATATGCCTTCTATAGTGAAAAAGTCCTGTAATCCACATGCAAACAAATCTGTAGTGTATTTTTGTCGAATATTTTCTGCATGTAGCATGTTCGAAACACGTAATTTCACAGCGGGAGACTCTATGTAATTTACATATCTATTGGGTAGAACAGGCTCCAAAATATTTTTCCTTTGAAAAGTGCCTGATTTTCGAAAATGTTTTAGGAAATATCTGCGAACTCAGTGTTAATATTTCTAGGTGTCAATATGCCTTGTATGGTGGATGAAAGTTGTGTAACACACATGTACACAACTCATTAAGAATGTTTGTCAAATCCGTGATGTGTGTAGCGCGTTCGGAAAATGGACTGTCACGGTGACGCAAACTCTATAAATTACATATCTATTGGTTAGAACACACTCCAGGAGCATTTTACTGAAAAATCTGCCTGTTTGGAAACTGGTGTTATGAAAACGCTGCAAAATCTGAGTAAAAGCTTTAAGGTGGCAATATGTCTTCAACGGGTTGTTAAAGATGTGTAATTCACATGCTAAGAACTCAGAAGTGAATATTTGTTGAATCCGTGGTGCATGGACCGTTTTCGGAACACGGAATGTTACGGTGACGGTATCTATGAAAATGAGATGTCTATTGGATAGAACATGCACCAAGAGAATTTTTCTGCGAAAACTGCCTGATTTTCGTAACTGACGTTAGGAAAATCGGCGAAATCTATGTAAATGTTTCTAGGTGTAAATATGCCTTGTACTGTGGTTCAAAAATAGGTAATCCACATGCTCATGGTCATTAAATAATGTTTGTCGAAGCCGTGATGAATGTAAAGTTTTTGGAACACGAAATGTCTCGGTGAGTGAAGCTCTGAAAATAACAATTCTGCTGGATAGAACTCGCTTGAATTGAATGTTTCTGTGAAAATTTCATGATATTCGAAACTGGATGTTAGGAAAAACCTGCGAAGTCAGAATAACTACTTCTAGGTGTAAATATGCCTTGTATGGTGGATGAAAGTTCGGTAATCCACATGCTAACAAATTTGTAGTGAATATTTGTCGAGTCCTTTATGCATGTAACATGTTCGTAACACGGAATTTCACAGCCAGGGAATTTATGTAAATTACATTTCCCTTGGTTAGAAATCAGTCCAAGAGGTTTTTCCTGAGAAATCGGCCTGATTTTCGAAACTGGCGTTAGGAAAACCCTGCGAACCCAGATTACTAGATTCTTGGTTTTCATCTGCCTGTTATGGTGGATGAAAGTTCGGTAATCCGCATGCTAACTACTCTGTAGTGAATATTGTCGAATCCAAGATACGTGAAGTGTGTTCGGAACACAGAATATCACGGTGAGCGAATCTATGTAAAATACATGTCTGTTTGGTAGAATTTGCTCTAAGAGATTTTTCTGAGAAATCTGCCTTATTTTTGAACCTGGCATTTGAAAATATCTGCAAAATCAGAGAAAATGCTTCAAAGTGTCAATATGCCTTGTATTGTGATGCAAGAACGTAAAACCACATGCAAACAAATCTGTGGTGAATATTTTAAGAAAGCGTTATGCATGCATTGGGATCGTATCACGGAAAATCCCCGCAATGGAATCTATGTAAATTACACACCAATTGGTTAGAATTCGCTCCAAAAATTTTTCCCTGAGAAAACGGCCTGATTTTCCAAACTGGCCTTAGGAAAAAGCTGCAAATTCAGAGTTAATGTTTCTAGATATAAATATCCCATGTATGGTGCATGAAAGTTCTGTAATCTACATGTTCACAACTCATTCGATAAAGTTTGTTGAAACCTTGATGTATGTAGCGTGTTCGGAAAATGGAATGTCACTGTGAGGGAAACTATGTAAATTACAACTCTATTGGGAAGTACTCGCACCACGAGTATTTTTCTGCTAAATCTGCCTCCTTTTCAAAACTGGCATTAGGAAAAAATTTCGAAATGTGAGAAAATGCTTCAAATTGTCAACATGGCTTTTATGGTGGATGAAAGTTCGGTAATCCTTATGCTAACAACTCTGTAGTGAATATTTGTCGAATCCTTCATGCATGTAGCTTTTTCGGAACACGGAATTTCACGATGACGGGTTCTATGTAAATTGCATGTCTATTGGGTAGAACTCGCTCCAAGAGGATTTTTCTGTGGAAACTGCATGATTTTAGAGACTGACATTAGGAGAACACTACTAAATCAGAATAAAGTTTCTTTGTATAAATATGCACTGTAAGGTGGATTAAAGTTCGTTAATACACATGTTCACAACTCAATAAAGAATGTTTGTTGAATCCGTGGTGCATGTAACTTGTTCAGAACGTGCAATGTCACGGGGATTGAAAGTAGGGAAATTACCTATCTTTTGGGTAGAAATGGCTCTAAGAGCATTTTTCTGCCAAATCTGCCTCATTTACAAACCTGGCGTTCAAACTAACGTGTGAAATCTGAGAAAATTCTTCAAAGTGTCAGTAAGCCTTGTATGGTGGATGAAAGTGCTCTAGTCAACTTGCTAACACGTCTGTAGTGAATATTTGTCCCATCCGAGATGCATGTATCGTGTTCGGAACACGGAG
This sequence comes from Camelus bactrianus, assembly GCF_048773025.1. Lineage (NCBI taxonomy): Eukaryota > Metazoa > Chordata > Mammalia > Artiodactyla > Camelidae > Camelus > Camelus bactrianus. The sequence goes on from NC_133541.1 coordinate 151,175,471, forward strand.
TTTGACGGTGAGCGAATCCATGTAAATTACATGTCTATTGGTTAGAACCCGCTCCAAGAGGTTTTTGCTGTGAAATCGGCCTCATTTTCGAAACTGGCGTTTGGAAAACTCTGTGAAATCACAGAAAATGCTTCTAAGCATCTATATGCCTTCTATAGTGAGAAAGTCCTGTAATCCACATGCAAACAACACTGTGGTGTATTTTTGTCGAAACTTTTCTGCATGTAGCATGTTCGAAACTCGTAAATTCACAGCGGGAGAATCTATGTAATTTACATATCTATTGGGTAGAACAACCTCCAACAGTTTTTTCCTTTGAAAACTGCCTGATTTTCTAAAATGCTATTACGAAATATCTGCGAACTCAGTGTTAAAGTTTCTAGGTGTCAATATGCCTGGTATGGTGGATGAAAGTTGTGTAAGACACATGTACACAACTAATTAAGAATGTTTGTCAAATCCACGATGTGTGTAACGCGTTCGGAACATGGACTGTCACAGTGAGGCAAACTATGTAAATTACATATCTCTTGGTTAGAACAGGCTCCAGGAGCATTTTACTGAAAAATCTGCCTCAGTTTGGAAAATGTTGTTATGAAAACGCTGCAAAATCTGAGTAAAAGCTTTAAGGTGACAACATGTCTTCAACGGGTTGTAAAAGATGTGTAATTCACATGCTAAGAACTCAGCAGTGAATATTTGTTGAATCCGTGGTGCATGGACCTTTTTCAGAACACGGAATGTTACGGTGAAGGTACCTATGAAAATGAGATGTCTATTGGACAGAACATGCACCAAGAGAATTTCTCTGCGAAAACTGCCTGATTTTCGTAACTGTCGTTTTAGAAAACCGGCGAAATGTAAGTAAATGTTTCTAGGTGTAAATATGCCTTGTATTGTGGTTGAAAATTCGGTAATCAACATGCTCACGGTCATTAAATAATGTTTGTCGAAGCCGTGATGAATGTAATGTTTTCGGAACACGGAATGTCTCGGCGAGTGAAGCTCTGAAAATAACAATTCTGCTGGATAGAACTCGCTTGAATTGAATGTTTCTATGAAAATTTCATGATTTTCGAAACTGGAGGTTAGAAAAAACCTGTGAAATCAGAATAACTATTTCTAGGTGTATATATGCCTTTTATGGTGGATGAAAGTCCGGTAATCCATATGCAAACAAATTGGTAGTGAATATTTGTCGAGTCCTTTATGCATGTATCATGTTCGGAACACGGAATTTCACGGCCAGGGAATTTATGTAAATTACATTTCCCTTTGTTAGAAATCACCCCAAGAGTTTTTTCCTGAGAAATCGGCCTGATTTTCGAAACTGGCGTTAGGAAAACCCTGCGAACCCAGATTACTAGATTCTCGGTGTACATCTTCCTTTTATGGTGGATGATAGTTTGGTAATCCGCATGCTAACTAGTCTGTAGAGAATATTTGTCGAATCCGACTTACATGAAGTGTGTTCGGAACACAGAATATCACGGTGAGCGTATCTATGTAAAATACATTTCTCTTGGGTAGAATTTGCTCTAAGAGTTTTTTCTGAGAAATCTGCCTCATTTTTGAACCTGGCGTATGAAAATCTCTGCAAAATCAGAGAAAATGCTTCAAAGTGTCAATATGCATTTTATTGTGATGCAAGATCGTAAAACCACATGCAAACAAATCTGTGGTGAATATTTTTAGAAAGCGTTATGCATGCAGTGGGATCATATCATGGAAAATCCCGGTGGTGGAATCTATGTAAATTACACACCTATTGGTTAGAATTTGCTCCAAAAATTTTTCCCTGAGAAAACGGCCTGATTTTCCAAACTGGCATTAGGAAAAAGCTGCAAATTCAGAGTTAATGTTTCTACTTGTAAATATGCCATGTATGGTGGATGAAAGTTCTGTAATCTACATGTTCACAACTCATTCGAGAAAGTTTGTTGAAACCTTAATGCATGTAGCGTGTTCGGAAAATGGAATATCACTGTGAGGGAAACTATGTAAATTACAACTCTATTGGGAAGTACTCGCTCCACGAGTATTTTTCTGCTAAATCTGCCTCCTTTTCAAAACTGGCATTAGGAAAATTTTTCGAAATGTGAGAAAATGCTTCAAATTGTCAACATGGCTTTTATGGTGGATGAAAGTTCGGTAATCCTTATGCTAACAACTCTGTAGTGAATATTTGTTGAATCCGTGATGCATGTATCTTTTTCGGAACATGGAATTTCACGATGACGGGTTGTATGTAAATTGCATGTCTATTGGGTAGAACTTGCTCCAAGAGGATTTTTCTGTGGAAACTGCATGATTTTAGAGACTGACATTAGGAGAATACTACTAAATCAGAATAAAATTTCTATGTATAAATATGCACTGTAAGGTGGATTAAAGTTCGTTAATACACATGTACACAACTCATTAAGGAATGATTTTTGAATCCGTGGTGCATGTAACGTGTTCAGAACATGGAATGTCACGGTGATTGGAAGTAGGGAAATTACCAATCTTTTGGGTAGAACTGGCTCCAAGAGCATTTTTTCTGCCAAATCTGCCTCATTTTCAAAACTGGCTTTCAAACTAACTTGTGAAATCTGAGAAAATTCTTCAAAGTGCCAGTAAGCCTTGTATGGTGGATGAAAGTGCTGCAATCCACTTGCTAACATCACTGTAGTGAATATTTGTCGCATCCGAAATGCATGTAGCGTGTTCGGAACACGGAATTTGACGGTGAGCGAATCCATGTAAATTACATGTCTATTGGTTAGAACCCGCTCCAAGTGGTTTTTGCCGTGAAATCGGCCTCATTTTCGAAACTGGAGTTTGGAAAACTCTGTGAAATCACAGAAAATGCTTCTAAGCATCTATATGCCTTCTATAGTGAAAAAGTCCTGTAATCCACATGCAAACAAATCTGTAGTGTATTTTTGTCGAATATTTTCTGCATGTAGCATGTTCGAAACACGTAATTTCACAGCGGGAGACTCTATGTAATTTACATATCTATTGGGTAGAACAGGCTCCAAAATATTTTTCCTTTGAAAAGTGCCTGATTTTCGAAAATGTTTTAGGAAATATCTGCGAACTCAGTGTTAATATTTCTAGGTGTCAATATGCCTTGTATGGTGGATGAAAGTTGTGTAACACACATGTACACAACTCATTAAGAATGTTTGTCAAATCCGTGATGTGTGTAGCGCGTTCGGAAAATGGACTGTCACGGTGACGCAAACTCTATAAATTACATATCTATTGGTTAGAACACACTCCAGGAGCATTTTACTGAAAAATCTGCCTGTTTGGAAACTGGTGTTATGAAAACGCTGCAAAATCTGAGTAAAAGCTTTAAGGTGGCAATATGTCTTCAACGGGTTGTTAAAGATGTGTAATTCACATGCTAAGAACTCAGAAGTGAATATTTGTTGAATCCGTGGTGCATGGACCGTTTTCGGAACACGGAATGTTACGGTGACGGTATCTATGAAAATGAGATGTCTATTGGATAGAACATGCACCAAGAGAATTTTTCTGCGAAAACTGCCTGATTTTCGTAACTGACGTTAGGAAAATCGGCGAAATCTATGTAAATGTTTCTAGGTGTAAATATGCCTTGTACTGTGGTTCAAAAATAGGTAATCCACATGCTCATGGTCATTAAATAATGTTTGTCGAAGCCGTGATGAATGTAAAGTTTTTGGAACACGAAATGTCTCGGTGAGTGAAGCTCTGAAAATAACAATTCTGCTGGATAGAACTCGCTTGAATTGAATGTTTCTGTGAAAATTTCATGATATTCGAAACTGGATGTTAGGAAAAACCTGCGAAGTCAGAATAACTACTTCTAGGTGTAAATATGCCTTGTATGGTGGATGAAAGTTCGGTAATCCACATGCTAACAAATTTGTAGTGAATATTTGTCGAGTCCTTTATGCATGTAACATGTTCGTAACACGGAATTTCACAGCCAGGGAATTTATGTAAATTACATTTCCCTTGGTTAGAAATCAGTCCAAGAGGTTTTTCCTGAGAAATCGGCCTGATTTTCGAAACTGGCGTTAGGAAAACCCTGCGAACCCAGATTACTAGATTCTCGGTTTTCATCTGCCTGTTATGGTGGATGAAAGTTCGGTAATCCGCATGCTAACTACTCTGTAGTGAATATTGTCGAATCCAAGATACGTGAAGTGTGTTCGGAACACAGAATATCACGGTGAGCGAATCTATGTAAAATACATGTCTGTTTGGTAGAATTTGCTCTAAGAGATTTTTCTGAGAAATCTGCCTCATTTTTGAACCTGGCATTTGAAAATATCTGCAAAATCAGAGAAAATGCTTCAAAGTGTCAATATGCCTTGTATTGTGATGCAAGAACGTAAAACCACATGCAAACAAATCTGTGGTGAATATTTTAAGAAAGCGTTATGCATGCATTGGGATCGTATCACGGAAAATCCCCGCAATGGAATCTATGTAAATTACACACCTATTCGTTAGAATTCGCTCCAAAAATTTTTCCCTGAGAAAACGGCCTGATTTTCCAAACTGGCCTTAGGAAAAAGCTGCAAATTAAGAGTTAATATTTCTAGATGTAAATATGCCATGTATGGTGCATGAAAGTTCTGTAATCTACATGTTCACAACTCATTGGAAAAAGTTTGTTGAAACCTTGATGTATGTAGCGTGTTCGGAAAATGGAATATCACTGTGAGGGAAACTATGTAAATTACAACTCTATTGGGAAGTACTCGCACCACGAGTATTTTTCTGCTAAATCTGCCTCCTTTTCAAAGCTGGCATTAGGAAAAAATTTCGAAATGTGAGAAAATGCTTCAAATTGTCAATATGGCTTTTATGGTGGATGAAAGTTCGGTAATCCTTATGCTAACAACTCTCTAGTCAATATTTGTCGAATCAGTGATGCATGTAGCTTTTTCGGAACACGGAATTTCACGATGACGGGTTCTATGTAAATTGCATGTCTATTGGGTAGAACTCGCTCCAAGAGGATTTTTCTATGGAAACTGCATGATTTTAGAGACTGACATTAGGAGAACACTACTAAATCAGAATAAAGTTTCTTTGTATTAATATGCACTGTAAGGTGTATTAAAGTTCGTTAATACACATGTTCACAACTCAATAAAGAATGTTTGTTGAATCCGTGGTGCATGTAACTTGTTCAGAACGTGCAATGTCACGGGGATTGAAAGTAGGGAAATTACCTATCTTTTGGGTAGAAATGGCTCCAAGAGCATTTTTCTGCCAAATCTGCCTCATTTTCAAACCTGGCGTTCAAACTAACGTTTGAAATCTGAGAAAATTCTTCAAAGTGTCAGTAAGCCTTGTATGGTGGATGAAAGTGCTCTAGTAAACTTGCTAACACGTCTGTAGTGAATATTTGTCCCATCCGAGATGCATGTATCGTGTTCGGAACACGGAATTTGACGGTGAGCGAATCCATGTAAATTACATGTCTATTGGTTAAAACCCGCTCCAAGAGGTTTTTGCTGTGAAATCGGCCTCATTTTCGAAACTGGCGTTTGGAAAACTCTGTGAAATCACAGAAAATGCTTCTAAGCATCTATATGCCTTCTATAGTGAGAAAGTCCTGTAATCCACATGCAAACAACACTGTGGTGTATTTTTGTCGAAACTTTTCTGCATGTAGCATGTTCGAAACTCGTAAATTCACAGCGGGAGAATCTATGTAATTTACATATCTATTGGGTAGAACAACCTCCAACAGTTTTTTCCTTTGAAAACTGCCTGATTTTCTAAGATGCTATTACGAAATATCTGCGAACTCAGTGTTAAAGTTTCTAGGTGTCAATATGCCTGGTATGGTGGATGAAAGTTGTGTAAGACACATGTACACAACTAATTAAGAATGTTTGTCAAATCCACGATGTGTGTAACGCGTTCGGAACATGGACTGTCACAGTGAGGCAAACTATGTAAATTACATATCTCTTGGTTAGAACAGGCTCCAGGAGCATTTTACTGAAAAATCTGCCTCAGTTTGGAAAATGTTGTTATGAAAACGCTGCAAAATCTGAGTAAAAGCTTTAAGGTGACAACATGTCTTCAACGGGTTGTAAAAGATGTGTAATTCACATGCTAAGAACTCAGCAGTGAATATTTGTTGAATCCGTGGTGCATGGACCTTTTTCAGAACACGGAATGTTACGGTGAAGGTACCTATGAAAATGAGATGTCTATTGGACAGAACATGCACCAAGAGAATTTCTCTGCGAAAACTGCCTGATTTTCGTAACTGTCGTTTTAGAAAACCGGCGAAATGTAAGTAAATGTTTCTAGGTGTAAATATGCCTTGTATTGTGGTTGAAAATTCGGTAATCAACATGCTCACGGTCATTAAATAATGTTTGTCGAAGCCGTGATGAATGTAATGTTTTCGGAACACGGTATGTCTCGGCGAGTGAAGCTCTGAAAATAACAATTCTGCTGGATAGAACTCACTTGAATTGAATGTTTCTGTGAAAATTTCATGATTTTCGAAACTGGAGGTTAGAAAAAACCTGTGAAATCAGAATAACTACTTCTAGGTGTAAATATGCCTTTTATGGTGGATGAAAGTCCGGTAATCCATATGCAAACAAATTGGTAGTGAATATTTGTCGAGTCCTTTATGCATGTATCATGTTCGGAACACGGAATTTCACGGCCAGGGAATTTATGTAAATTACATTTCCCTTTGTTAGAAATCACCCCAAGAGTTTTTTCCTGAGAAATCGGCCTGATTTTCGAAACTGGCGTTAGGAAAACCCTGCGAACCCAGATTACTAGATTCTCGGTGTACATCTTCCTTTTATAGTGGATGATAGTTTGATAATCCGCATGCTAACTAGTCTGTAGAGAATATTTGTCGAATCCGACTTACATGAAGTGTGTTCGGAACACAGAATATCACGGTGAGCGTATCTATGTAAAATACATTTCTCTTGGGTAGAATTTGCTCTAAGAGTTTTTTCTGAGAAATCTGCCTCATTTTTGAACCTGGCATATGAAAATCTCTGCAAAATCAGAGAAAATGTTTCAAAGTGTCAATAGGCCTTGTATTGTGATGCAAGATCGTAAAACCACATGCAAACAATTCTGTGGTGAATATTTTTAGAAAGCGTTATGCATGCAGTGGGATCGTATCACGGAAAATACCCGCGATGGAATCTATGTAAATTACACACCTATTGGTTAGAATTTGCTCCAAAAATTTTTCCCTGAGAAAACGGTCTGAATTTCCAAACTGGTATTAGGAAAAATGCTGCAAATTCAGAGTTAATGTTTCTAGTTGTAAATATGCCATGTATGGTGGATGAAAGTTCTGTAATCTACATGTTCACAACTCATTCGGGAAAGTTTTTTGAAACCTTGATGCATGTAGCGTGTTCGGAAAATGGAATATCACTGTGAGGGAAACTATGTAAATTACATTTCTATTGGGAAGTACTCGATTCACGAGAATTTTTCTGCTAAATCTGACTCCTTTTCAAAACTGGCATTAGGAAAAACTTTTGAAATGTGAGAAAATGCTTCAAATTGTCAACATGGCTTTTATGGTGGATGAAAGTTCGGTAATCCTTATGCTAACAACTCTGTAGTGAATATTTGTCGAATCCGTGATGCATGTAGCTTTTTCGGAACACGGAATTTCACGATGACGGGTTCTATGTAAATTGCATGTCTATTGGGTAGAACTCGCTTCGAGAGAGTTTTTCTGCGAAAACTTCGTCATTTTTGAACCTGGCATTTAGAAAACACTTCAAAATCTGAGAAAATACTTCTAAGAATCAATATTCAATGTATTGTGATGACAGTTCGGTAATCCACATGCTAACAAATTTGTAGTGAAAATTTGTCGAATCCTTTATGCATGTAACATGTTCGGAACATGGAATTACACGGCCAGGGATTTTACATAAACTAAATTTCCCTTGGTTAGAAATCACTCCAAGAGATTTTTCCTGAGAAATCGGCCTGATTTTCGAAACTGGCGTTAGGATAAACCTGCGAAACCAGATTACTAGATTCTCGGTGTACATCTGCCTTTTATGGTGGATGAAATTTCGGTAATCCACATGCTATCTACTCTGTAGTGAATATTTGTCGAATCCTTGATACGTGAAGTGTGTTTGGAACACAGAATAACACGGTGAGTGAATCCATGAAAAATACATATCTCGGGTAGTATTTACTCTAAGAGTTTTTCTGAGAATTCGGCCTCATTTTTGAACCTGGCGTTTGAAAATCTCTGCAAAATCAGAGAAAATTCTTCAAAGTGTCAATATGCCTTGTATTGTGATGCAAGATCGTTAAGCCACATGCAAACTATTCTGTGATGAATACTTTTAGAAAGCATTATGCATGCAGTGTGAACGTATCACGGAAAATCACGGCTATGGTATCTATGTAAATTACACACCTATTGGTTAGAATTTGCTCCAAAAGTTTTTCCCTGAGAAAACGACCAGATTTTCCAAACTGGCATTAGGAAAAAGCTGCAAATTAAGAGTTAATGTTTCTAGTTGTAAATATGCCATGTATGGTGGATGAAAGTTCTGTAATCTACATGTTCACAACTCATTCGAGGAAGTTTGTTGAAACCTTGATGCATGTAGCGTGTTCGGGGAAATGGAATGTCACTGTGAGGGAAACTATGTAAATTACATTTCTATTGGGAAGTACTCGCTCCAAGAGTATTTTTCTGGCAAATCTGCCTCCTTTTCAAATCTGGCATTAGGAAAAACTTTCGAAATGTGAGAAAATGCTTCAAATTGTCAACATGGCTTTTATGGTGGATGAAAGTTCGGTAATCCTTATGCTAACAAATCTGTAGTGAATATTTCTCGAATCAGTGATGCATGTAGCTTTTTTGGAACATGGAATTCACAATGATGGGTTCTATGTATATTGCATGTCTATTGGGTAGAACTCGCTCCAAGAGGATTTTTCTGTGGAAACTGCATGATTTTAGAGACTGACATTAGGAGAATACTACTAAATCAGAATAAAATTTCTATGTATTAATATGCACTGTAAGGTGGATTAAAGTTCTTTAATACACATGATCACAACTCATTAAAGAATGTTTGTTGAATCCATGGTGCATGTAACGTGTTCAGAACATAGAATGTCACGGTGATTGAAAGTAGGGAAATTACCTATCTTTTGGGTAGAAATGGCTCCAAGAGCATTTTTCTGCCAAATCTGCCTCATTTTGAAAACTGGCATTCAAACTAACGTGTGAAATCTGAGAAAATTCTTCAAAGTGTCAGTAAGCATTGTATGGTGGGTGAAAGTGCTGTAATCCACTTGATAACAACTCTGTAGTGAATATTTGTCGCATCCGAGATGCATGTAGCGTGTTCGAAACACGGAATTTTACAGTGAGCGAATCCATGCAAATTACATATCTATTGTTTAGAACCCGCTCCAAGAGGTTTTTGCCGTGAAATCGGCCTCATTTTCGAAACTGGCGTTTGGGAATCTCTGTGAAATCAGAAAAAATGCTTCTAAGCATCTATATGCCTTCTATAGTGAGAATGTCCTGTAATCCACATGCAAACAACACTGTAATGTATTTTTGTCGAAACTTTTCTGCATGTAGCGTGTTCAAAACACGTAATTTCACAGTGGGAGAATCTATGTAATTTACATATCTATTGGGTAGAACACGCTCCAACATTTTTTTCCTTTGAAAACTGCCTGATTTTCGAAACTGCTATTAGGAAATATCTGCGAACTCTTTGTAAATGTTTCTAGGTGTCAATATGCCTTGTATGGTGGATGAAAGTTGTGTAATACACATGTACACAACTCATTAATAATGTTTGTCAAATCCGTGATGTGTGTAACGCGTTCGGAACATGGACTGTCACGGTGAGGCAAACTATGTAAATTACATATCTCTTGGTTAGAACACGCTCCAGGAGCATTTTACTGAAAAATCTGCCTCAGTTTGGAAACTGTTGTTATGAAAACGCTGCAAAATCTGAGTAAATGCTTTAAGGTGACAATGTGTTTCAATGGGTTATTAAAGAAGTGTAATTCACATGCTAAGAACTCAGCAGTGATATTTGTTCAATCCATGGTGCATGAACCGTTTTCGGAACACGGAATGTTACGGTGAAGGTATCTATGAAAATGAGATGTCTATTGGATAGAACATGCACCAAGAGTTTTTTTCTGCAAAAACTGCCTAATTTTCTTAAGTGATGTTATGAAAACCTGCGAAATATAAGTAAATGTGTCTAGGTGTAATTATGCCTTGTATTGTGGTTGAAAAATCAGTAATCCACATGCTCACGGTCATTAAATAATGTTTGTCGAAGCCGTGATGAATGTAACGTTTTCGGAACACGGAATTTCTCGGTGAGTGAAGCTCTGAAAATAACAATTCTACTGGATAGAACTCGCTTGAATTGAATGTTTCTGTGAAAATTTCATGATTTTCGAAACTGGATGTTAGGAAAAACCTGCACAGTCAGAATAACTACTTCTAGGTGTCAATATGCCTTGTATGGTGGATGAAAGTTCGGTAATCCACATGCTCACACTCATTAAAGAATGTTTGTCGAACTCGTGATGCATTAAACGTGTTCAGAATATGGAATGTAATAGTGAAGGGAAAAATGGAAGTTACATGTGTATTAGGTAGAACCCGTTTGAAGAGAATTTTTTGCGAAATGTGCATCATTTTGAAAACTGCCATTAGGAGAACACTGTGAAATCTCAGAAAATGCTTCTAAGTGTCAATATGCCTTGACTGGTGAATGAAAGTCCGGTAATCCACAAGTTAATAACAGTGTAGCATTTAATTTTTAAACCGTGATTCATGTAGCGCTTTTGGAAAACGAAATTTCACGGTAATGAAACTATGTAAATTACAATTCTATTGAGTAGAACGAGCTAGAAGAGAAGTTTTCTGCGAACATTGCATGATTATCGAATCTGAAGTTTGGAAAAAGCTGTAAAAAGGGAGTAAATATTTGCAGGTGTAAATGTGCATTTATGTTGCAAGAAAGTTCGGGAATCCATATTTTCACAACATATTAAAGAATCTTTTTCTAATCCGTGATGCATGTACCGTGTTCAGAACGTGGAATTTCACGGTGATTGAAACTATGTAAATGACTTCTTTATTTGGTAGAACTCGCTCCGAGAAAGTTTTTCTGCGAAAACTTCGTCATTTTTGAACCTGGCGTTTAGAAAACACTTCAAAATCTGAGAAAATACTTCTAAGAATCAATATTCAATGTATTGTGATGACAGTTCGGTAATCCACATGCAAACAAATTTGTAGTGAATATTTTTCGAATCCTTTATGCATGTAACATGTTCGGAACACGGAATTTCACGGCCAGGGATTTTACATAAATTACATTTCCCTTGGTTAGAAATCACTCCAAGAGATTTTTCTTGAGAAATCGGCCTGATTTTCGAAACTGGCGTTAGGAAATACCTGCGAACCCAGATTACTAGATTCTCGGTGTACATCTGCCTTTTATGGTGGATGAAATTTCGGTAATCCGCATGCTAAATACTCTGTAGTGAATATTTGTCGAATCCTAGATACGTGAAGTGTTTTCGGAACACAGAATTTCACGGTGAGTGAATCCATGTAAAATACTTGTCTCGGGTAGAATTTGCTCTAAGAGTTTTTCTGAGAATTCTGCCTCATTTTTGAACCTGGTGTTTGAAAATCTCTGCAAAATCAGAGAAAATTCTTCAAAGCGTCAATATGCCTTGTATTGTGATGCAAGATCGTAAAGCCACATGCAAACTATTCTGTGGTGAATATTTTTAGAAAGCGTTATGCATGCAGTGTGATCGTATCACGGACAATCCCGGCTATGGAATCTATGTAAATTACACACCTATTGGTTAGAATTCGCTCCAAAAGTTTTTCCCTGAGAAAACGGCCTGATTTTCCAAACTGGCATTAGGAAAAAGCTGCAAATTCAGAGTTAATGTTTCTAGTTGTAAATATGCCATGTATGGTGGATGAAAGTTCTGTAATCTACATGTTCACAACTCATTCGAGAAAGTTTGTTGAAACCTTGATGCATGTAGCGTGTTCGGGAAAATGGAATGTCACTGTGAGGGAAACTATGTAAATTACATTTCTATTGGGAAGTACTCGCTCCACGAGAAGTTTTCTGGCAAATCTGCCTCCTTTTCAATACCGGCATTAGGAAAAACTTTCGAAATGTGAGAAAATGCTTCAAATTGTCAACATGGCTTTTATGGTGGATGAAAGTTCGGTAATCCTTATGCTAACAACTCTGTAGTGAATATTTGTCGAATCCGTGATGCATGTAGCTTTTTTGGAACACGGAATTCACGATGACGGGTTCTATGTAAATTGCATGTCTATTGGGTAGAACTCGCTCCAAGAGGATTTTTCTGTGGAAACTGCATGATTTTAGAGACTGACATTAGGAGAATACTACTAAATCAGTATAAAATTTCTATGTATTAATATGCACTGTAAGGTGGATTAAAGTTCGTTAATACACATGTCCACAACTCATTAAAGAATGTTTGTTGAATCCGTGGTGCATGTAACGTGTTCAGAACACAGAATGTCACGGTGATTGAAAGTAGGGAAATTACCTATCTTTTGGGTAGAAATGGCTCCAAGAGCATTTTTCTGCCAAATCTGCCTCATTTTGAAAACTGGCATTCAAACTAACGTGTGAAATCTGAGAAAATTCTTCAAAGTGTCAGCAAGAATTTTATGGTGGATGAAAGTGCTGAAATCCACTTCCTAACAACTATGTAGTGAATATTTTTCGCATCCGAGATGCATGCAGCGTGTTCGGAATACGGAATTTGACAGTGAGCGAATCCATGTAAATTACATATCTATTCTTTAGAACCCGCTCCAAGAGGTTTTTGCTGTGAAATCGGCCTCATTTTCAAAACTGACGTTTGGAAATCCCTGTGAAATCACAAAAAATGTTTCTAAGCATCTATATGCCTTCTATAGTGAGAAAGTCCTGTAATCCACATGCAAACAACCCTGTAGTGTACTTTTGTCAAAACTTTTCTGCATGTAGCGTGTTCAAAACACGTAATTTCACAGTGGGAGAATCTATGTAATTTACATATCTATTGGGTAGAACACGCTCCAACAGTTTTTTCCTTTGAAAACTGCCTGATTTTCGAAACTGCTATTAGGAAATATCTGCGAACTCAGCGTTAATGTTTCTAGGTGTCAATATGCCTTGTATGGTGGATGAAAGTTGTGTAATACACATGTACACAACTCATTAAGAATGTTTGTCAAATCCGTGATGTGTGTAACGCGTTCGGAACATGGACTGTCACGGTGAGGCAAACTATGTAAATTACATATCTCTTGGTTAGAACAGGCTCCAGGAACATTTTACTGAAAAATCTGCCTCAGTTTGGGAACTGTTATGAAAACGCTGCAAAATCTGAGTAAATGCTTTAAGGTGACAATGTCTTTCAATGGGTTATTAAAGAAGTGTAATTCACATGCTAAGAACTCAGCAGTGAACATTTGTTGAATCCGTGGTGCATGGACTATTTTCTGAACACGGAATGTTACGGTGAAGCTATCTATGAAAATGAGATGTCTATTGGATAGAACATGCACCAAGAGAATTTTTCTGCGAAAACTGCCTGATTTTCGTAAGTGATGTTAGGAAAACCTGCAAAATGTTAGTAAATGTTTCTAGGTGTAAATATGCCTTGTATTGTGGTTGAAAAATCGGTAATCCACATGCTCACGGTCATTAAAAAATGTTTGTTGAAGCCGTGATGAATGTAACGTTTTCGGAACACAGAATGTCTCGGTGAGTGAAGCTCTGAAAATAACAATTCTGCTGGATAGAACTCGCTTGAATTGAATGTTTCTGTGAAAATTTCATGATTTTCGAAACTGGATGTTAGGAAAAACCTGCGAAATCAGAATAACTACTTCTAAGTGTAAATACGCCTTTTATGGTGGATGAAAGTTCAGTAATCCACATGCTCACACTCATTAAAGAATGTTTGTCGAACTCGTGATGCATGTAACGTGTTCGGAATACAAAATGTCATAGTGAAAGAGACAATGTAAGTTACATGTCTATTGGGTAGAACTCGTTTGAAGAGAATTTTTCAGCGAAAAGTGCCTCATTTTGAAAAATGCCATTAGGAGAACCCTGTGAAATCTGAGAAAATGCTTCTGCGTGTCAATATGCCTGGAATGATGAATGAAAGTCCGGTAATCCACATGTTAATAACAGTGTAGTAATTATTTTTTAAACCGTGATTCATGTAGCGCTTTTGGAAAACAGAATTTCACGGTAATGAAACTATGTAAATTAAAATTCTATTGAGTAGAACGAGCTAGAAGAGAATTTTTCTACGAAAATGGCATGATTATCGAATCTGAAGTTTGGAAAAAGCTGCAAAAAGGGAGTAAATATTTGCAGGTGTAAATGTGCCTTTATGTTGCAAGAAAGTTCGGTAATCCACATTTTCACAACATATTAAAGAATCTTTTTCTAATTCGTGATGCATGTAGCGTGTTCAGAACGTGAAATTTCCCGGTGATTGAAACTATGTAAATGACTTCTCTAATGGGTAGAACTCGCTCCGAGAGAGTTTTTCTGCGAAAACTTCGTCATTTTTAAACCTGGCGTTTAGAAAACGCTTCAAAATCTGAGAAAATACTTCTAAGAATCAATATTCAAAGTATTGTGATGAAAGCTCGGTAATCCACATGCTAGCAAATTTGTAGTGAATATTTATCGAATCCTTTATGCATGTAACATGTTCGGAACACGGAATTTCACGGCCCGGGAATTTTTGTAAATTACATTTCCCTTGGTTAGAAATCACACCAAGAGATTTTTCCTGAGAAATCGGCCTGATTTTTGAAACTGGCGTTAGAAAACACTGCGAACCCAGATTACAAGATTCTCGGTGTACATCTGCCTTTTTTGGTGGATGAAAGTTCGGTAATCCGCATGCTAACTAATCTATAGTGAATATTTGTCGAATCCGAGATACGTGAATTGTGTTCGGAACACAGAATATCACGGTGAGTGAATCCATTAAAAATATATGTCTACTGGTTAGATCCCGCTCCAAGAGGTTTTTGCCGTGAAATCGTCCTCATTTTCGTAACTGGCGTTTGGAAAAATCTGTGAAATCACAGAAAATGCTTCTAAGGATCTATATGCATTTCATAGTGTGAAAGTGCAGTAATCCCCATGCAAACAACCCTGTAGTGTATATTTGTCGAATATTTTCGGTATGTAGCAAGTTCAAAACACGTAAATCCACAGCGGGAGAATCTATGTTATTTACATATCTAATGGGTAGAACACGCTCCAACAGTTTTTCCTTTGAAAACTGCCTGATTTTCGAAACTGCTATTAGGAAATAACTGCGAACTCAGTGTTAAGGTTTCTAGATGTCAATATGTCTGGTATGGTGGATGAAAGTTGTGTAACACACATGTACACAACTCATGAAGAATGTTTGTCAAATCCGTGATGTGTGTAGCGCGTTTGGAAAAAGGACTGTCACGGTGAGGCAAACTATGTAAATTACATATCTATTGGTTAGAACACGCTCCAGGAGCATTTTACTGAAAAATCTGCCTCAGTTTGGAAACTGGTGTTATGAAAACGCTGCAAAATCTGAATAAAAGCTTTAAGGTGACAATATGTATTCAACCGGTTATTAAAGATGTGTAATTCACATGCTAAGAACTCAGCAGTGAATATTTGTTGAATCCGTGGTGCATGGAACGTTTTCGGAACACGGAATGTTACGGTGAAGGTATCTATGAAAATGAGATGTCTATTGGATAGAACATGCACCAAGAGAATTTCTCTGCGAAAACTGCCTAATTTTCGTAACTGACGTTAGGAAAACCGGCGTAATGTAAGTAAATATTTCTAGGTGAAAATATGCCTTGTATTGTGGTTGAAAAACCGGTAATCCATATGCTCACGGTCATTAAAGAATGTTTGTCGTAGCCGTGATGAATGTAATGTTTTCGGAACACGGAATGTCTCGGGGAGTGAAGCTCTGAAAATAACATTTCTGCTGGTTAGAACTCGCTTGAATTGAATATTTCAGTGAAAATTTCATGATTTTCGAAACTGGATGTTAGGAAAAACCTGTGAAATCAGAATAACTACTTCTAGGTGTAAATATGCTTTGTATGGTGGATGAAAGTTCGGTAATCCACACGCTAACAAATTTGTAGTGAATGTTCTTCGAGTCCTTTATGCATGTAACATGTTTGGAACACGGAATTTCACGGCCAGGGAATTTATGTAAATTACATTCCCCTTGGTTAGTAATCACTCCAAGAGTTTTTCCTGAAAATCGGCCTGATTTTTGAAACAGGCGTTAGGAAAACCTGTGAAACAAGATTACTAGATTCTCGTTGTACATCTGCCTTTTATGGTGGACGAAAGTTCGGTAATCCACATGCTAACAAATTTGTTGTCAATATTTTTCGAGTCCTTTATGCATGTAACATGTTCGGAACACGGAATTTCACGGCCAGGGAATTTATGTAAATTACATTTCCCTTGGTTAGAAATCACTCCAAGAGTTTTTTCCTGAGAAATCGGCCTGATTTTCGAAACTGGCGTTAGGAAAATCCTGCGAACCCAGATTACTAGATTCTCGGTATACATCTGCCTTTTATGGTGGATGAAAGTTCAGTAATCCGCATGATAACTAGTCTGTAGAGAATATTTGTCGAATCCGAGATACATGAAGTGTGTTCGGAACACAGAATATCACGGTGAGCGTATCTATGTAAGATACATTTCTCTTGGGTAGAATTTGCTCTAAGAGTTTTTTCTGAGAAATCTGCCTCATTTTTGAACCTGGTGTTTGAAAATCTCTGCAAAATCAGAGAAAATGCTTCAAAGTGTCAATATGCCTTCTATTGTGATGCAAGATCGTAAAACCACATGCAAACCAATCTGTGGTGAATATTTTAAGAAAGCGTTATGCATGCATTCGGATCGTATCACGGAAAATCCCCGTGATTGAATCTATGTAAATTACACACATATTGGTTAGAATTCACTCCAAAAATTTTTCCCTGAGAAAACGGCCTGATTTTCCAAATTGGCATTAGGAAAAACTGCAAATTCAGAGTTAATGTTTCTAGTTGTAAATATGCCATATATGGTGGATGAAAGTTCTGTAATCTACATGTTCACAACTCATTCGAGAAAGTTTGTTGAAACCTTGATGTATGAAGCGTGTGACGAAAATGGAATGTCACTGTGAGGGAAACTATCTAAATTACATTTCTATTGGGAAGTACTCGCTCCACGAGAATTTTTCAGCTAATTCTTCCTCCTTTTCAATACTGGCATTAGGAAAAACTTACGAAATGTGAGAAAATTCTTCAAATTGTCAACATGGCTTTTATGGTGGATGAAAGTTCGGTAATCCACATGCTAACAACTCTGTAGTGAATATTTGTCGAATCCGTGATGCATGTAGCTTTTTCGGAACACGGAATTTCACGATGACGGATTCTATGTAAATTGCATGTCTATTGGGTAGAACTCGCTCCAAGAGGATTTTTCTGTGGAAACTGCATGATTTTAGAGACTGAGATTAGGAGAACACTACTAAATCAGAATAAAATTTCTATGTATAAATATGCACTGTAAGGTGGATTAAAGTTCGTTAAAACACATGTACACAACTCATTAAAGAATGTTTGTTGAATCCGTGGTGCATGTATCGTGTTCAGAACATGGAATGTCACGGTGAATGAAAGTAGGGAAATTACCTATCTTTGGGGTAGAAATGGCTCCAAGAGCATTTTTCTGCCAAATCTGCCTCATTTTCAAAACTGGCGTTCAAACTAACGTTTGAAATCGGAGAAAATTCTTCAAACTGTCATTAAGACTTGTATGGTGGATGAAAGTGCTGTAATCCACTTGCTAAAAACTCTGTAGTGAATATTTGTCGCATTCGAGTTGCACGTAGCGTGTTCGGAACACGGAATTTGACGGTGAGCGAATCCATGTAAATTACATGTCTATTGGTTAGAAACCGCTCCAAGAGGTTTTTGCCGTGAAATCGGCCTCATTTTCAAAACTGGCGTTTGGAAATCTCTGTGAAATCACAGAAAATGCTTCTAAGAATTTATATGTGTTCTATAGTGACAAAGTCCTGTAATCCACATGCAAACAACAATTTAGTGTATTTTTGTCGAAAAATTTCTGCATGTAGCATGTTCGAAACACGTAAATTCACAGAGGGAAAATCTATGAAATTTACATATCTATTAGATAGAACACGCTCCAACAGTTTTTTCCTTTGAAAACTGCCTGATTTTCGAAACTGCTATTAGGAAATAACTGCGAACTCAGTGTTAAGGTTTCTAGATGTCAATATGTCTGGTATGGTGGATGAAAGTTGTGTAACACACATGTACACAACTCATGAAGAATGTTTGTCAAATCCGTGATGCGTGTAGCGCGTTTGGAAAATGGACTGTCACGGTGAGGCAAACTATGTAAATTACATATCTATTGGTTAGAACACGCTCCAGGAGCATTTTACTGAAAAATCTGCCTCAGTTTGGAAACTGGTGTTATGAAAACGCTGCAAAATCTGAATAAAAGCTTTAAGGTGACAATATGTATTCAACAGGTTATTAAAGATGTGTAATTCACATGCTAAGAACTCAGAAGTGAATATTTGTTGAATCCGTGGTGCATGGACCGTTTTCGGAACACGGAATGTTACGGTGAAGGTATCTATGAAAATGAGATGTCTATTGGATAGAACATGCACCAAGAGAATTTCTCTGCGAAAACTGCCTGATTTTCGTAACTGACGTTAGGAAATCCGGCGAAATCTAAGTAAATGTTTCTAGGTGTAAATATGCCTTGTATTGTGGATGAAAAATCGGTAATCCATATGCTCACGGTCATTAAAGAATGTTTGTCGAAGCCGTGATGATGTAATGTTTTCGAAACACGGAATGTCTCGGTGAGTGAAGCTCTGAAAATAACAATTCTGCTGGATAGAACTCGCTTGAATTGAATATTTCTGTGAAAATTCCATGATTTTCGAAACTGGATGTTAGGAAAAACCTGTGAAATCAGAATAATTAGTTCTAGGTGTAGATATGCTTTGTATGGTGGATGAAAGTTCGGTAATCCACATGCTAACAAATTTGTAGTGAATGTTTTTCGAGTCCTTTATGCATGTAACATGTTCGGAACACGGAATTTCACGGCCAGGGAATTTATGCAAATTACATTTCCCTTTTTTAGAAATCACTCCAAGAGTTTTTTCCTGAGAAATCGGCCTGATTTTCGAAACTGGCGTTAGGAAAAACCTGCGAACCCAGATTACTAGATTCTCGGTATACATCTGCCTTTTATGGTGGATGAAAGTTCGGTAATCCGCATGCTAACTACTCTCTAGAGAATATTTGTCGAATCCGAGATACATGAAGTGTTTACGGAACACAGAATATGACGGTGAGCGTATCTATGTAAGATACATTTCTCTTGGGTAGAATTTGCTCTAAGAGTTTTTTTCTGAGAAATCTGCCTCATTTTTGAACCTGGCGTTTGAAAATCTCTGCAAAATCAGAGAAAATGCTTCAAAGTGTCAATATGCCTTCTATTGTGATGCAAGATCGTAAAACAACATGCAAACAAATCTGTGGTGAATATTTTCGGAAAGCTTTATGCATGCATTGGGATCGTATCACGGAAAATACCCGCGATGGAATCTATGTAAATTACACACCTATTGGTTAGAATTCGCTCCAAAAATTTTTCCCTGAGAAAACGGCCTGATTTTCCAAATTGGCATTAGGAAAAAGCTGCAAATTCATTGTTAATGTTTCTAGTTGTAAATATGCCATATATGGTGGATGAAAGTTCTGTAATCTACATGTTCACAACTCATTCGAGAAAGTTTGTTGAAACCTTGATGTATGAAGCGTGTGACGAAAATGGAATGTCACTGTGAGGGAAACTATCTAAATTACATTTCTATTGGGAAGTACTCGCTCCACGAGAATTTTTCTGCTAAATCTGCCTCCTTTTCAATACTGGCATTAGGAAAACTTACGAAATGTGAAAAAATTCTTCAAATTGTCAACATGGCTTTTATGGTGGATGAAAGTTCGGTAATCCACATGCTAACAACTCTGTAGTGAATATTTGTCGAATCCGTGATGCATGTAGCTTTTTCGGAACACGGAATTTCACGATGACGGGTTCTATGTAAATTGCATGTCTATTGGGTAGAACTCGCTCCAAGAGGATTTTTCTGTGGAAACTGCATGATTTTAGAGACTGAGATTAGGAGAACACTACTAAATCAGAATAAAATTTCTATGTATAAATATGCACTGTAAGGTGGATTATAGTTCGTTAAAACACATGTACACAACTCATTAAAGAATGTTTGTTGAATCCGTGGTGCATGTAACGTGTTCAGAACATGGAATGTCACGGTGAATGAAAGTAGGGAAATTACCTATCGTTTGGGTAGAAATGGCTCCAAGAGCATTTTTCTGCCAAATCTGCCTCATTTTCAAAACTGGCGTTCAAACTAACGTGTGAAATCTGAGAAAATTCTTCAAATTGTCAGTAAGACTTGTATGGTGGATGAAAGTGCTGTAATCCACTTGCTAACAACTCTGTAGTGAATATTTGTTGCATCCGAGTTGCACGTAGCGTGTTCGTAACACGGAATTTGACGGTGAGCGAAACCATGTAAATTACATGTCTATTGGTTAGAAACTGCTCCAAGAGTTTTTTGCCGAGAAATCGGCCTCATTTTCGAAACTGGCGTTTGGAAATCTCTGTGAAATCACAGAAAATGGTTCTAAGAATTTATATGCGTTCTATAGTGAGAAAGTCCTGTAATCCACATGCAAAAAACAATGTAGTGTATTTTTGTCGAAACTTTTCTGCATGTAGCATGTTCGAAACACGTAAATTCACAGCGGGAAAATCTATGAAATTTACATATCTATTAGATAGAACACACTCCAACAGTTTTTTCCTTTGAAAACTGCCTGATTTTCGAAACTGCTATTAGGAAATAACTGCGAACTCAGTGTTAAGGTTTCTAGATGTCAATATGTCTGGAATGGTGGATGAAAGTTGTGTAACACACATGTACACAACTCATGAAGAATGTTTGTCAAATCCGTGATGCGTGTAGCGCGTTTGGAAAATGGACTGTCATGGTGAGGCAAACTATGTAAATTACATATCTATTGGTTAGAACACGCTCCAGGAGCATTTTACTGAAAAATCTGCCTCAGTTTGGAAACTGGTGTTACGAAAACGCTGCAAAATCTGAATAAAAGCTTTAAGGTGACAATATGTATTCAACAGGTTATTAAAGATGTGTAATTCACATGCTAAGAACTCAGAAGTGAATATTTGTTGAATCCGTGGTGCATGGACCGTTTTCGGAACACGGAATGTTACAGTGAAGGTATCTATGAAAATGAGATGTCTATTGGATAGAACATGCACCAAGAGAATTTCTCTGCGAAAACTGCCTGATTTTCGTAACTGACGTTATGAAAACCGGCGAAATCTAAGTAAATGTTTCTAGGTGTAAATATGCCTTGTATTGTGGATGAAAAATCGGTAATCCATATGCTCACGGTCTTTAAAGAATGTTTGTCGAAGCCGTGATGATGTAATGTTTTCGGAACACGGAATGTCTCGGTGAGTGAAGCTCTGAAAATAACAATTCTGCTGGATAGAACTCGCTTGAATTGAATATTTCTGTGAAAATTTCATGATTTTCGAAACTGGATGTTAGGAAAAAACTGTGAAATCAGAATAATTAGTTCTAGGTGTAAATATGCTTTGTATGGTCGATGAAAGTTCGGTAATCCGCATGCTAACTAGTCTGTAGAGAATATTTGTCGAATCCGACTTACATGAAGTGTGTACGGAACACAGAATATCACGGTGAGCGTATCTATGTAAAATAAATTTCTCTTGGGTACAATTTGCTCTAAGAGTTTTTTCTGAGAAATCTGCCTCATTTTTGAACCTGGCGTTTGAAAATCTCTGCAAAATCTGAGAAAATGCTTCAAAGTGTCAGTATGCCTTGTATTGTGATGCAAGAACGTAAAACAACATGCAAACAAATCTGTGGTGAATATTTTTAGAAAGCGTTATGCATGCATTGGGATCGTATCACGGAAAATCCCCGTGATTGAATCTATGTAAATTACACACCTATTGGTTAGAATTCGCTCCAAAAATTTTTCCCTGAGAAAACGGCCTGATTTTCTAAACTGGCATTAGGAAAAAGCTGCAAATTCAGAGTTAATGTTTCTAGATGTAAATATGCCATGTATGGTGGATGAAAGTTCTGTAATCTACATGTTCACAACTCATTCGAGAAAGTTTGTTGAAACCTTGATGTATGAAGCGTGTGACGAAAATGGAATGTCACTGTGAGGGAAACTATGTAAATTACATTTCTATTGGGAAGTACTCGCTCCACGAGAATTTTTCTGGCAAATCTGCCTCCTTTTCAATACTGGCATTAGGAAAAACTTTCGAAATGTGAGAAAATTCTTCAAATTGTCAACATGGCTTTTATGGTGGATGAAAGTTCGGTAATCCACATGCTAAACTCTGTAGTGAATATTTGTCGAATCCGTGATGCATGTAGCTTTTTCGGAACACGGAATTTCACGATGACGGGTTCTATATAAATTGCATGTCTATTGGGTAGAACTCGCTCCAACAGGATTTTTCTGTGGAAACTGCTTAATTTATAGACTGACATTAGGAGAACATTACTAAATCAGAATAAAATTTCTATGTATAAATATGCACTGTAAGGTGGATTAAAGTTCGTTAAAACACATGTACTCAACTCATTAAAGAATGTTTGTTGAATCCGTGGTGCATGTAACGTGTTCAGAACATGGAATGTCACGGTGAATGAAAGTAGGGAAATTACCTATCTTTTGGGTAGAAATGGCTCCAAGAGCATTTTTCTGCCAAATCTGCCTCATTTTCAAAACTGGCGTTCAAACTAACGTGTGAAATCTGAGAAAATTCTTCAAAGTGTCAGTAAGCCTTGTATGGTGGATGAAAGTGCTGTAATCCAATTTCTAAAAACTCTGTAGTGAATATTTGTCGCATCCGAGTTGCACGTAGCTTGTTCGGAACACGGAAATTGACGGTGAGCGAATCCATGTAAATTACATGTCTATTGGTTAGAACCCGCTCCAAGAGGTTTTTGCCGTGAAATCGGCCTCATTTTAGAAACTGGCGTTTGGAAATCTTTGTGAAATCACAGAAAATTCTTCTAAGAATTTATATGCGTTCTATAGTGAGAAAGTCCTGTAATCCACATGCAAACAACACTGTAGTGTATTTTTGTCGAAAATTTTCTGCATGCAGCATGTTCGAAACACGTAAATTCACAGCGGGAAAATCTATGAAATTTACATATCTATTGGATAGAACACGTTACAACAGTTTTTTCCTTTGAAAACTGCCTGATTTTCGAAACTGCTATTAGGAAATATTTGCGAACTCAGTGTTAAGGTTTCTAGATGTCAATATGCCTAGTATGGTGGATGAAAGTTCTGTAACACACATGTACACAACTCATGAAGAATGTTTGACAAATCCGTGATGTGTGTAGTGCGTTTGGAAAATGGACTGTCACGGTGTGGCAAACTATGTAAATTACATATCTATTGGTTAGAACACGCTCCGGGAGCATTTTACTGAAAAATCTTCCTCAGTTTGGAAACTGGTGTTATGAAAACCCTGCAAAATCTGAGTAAAAGCTTTAAGGTGACAATATGTCTTCAACGGGTTATTAAAGATGTGTAATTCACATGCTAAGAACTCAGAAGTGAATATTTGTTGAATCCTTTGTGCATGGACCGTTTTCGGAACACGGAATGTTTCGGTGAAGGTATCAAAGAAAATGAGATGTCTATTGGATAGAAAATGCACCAAGAGAATTTCTCTGCGAAAACTGCCTGATTTTCGTAACTGACGTTAGGAAAACCGGCGAAATCTAAGTAAATGTTTCTAGGTGTAAATATGCCTTGTATTGTGGTTGAAAAACCGGTAATCCATATGCTCACGGTCATTAAAGAATGTTTGTCGAAGCCGTGATGATGTAATATTTTCGGAAAACGGAATGTCTCGGTGAGTGAAGCTCTGAAAATAACAATTCTGCTGGATAGAACTCGCTTGAATTGAATATTTCAGTGAAAATTTCATGATTTTCGAAACTGGATGTTAGGAAAAACCTATGAAATCAGAATAATTAGTTCTAGGTGTAAACATGCTTTGTATGGTGGATGAAAGTTCGGTAATCCACATGCTAACAAATTTGTAGTGAATATTTGTCGAGTCTTTATGCATGAAACTTGTTAGGAACACGGAATTTCACGGCCAGGGAATTAATGTAAATTGCATTTCCCTTGGTTAGAAATCACTCCAAGGGATTTTTCCTAAGAAATCGTCCTGATTTTTGAAACTGGCGTTAGGAAAAACCTGTGAACCCAGATTACTAGATTCTCGTTGTACATCTGCCTTTTATGGTGGACGAAAGTTCGGTAATCCACATGCTAACAAATTTGTAGTCAATATTTTTCGAGTCCTTTATTCATGTAACATGTTCGGAACACGGAATTTCACGGCCAGGGAATTTATGTAAATTACATTTCGTTTGGTTAGAAATCACTGCAAGAGATTTTTCCTGAGAAATCGGCCTGATTTTCGAAACTGGCGTTAGGAAAAACCTGCGAACCCAGATTACTAGATACACGGTGTACATCTGCCTTTTATGGTGGATGATAGATCGGTAATCTGCATGTTAACTAGTCTGTAGAGAATATTTGTCGAATCCGACTTACATGAAGTGTGTTCGGAACACAGAATATCACGGTGAGCGTATCTATGTAAAATACATTTCTCATGGGTAGAATTTGCTCTAAGAGTTTTTTCTGAGAAATCTGCCTCATTTTTGATCGTGGCATTTGAAAATCTCTGCAAAATCTGGGAAAATTATTCAAAGTGTTAATATTCCTAGTATTGTGATGCAAGATCATAAAACCACATGCAAAAAATCTGTGGTGAATATTTTTAGAAAGCGTTATGCATGCAGTGGGATCGTATCACCGAATATCCCCGCGATGGAATCTATGTAAATTACACACCTATTGGTTAGAATTCGCTCCAAAAATTTTTCCCTGAAAAAACGGCATGATTTTCCAAACTGGCATTAGGAAAAAGCTGCAAATTCAGAATTAATGTTACTAGTTGAAAATATGCCATATATGGTGGATGAAAGTTCTGTAATCTACATGTTCACAACTCATTCGAGAAAGTTTGTTGAAACCTTGATGCATGTAGCGTGTTCAGAAAATGGAATGTCACTGTGAGGGAAACTATTTAAATTACATTTCTATTGGGAAGTACTCGCTCCACGAGAATTTTTCTGCTAAACCTGCCTCCTTTTCAAAACTGGCATTAGGAAAAACTTTCGAAATGTGAGAAAATTTTTCAATTTGTCAACATGGCTTTTATGGTGGATGAAAGTTCGGTAATACTTATGTTAACAACTCTGTAGTGAATATTTGTAGAATCCGTGATGCATGTAGCTTTTTCGGAACACGGAATTTCACGATGACGGTTTGTATGTAAATTGCATGTCTATTGGGTAGAACTCTCTTCAAGAGGATTTTTCTGTGGAAACTGCATGATTTTAGAGACTGACATTCGGAGAATACTACTAAATCAGAATAAAATTTCTATGTATATATATGCACTGTAATGTGGATTAAAGTTCGTTAATACACATGTACACAACTCATTAAAGAATGTTTGTTGAATCCGTGGTGCATGTAACGTGTTCAGAACATGGAATGTCACGGTGATTGAAAGTAAGGAAATTACCTATCTTTTGGGTAGAAATGGCTCCAAGAGCAGTTATCTGCCAAATCTGCCTCATTTACAAAACTGGCTTTCAAACTAACGTTTGAAATCT
The DNA here is from genome assembly GCF_048773025.1 of Camelus bactrianus. Taxonomy (NCBI): domain Eukaryota; kingdom Metazoa; phylum Chordata; class Mammalia; order Artiodactyla; family Camelidae; genus Camelus; species Camelus bactrianus. The sequence goes on from NC_133541.1 coordinate 151,201,532, forward strand.
GAGAAAATTCTTCAAAGTGTCAGTAAGCCTTTAATGGTGGATGAAAGTGCTGTCATCCACTTGCTAACAACTCTGTAGTGAATATTTCTCGCATCCGAGTTGCACGTAGCGTGTTAGGAACACGGAATTTGACGGTAAGCGAATCCATGTAAATTACATGTCTAATTGTTAGAACCCGCTCCAAGAGGTTTTTGCCGTGAAATCGGCCTCATTTTCGAAACTGGGTTTTGGAAAACTCTGTGAAATCACAGAAAATGCTTCTAAGAAGCTGTATGCCTTCTATAATGAGAAAGTCCTGTAATCCCCATGCAAACAACACTATAGTGTATTTTTGTCGAAACTTTTCTGCATGTAGCATTTTCGAAACACGTAAATTCACAGCGGGAGAATCTATGTAATTTACATATCTATTGGGTAGAACAAGCTCCAACAGTTTTTTCCTTTGAAAACTGCCTGATTTTCGAAACTGCTATAAGGAAATATCTGCGAACTCAGTGTTAATGTTTCTAGGGGTCAATATGCCTTGTATGGTGGATGAAAGTTGTGTAACACACATGTACACAACTCATTAAGAATGTTTGTCAAATCCATGATGTGTGTAGCGCGTTCGGAAAATGGACTGTCACGGTGAGGCAAACTATGTAAATTACATATCAATTGGTTAGAACACGCTCCAGGAGCATTTTACTGAAAAATCTGCCTCTTTTTGGAAACTGGGGTTATAAAAACGCTGCAAAATATAAGTAAATGCATTAACGTGACAATATGTCTTCAACGGGTTGTTAAAGATGTGTAATTCACATGCTAAGAACTCAGCAGTGAATATTTGTTGAATCCATGGTGCATGGACCGTTTTCGGAACACGGAATGTTACGGTGAAGGTATCTATGAAAATGAGATGTCTATTGGATAGAACATGCACCAAGAGTATTTTTCTGCGAAAACTGCCTGATTTTCTTAACTGACGTTAGGAAAACCGGCGAAATTTAAGTAAATGTTTCTAGGTGTAAATATGGCTTGTATTGTGGTTCAAAAATCGGTAATCCACATGATCCCGGTCATTAAACAATGTTTGTCGAAGCCGTGATGAATGTAATGTTTTCGGAACACGGAATGTCTCGGTGAGTGAAGCTCTGAAAATAACAATTCTGCTGAATAGAACTCGCTTGAATTGAATGTTTCAGTGAATATTCCATGATTTTAGAAACTGGATGTTAGGAAAAACCTGTGAAATCAAAATAACTACTTCTAGGTGTAAATATGCCTTGTATGGTGGATGAAAGTTCGGTAATCCTCATGCTAACAAATTTGTGGTGAATATTTGTCGAGTCCTTTATGCATGTAACATGTTCGTAACACGGAAATTCACAGCCAGGGAATTTATGTAAATTACATTTCCCTGGGTTAGAAATCACTCCAAGAGATTTTTCCTGAGAAATCATCCTGATTTTCGAAACTGGAGTTAGGAAAAAACTGCGAACACAGATTGCTAGATTCTCGGTGTACATCTGCCTTTTATGGTGAATGAAAGTTCGGTAATCCGCATGCTAACTAGTCTGTAGAGAATATTTGTCGAATCCGAGATAAATGAAGTTTGTTCGGAACACAGAATATCACGGTGAGCGTATCTATGTAAAATAAATTTCTCTTGGGTAGAATTTGCTCTAAGAGTTTTTTCTGAGAAATCTGCCTCATTTTTGAACCTGGCGTTTGAAAATCTCTGCAAAATCAGAGAAAATGCTTCAAAGTGTCAATATGCCTTGTATTGTGATGCAAAATCGTAAAACCAAATGCAAACAAATCTGTGGTGAATATTTTTAGAAAGCGTTATGCATGCAGTGGGATCGTATCACGGAAAATCCCGGCGGTGGAATCTATGTAAATTACACACCTATTGGTTAGAATTTGCTCCAAAAATTTTTCCCTGAGAAAACGGCCTTATTTTCCAAACTGGCATTAGGAAAAATCTGCAAATTCAGAGTTAATGTTTCTACTTGTAAATATGCCATGTATGGTGGATGAAAGTTCTGTAATCTACATGTTCACAACTCATTCGAGAAAGTTTGTTGAAACCTTGATGCATGTAGCGTGTTCGGAAAATGAAATGTCACTGTGAGGGAAACTATGTAAATTACAATTCTATTGGGAAGTACTCGCTCCACGAGTATTTTTCTACCAAATCTGCCTCCTTTTCAAAACTGGCATTTGGAAAATCTTTCCAAATGTGAGAAAATGCTTCAAATTGTCAACATGGCTTTTATGGTGGATGAAAGTTCGGTAATCCTTATGCTAACAACTCTGTAGTCAATATTTGTTGAATCCGTGATGCATGTAGCTTTTTCGGAACACGGAATTTCACGATGACGGGTTCTATATAAATTGCATGTCTATTGGGTAGAACTCTCTCCAAGAGGATTTTTCTGTGGAAACTGCATGATTTTAGAGACTTACATTAGGAGAATACTACTAAATCAGTATAAAATTTCTATGTATAAATATGCACTGTAATGTGGATTAAAGTTCGTTAATACACATGTACACAACTCATTAAAGAATGTTTTTTGAATCCGTGGTGCATGTAACGTGTTCAGAAAATGGAATGTCACGGTGATTGGAAGTAGGGAAATTACCTATCTTTTGGGTAGAAATGGCTCCAAGAGCATTTTTCTGCCAAATGTGGCTCATTTTCAAAACTGGCTTTCAAAATAACGTGTGAAATATGAGAAAATTCTTCAAAGTGTCAGTAAGCCTTGTATGCTGGATGAAAGTACTGTCATCCACTTGCTAACAACTCTGTAGTGAATATTTGTCGCATCCGAGATGCATGTAGCGTGTTCGGAACACGGAATTTCACGGTGAGCGAATCAATGTAAATTACATGTCTATTGGTTAGAACCCGCTCCAAGAGTTTTTTGCCGTGACATCGGCCTCATTTACGAAACTGGGGTTTGGAAAACTCTGTGAAATCACAGAAAATGCTTCTAAGAAGCTGTATGCCTTCTATAGTGAGAAAGTCCTGTAATCCACATGCAAACAACTCTGTAGTGTATTTTTGTCGAATATTTTCTGCATGTAGCATGTTCGAAACACGTAATTTCACAGCGGGAGAATCTATGTAATTTACATATCTATTGGGTAGAACACGCTGCAACAGTTTTTTCCTTTGAAAACTGCCTGATTTTCGAAACTGCTATTAGGAAATATCTGCGAACTCAGTGTTAATGTTTCTAGGTGTCAATATGCCTTGTATGGTGGATGAAAGTTGTGTAACACACATGTACACAACTCATTAAGAATGTTTGTCAAATCCGTGTTGTTTGTAGCGCGTTCGGAACATGGACTGTCACGGTGACGGAAACTATATAAATTACATATCTATTGGTTAGAACACGCTCCAGGAGCATTTTACTGAAAAATCTGCCTCAGTTTGGAAACTGTTGTTATGAAAACGCTGCAAAATCTGAGTAAAAGCTTTATGGTGACAATATGTCTTCAACGGGTTGTTAAAGAAGTGTAATTCACATGCTAAGAACTCAGCAGTGAATATTTGTTGAATCCGTGGTGCATGGACCGTTTTCGGAACACGGAATGTTACGGTGAAGGTATCTATGAAAATGAGATGTCTATTGGACACAACATGCACCAAGAGAATTTTTCAGCGAAAACTGACTGATTTTTGTAACTGTCATTTGGAAAACCGGCGAAATGTAAGTAAATGTGTCTATGTGTAAATATGCCTTGTATTGTGGTTGAAAAATCGGTAATCAACATGCTCACGGTCATTAAATAATGTTTGTCGAAGCCGTGATGAATGAAATGTTTTCGGAACACGGAATGTCTCGGTGAGTGAAGCTCTGAAAATAACAATTCTGATGGATAGAACTCGCTTGAATTGAATGTTTCTGTGAAAATTTCATGATTTTCAAAACTGGAGGTTAGGAAAAACCTGTGAAATCAGAATAACTACTTCTAGGTGTAAATATGCCTTGTATGGTGGATGAAAGACGGTAATCCACATGCAAACATATTGGTAGTTAATATTTGTCGAGTCCTTTATGCATGTAACATGTTCGGAACACGGAATTTCACGGCTAGGGAATTTATGTAAATTACATTTCCCTTGGTTAGAAATCACTCCAAGAGTTTTTTCCTGAAAAATCGGCCTGATTTTATAAACTGGCGTTAGGAAAACCTGCGAACCCAGATTACTAGATACACGGTGTACATCTGCCTTTTATGGTGGATGATAGTTCGGTAATCCGCATGCTAACTAGTCTGTAGAGAATATTTGTCGAATCCGACTTACATGAAGTGTGTTTGGAACACAGAATATCACGGTGAGCGTATCTATGTAAAATACATTTCTCATGGGTAGAATTTGCTCTAAGAGTTTTTTCTGAGAAATCTGCCTCATTTTTGAACCTGGCGTTTGAAAATCTTTGCAAAATCAGAGAAAATTATTCAAAGTGTCAATATGCCTAGTATTGTGATGCAAGATCATAAAACCACATGCAAAAAATCTGTGGTGAATATTTTTAGAAAGCGTTATGCATGCAGTGGGATCGTATCACGGAAAATCCCCGCGATGGAATCTATGTAAATTACACACCTATTGGTTAGAATTCGCTCCAAAAATTTTTCCCTGAGAAAACGGCCTGATTTTCCAAACTGGCATTAGGAAAAAGCTGCAAATTCAGAGTTAAAGTTACTAGTTGAAAATATGCCATATATGGTGGATGAAAGTTCTGTAATCTACATGTTCACAACTCATTCGAGAAAGTTTGTTGAAACCTTGATGCATGTAGCGTGTTCGGAAAATGGAATGTCACTGTGAGGGAAAATATTTAAATTACATTTCTATTAGGAAGTACTCGCTCCAAGAGGATTTTTCTGCTAAATCTGCCTCCTTTTCAAAACTGGCATTAGGAAAATCTTTCGAAATGTGAGAAAATGTTTCAAATTGTCAACATGGCTTTTATGGTGGATGAAAGTTCGGTAATCCTTATGCTAACAACTCTGTAGTGAATATTTGTCGAATACGTGATGCATGTAGCTTTTTCGGAACACGGAATTTCACGATGACGGGTTCTTTGTAAATTGCATGTCTATTGGGTAGAACTCTCTCCAAGAGGATTTTTCTGTGGAAACTGCATGATTTTAGAGACTGACATTAGGAGAACACTACTAAACCAAAATAAATTTCTATGTATAAATATGCACTGTAATGTGGATTAAAGTTCGTTAATACACATGTTCACAACTCATTAAAGATTGTTTGTTGAATCCGTGGTGCATGTAACGTGTTTAGAACATGGAATGTCACGGTGATTGAAAGTAGGGAAATTACCTATCGTTTGGGTAGAAATGGCTCCAAGAGCATTTTTCTGCCAAATCTGGCTCATTTTCAAAACTGGCATTCAAACTAACGTGTGAAATCTGAGAAAATTCTTCAAAGTGTCAGTAAGCCTTATATGGTGGATGAAAGTACTGTAATCCACTTGCTAACAACTCTGTAGTGAATATTTGTCGCATCCGAATTGCACGTAGTGTTTAGGAACACGGAATTTGACGGTGAGCGAATCCATGTAAATTACATGTCTAATGGTTAGAACCCGCTCCAAGAGGTTTTTGCCGTGAAATCGGCCTCATTTTCGAAACTGGGTTTTGGAAAACTCTGTGAAATCACAGAAAATGCTTCTAAGAAGCTATATGCCTTCTATAGTGAGAAAGTCCTGTAATCCACATGCAAACAACACTGTAGTGTATTTTTGTCGAAACATTTCTGCATGTAGCATGTTCGAAACACGTAAATTCACAGCGGGAGAATCTATGTAATTTACATATCTATTGGGTAGAACAAGCTCCAACAGATTTTTCCTTTGAAAACTGCCTGATTTTCGAAACTGCTGTAAGGAAATATCTGCGAACTCAGTGTTAATGTTTCTAGGGGTCAATATGCCTTGTATCTTGGATGAAAGTTGTGTAACACACATGTACACAACTCATTAAGAATGTTTGTCAAATCCGTGATGTTTGTAACGCGTTCGGAACATGGACTGTCACGGTGAGGCAAACTATGTAAATTACATATTAATTGGTTAGAACACTCTCCAGGAGCATTTTACTTAAAAATCTGCCTCAGTTTGGAAACTGTTGTTCTGAAAACACTGCAAAATCTGAGAAAATGCTTTAAGGTGACAATGTGTCTTCAATGGGTTATTAAAGATGTGTAATTCACATGCTAAGAACTCAGCAGTGAATATTTGTTGAATCCGTGGTGCATGGACCGTTTTCGGAACACGGAATATTATGGTGAAAGTATCTATGAAAATGGGATGTCTATTTGATTGAACATGCACCAAGAGAATTTTTCTGTGAAAACTGCCTGATTACAGTAACTGACATTAAGAAAACCTGTGAAATCTAAGAAAATATTTCTAGGTGTAAATATGCCTTGTATTGTGGTTGAAAAATCGGTAATACACATGCTCACGGTCATTAAAAAATGTTTGTCGAAGCCGTGATGAATGTAACGTTTTCGGAACACGGAATGTCTCGGTGAGTGAAGCTCTGAAAATAACAATTCTGCTGGATAGAACTCGCTTGAATTGAATGTTTCTGTGAAAATTTCATGATTTTCGAAACTGGATGTTAGGAAAAACCTGCGAAATCAGAATAACTACTTCTAAGTGTAAATACGCCTTTTATGGTGGATGAAAGTTCAGTAATCCACATGCTCACACTCATTAAAGAATGTTTGTCGAACTCGTGATGCATGTAACGTGTTCGGAATACAAAATGTCATAGTGAAAGAGACAATGTAAGTTACATGTCTATTGGGTAGAACTCGTTTGAAGAGAATTTTTCAGCGAAAAGTGCCTCATTTTGAAAAATGCCATTAGGAGAACCCTGTGAAATCTGAGAAAATGCTTCTGCGTGTCAATATGCCTGGAATGATGAATGAAAGTCCGGTAATCCACATGTTAATAACAGTGTAGTAATTATTTTTTAAACCGTGATTCATGTAGCGCTTTTGGAAAACGGAATTTCACGGTAATGAAACTATGTAAATTAAAGTTCTATTGAGTAGAACGAGCTAGAAGAGAATTTTTCTGCGAAAATGGCATGATTATCGAATCTGAAGTTTGGAAAAAGCTGCAAAAAGGGAGTAAATATTTGCAGGTGTAAATGTGCCTTTATGTTGCAAGAAAGTTCGGTAATCCACATTTTCACAACATATTAAAGAATCTTTTTCTAATTCGTGATGCATGTAGCGTGTTCAGAACGTGAAATTTCCCGGTGATTGAAACTATGTAAATGACTTCTCTATTGGGTAGAACTCGCTCCGAGAGAGTTTTTCTGCGAAAACTTCGTCATTTTTAAACCTGGCGTTTAGAAAACGCTTCAAAATCTGAGAAAATACTTCTAAGAATCAATATTCAATGTATTGTGATGAAAGTTCGGTAATCCACATGCTAACAAATTTGTAGTGAATATTTATCGAATCCTTTATGCATGTAACATGTTCGGAACACGGAATTTCACGGCCCGGGAATTTTTGTAAATTACATTTCCCTTGGTTAGAAATCACACCAAGAGATTTTTCCTGAGAAATCGGCCTGATTTTTGAAACTGGCGTTAGAAAACACTGCGAACCCAGATTACAAGATTCTCGGTGTACATCTGCCTTTTTTGGTGGATGAAAGTTCGGTAATCCGCATGCTAACTAATCTATAGTGAATATTTGTCGAATCCAAGATACGTGAATTGTGTTCGGAACACAGAATATCACGGTGAGTGAATCCATTAAAAATATATGTCTACTGGTTAGATCCCGCTCCAAGAGGTTTTTGCCGTGAAATCGTCCTCATTTTCGTAACTGGCGTTTGGAAAAATCTGTGAAATCACAGAAAATGCTTCTAAGGATCTATATGCATTTCATAGTGTGAAAGTGCAGTAATCCCCATGCAAACAACCCTGTAGTGTATATTTGTCGAATATTTTCGGTATGTAGCATGTTCAAAACACGTAAATCCACAGCGGGAGAATCTATGTTATTTACATATCTAATGGGTAGAACACGCTCCAACAGTTTTTCCTTTGAAAACTGCCTGATTTTCGAAACTGCTATTAGGAAATAACTGCGAACTCAGTGTTAAGGTTTCTAGATGTCAATATGTCTGGAATGGTGGATGAAAGTTGTGTAACACACATGTACACAACTCATGAAGAATGTTTGTCAAATCCGTGATGTGTGTAGCGCGTTTGGAAAAAGGACTGTCACGGTGAGGCAAACTATGTAAATTACATATCTATTGGTTAGAACACGCTCCAGGAGCATTTTACTGAAAAATCTGCCTCAGTTTGGAAACTGGTGTTATGAAAACGCTGCAAAATCTGAATAAAAGCTTTAAGGTGACAATATGTATTCAACAGGTTATTAAAGATGTGTAATTCACATGCTAAGAACTCAGAAGTGAATATTTGTTGAATCCGTGGTGCATGGACCGTTTTCGGAACACGGAATGTTACGGTGACGGTATCTATGAAAATGAGATGTCTATTGGATAGAACATGCACCAAGAGAATTTCTCTGCGAAAACTGCCTAATTTTCGTAACTGACGTTAGGAAAACCGGCGTAATGTAAGTAAATATTTCTAGGTGAAAATATGCCTTGTATTGTGGTTGAAAAACCGGTAATCCATATGCTCACGGTCATTAAAGAATGTTTGTCGAAGCCGTGATGAATGTAATGTTTTCGGAACACGGAATGTCTCGGGGAGTGAAGCTCTGAAAATAACAATTCTGCTGGTTAGAACTCGCTTGAATTGAATATTTCAGTGAAAATTTCATGATTTTCGAAACTGGATGTTAGGAAAAACCTGTGAAATCAGAATAACTACTTCTAGTTGTAAATATGCTTTGTATGGTGGATGAAAGTTCGGTAATCCACATGCTAACAAATTTGTAGTGAATGTTTTTCGAGTCCTTTATGCATGTAACATGTTCGGAACACGGAATTTCACGGCCAGGGAATTTATGTAAATTACATTCCCCTTGGTTAGAAATCACTCCAAGAGTTTTTTCCTGAAAATCGGCCTGATTTTGGAAACTGGCGTTAGGAAAACCTGTGAAACAAGATTACTAGATTCTCGTTGTACATCTGCCTTTTATTGTGGACGAAAGTTCGGTAATCCACATGCTAACAAATTTGTAGTCAATATTTTTCGAGTCCTTTATGCATGTATCATGTTCGGAACACGGAATTTCACGGCCAGGGAATTTATGTAAATTACATTTCCCTTGGTTAGAAATCACTCCAAGAGTTTTTTCCTGAGAAATCGGCCTGATTTTCGAAACTGGCGTTAGGAAAATCCTGCGAACCCAGATTACTAGATTCTCGGTATACATCTGCCTTTTATGGTGGATGAAAGTTCAGTAATCCGCATGATAACTAGTCTGTAGAGAATATTTGTCGAATCCGAGATACATGAAGTGTGTTCGGAACACAGAATATCACGGTGAGCGTATCTATGTAAGATACATTTCTCTTGGGTAGAATTTGCTCTAAGAGTTTTTTCTGAGAAATCTGCCTCATTTTTGAACCTGGCGTTTGAAAATCTCTGCAAAATCAGAGAAAATGCTTCAAAGTGTCAATATGCCTTCTATTGTGATGCAAGATCGTAAAACCACATGCAAACCAATCTGTGGTGAATATTTTAAGAAAGCGTTATGCATGCAATGGGATCGTATCACGGAAAATCCCCGCGATGGAATCTATGTAAATTACACACCTATTGGTTAGAATTCGCTCCAAAAATTTTTCCCTGAGAAAACGGCCTGATTTTCCAAATTTGCATTAGGAAAAACTGCAAATTCAGAGTTAATGTTTCTAGTTGTAAATATGCCATATATGGTGGATGAAAGTTCTGTAATCTACAAGTTCACAACTCATTCGAGAAAGTTTGTTGAAACCTTGATGTATGAAGCGTGTGACGAAAATGGAATGTCACTGTGAGGGAAACTATCTAAATTACATTTCTATTGGGAAGTACTTGCTCCACGAGAATTTTTCTGCTAATTCTTCCTCCTTTTCAATACTGGCATTAGGAAAAACTTACGAAATGTGAGAAAATTCTTCAAATTGTCAACATGGCTTTTATGGTGGATGAAAGTTCGGTAATCCACATGCTAACAACTCTGTAGTGAATATTTGTTGAATCCGTGATGCATGTAGCTTTTTCGGAACACGGAATTTCACGATGACGGGTTCTATGTAAATTGCATGTCTATTGGGTAGAACTCGCTCCAAGAGGATTTTTCTGTGGAAACTGCATGATTTTAGAGACTGACATTAGGAGAACACTACTAAATCAGAATAAAATTTCTATGTATAAATATGCACTGTAAGGTGGATTAAAGTTCGTTAAAACACATGTACACAACTCATTAAAGAATGTTTGTTGAATCCGTGGTGCATGTATCGTGTTCAGAACATGGAATGTCACGGTGAATGAAAGTAGGGAAATTACCTATCTTTTGGGTAGAAATGGCTCCAAGAGCATTTTTCTGCCAAATCTGCCTCATTTTCAAAACTGGCGTTCAAACTAACGTTTGAAATCTGAGAAAATTCTTCAAACTGTCAGTAAGCCTTGTATGGTGGATGAAAGTGCTGTAATCCACTTGCTAAAAACTCTGTAGTGAATATTTGTCGCATTCGAGTTGCACGTAGCGTGTTCGGAACACGGAATTTAACGGTGAGCGAATCCATGTAAATTACATGTCTATTGGTTAGAAACCGCTCCAAGAAGTTTTTGCCGTGAAATCGGCCTCATTTTCGAAACTGGCGTTTGGAAATCTCTGTGAAATCACAGAAAATGCTTCTAAGAATTTATATGTGTTCTATAGTGACAAAGTCCTGTAATCCACATGCAAACAACAATGTAGTGTATTTTTGTCGAAAAATTTCTGCATGTAGCATGTTCGAAACACGTAAATTCACAGAGGGAAAATCTATGAAATTTACATATCTATTAGATAGAACACGCTCCAACAGTTTTTCCCTTTGAAAACTGCCTGATTTTCGAAACTGCTATTAGGAAATAACTGCGAACTCACTGTTAAGGTTTCTAGATGTCAATATGTCTGGTATGGTGGATGAAAGTTGTGTAACACACATGTACACAACTCATGAAGAATGTTTGTCAAATCCGTGATGCGTGTAGCGCGTTTGGAAAATGGACTGTCACGGTGAGGCAAACTATGTAAATTACATATCTATTGGTTAGAACACGCTCCGGGAGCATTTTACTGAAAAATCTGCCTCAGTTTGGAAACTGGTGTTATGAAAATGCTGCAAAATCTGAATAAAAGCTTTAAGGTGACAATATGTATTCAACAGGTTAATAAAGATGTGTAATTCACATGCTAAGAACTCAGAAGTGAATATTTGTTGAATCCGTGGTGCATGGACCGTTTTCGGAACACGGAATGTTACGGTGAAGGTATCTATGAAAATGAGATGTCTATTGGATAGAACATGCACCAAGAGAATTTCTCTGCGAAAACTGCCTGATTTTCGTAACTGACGTTAGGAAATCCGGCGAAATCTAAGTAAATGTTTCTAGGTGTAAATATGCCTTGTATTGTGGATGAAAAATCGGTAATCCATATGCTCACGGTCATTAAAGAATGTTTGTCGAAGCCGTGATGATGTAATGTTTTCGAAACACGGAATGTCTCGGTGAGTGAAGCTCTGAAAATAACAATTCTGCTGGATAGAACTCGCTTGAATTGAATATTTCTGTGTAAATTCCATGATTTTCGAAACTGGATGTTAGGAAAAACCTGTGAAATCAGAATAATTAGTTCTAGGTGTAGATATGCTTTGTATGGTGGATGAAAGTTCGGTAATCCACATGCTAACAAATTTGTAGTGAATGTTTTTCGAGTCTTTATGCATGTAACATGTTCAGAACACGGAATTTCACGGCCAGGGAATTTATGTAAATTACATTTCCCTTTTTTAGAAATCACTCCAAGAGTTTTTTCCTGAGAAATCGGCCTGATTTTCGAAACTGGCTTTAGGAAAAACCTGCGAACCCAGATTACTAGATCCTCGGTATACATCTGCCTTTTATGGTGGATGAAAGTTCGGTAATCCGCATGCTAACTAGTCTCTAGAGAATATTTGTCGAATCCGAGATACATGAAGTGTGTACGAAACACAGAATATGACGGTGAGCGTATCTATGTAAGATACATTTCTCTTGGGTAGAATTTGCTCTAAGAGTTTTTTCTGAGAAATCTGCCTCATTTTTGAACCTGGCGTTTGAAAATCTCTGCAAAATCAGAGAAAATGCTTCAAAGTGTCAATATGCCTTCTATTGTGATGCAAGATCGTAAAACCACATGCAAACAAATCTGTGGTGAATATTTTAGGAAAGCTTTATGCATGCATTGGGATCGTATCACGGAAAATACCCGCGATGGAATCTATGTAAATTACACACCTATTGGTTAGAATTCGCTCCAAAAATTTTTCCCTGAGAAAACGGCCTGATTTTCCAAATTGGCATTAGGAAAAAGCTGCAAATTCATTGTTAATGTTTCTAGTTGTAAATATGCCATATATGGTGGATGAAAGTTCTGTAATCTACATGTTCACAACTCATTCGAGAAAGTTTGTTGAAACCTTGATGTATGAAGCGTGTTCAGAAAATGGAATGTCACTGTGAGGGAAAATATCTAAATTACATTTCTATTGGGAAGTACTCGCTCCACGAGAATTTTTCTGCTAAATCTGCCTCCTTTTCAATACTGGCATTAGGAAAAACTTACGAAATGTGAAAAAATTCTTCAAATTGTCAACATGGCTTTTATGGTGGATGAAAGTTCGGTAATCCACATGCTAACAACTCTGTAGTGAATATTTGTCGAATCCGTGATGCATGTAGCTTTTTCGGAACACGGAATTTCACAATGACGGGTTCTATGTAAATTGCATGTCTATTGGGTAGAACTCGCTCCAAGAGGATTTTTCTGTGGAAACTGCATGATTTTAGAGACTGACATTAGGAGAACACTACTAAATCAGAATAAAATTTCTATGTATAAATATGCACTGTAAGGTGGATTAAAGTTCGTTAAAACACATGTACACAACTCATTAAAGAATGTTTGTTGAATCCGTGGTGCATGTAACGTGTTCAGAACATGGAATGTCACGGTGAATGAAAGTAGGGAAATTACCTATCTTTTGGGTAGAAATGGCTCCAAGAGCATTTTTCTCCCAAATCTGCCTCATTTTCAAAACTGGCGTTCAAACTAACGTGTGAAATCTGAGAAAATTCTTCAAATTGTCAGTAAGACTTGTATGGTGGATGAAAGTGCTGTAATCCACTTGCTAACAACTCTGTAGTGAATATTTGTCGCATCCGAGTTGCACGTAGCGTGTTCGTAACACGGAATTTGACGGTGAGCGAAACCATGTAAATTACATGTCTATTGGTTAGAAACCGCTCCAAGAGTTTATTGCCGAGAAATCGGCCTCATGTTCGAAACTGGCCTTTGGAAATCTCTGTGAAATCACAGAAAATGGTTCTAAGAATTTATATGCGTTCTATAGTGAGAAAGTCCTGTAATCCACATGCAAAAAACAATGTAGTGTATTTTTGTCGAAACTTTTCTGCATGTAGCATGTTCGAAACACGTAAATTCACAGCGGGAAAATCTATGAAATTTACATATCTATTAGATAGAACACACTCCAACAGTTTTTTCCTTTGAAAACTGCCTGATTTTCGAAACTGCTATTAGGAAATAACTGCGAACTCAGTGTTAAGGTTTCTAGATGTCAATATGTCTGGAATGGTGGATGAAAGTTGTGTAACACACATGTACACAACTCATGAAGAATGTTTGTCAAATCCGTGATGTGTGTAGCGCGTTTGGAAAATGGACTGTCACGGTGAAGCAAACTATTTAAATTACATATCTATTGGTTAGAACACGCTCCAGGAGCATTTTACTGAAAAATCTGCCTCAGTTTGGAAACTGGTGTTATGAAAACGCTGCAAAATCTGAATAAAACTTTAAGGTGACAATATGTATTCAACAGGTTATTAAAGATGTGTAATTCACATGCTAAGAACTCAGAAGTGAATATTTGTTGAATCCGTGGTGCATGGACCGTTTTCGGAACACGGAATGTTACGGTGAAGGTATCTATGAAAATGAGATGTCTATTGGATAGAACATGCACCAAGAGAATTTCTCTGCGAAAACTGCCTGATTTTCGTAACTGACGTTAGGAAATCCGGCGAAATCTAAGTAAATGTTTCTAGGTGTAAATATGCCTTGTATTGTGGATGAAAAATCGGTAATCCATATGCTCACGGTCTTTAAAGAATGTTTGTCGAAGCCGTGATGATGTAATGTTTTCGGAACACGGAATGTCTCGGTGAGTGAAGCTCTGAAAATAACAATTCTGCTGGATAGAACTCGCTTGAATTGAATATTTCTGTGAAAATTTCATGATTTTCGAAACTGGATGTTAGGAAAAACCTGTGAAATCAGAATAATTAGTTCTAGGTGTAAATATGCTTTGTATGGTGGATGAAAGTTCGGTAATCCGCATGCTAACTAGTCTGTAGAGAATATTTGTCGAATCCGAGATACATGAAGTGTGTACGGAACACAGAATATCACGGTGAGCGTATCTATGTAAAATAAATTTCTCTTGGGTAGAATTTGCTCTAAGAGTTTTTTCTGAGAAATCTGCCTCATTTTTGAACCTGGCGTTTGAAAATCTCTGCAAAATCTGAGAAAATGCTTCAAAGTGTCAATATGCCTTGTATTGTGATGCAAGAACGTAAAACAACATGCAAACAAATCTGTGGTGAATATTTTTAGAAAGCGTTATGCATGCATTGGGATCTTATCACGGAAAATCGCCGTGATTGAATCTATGTAAATTACACACCTATTGGTTAGAATTCACTCCAAAAATTTTTCCCTGAGAAAACGGCCTGATTTTCTAAACTGGCATTAGGAAAAAGCTGCAAATTCAGAGTTAATGTTTCTAGATGTAAATATGCCATGTATGGTGGATGAAAGTTCTGTAATCTACATGTTCACAACTCATTCGAGAAAGTTTGTTGAAACCTTGATGTATGAAGCGTGTGACGATAATGGAATGTAACTGTGAGGGAAACTATGTAAATTACATTTCTATTGGGAAGTACTCGCTCCACGAGAATTTTTCTGGCAAATCTGCCTCCTTTTCAATACTGGCATTAGGAAAAACTTTCGAAATGTGAGAAAATGCTTCAAATTGTCAACATGGCTTTTATGGTGGATGAAAGTTTGGTAATCCACATGCTAAACTCTGTAGTGAATATTTGTCGAATCCGTGATGCATGTAGCTTTTTCGGAACACGGAATTTCACGATGACGGGTTCTATATAAATTGCATGTCTATTGGGTAGAACTCGCTCCAACAGGATTTTTCTGTGGAAACTGCATGATTTTAGAGACTTACATTAGGAGAACATTACTAAATCAGAATAAAATTTCTATGTATAAATATGCACTGTATGGTGGATTAAAGTTCGTTAAAACACATGTACTCAACTCATTAAAGAATGTTTGTTGAATCCGTGGTGCATGTAACGTGTTCAGAACATGGAATGTCACGGTGAATGAAAGTAGGGAAATTACCTATCTTTTGGGTAGAAATGGCTCCAAGAGCATTTTTCTGCCAAATCTGCCTCATTTTCAAAACTGGCGTTCAAACTAACGTGTGAAATCTGAGAAAATTCTTCAAAGTGTCAGTAAGCCTTGTATGGTGGATGAAAGTGCTGTAATCCAATTTCTAAAAACTCTGTAGTGAATATTTGTCGCATCCGAGTTGCACGTAGCTTGTTCGGAACACGGAAATTGACGGTGAGCGAATCCATGTAAATTACATGTCTATTGGTTAGAACCCGCTCCAAGAGGTTTTTGCCGTGAAATCGGCCTCATTTTAGAAACTGGCGTTTGGAAATCTTTGTGAAATCACAGAAAATTCTTCTAAGAATTTATATGCGTTCTATAGTGAGAAAGTCCTGTAATCCACATGCAAACAATACTGTAGTGTATTTTTGTCGAAAATTTTCTGCATGCAGCATGTTCGAAACACGTAAATTCACAGCGGGAAAATCTATGAAATTTACATATCTATTTTATATAGAACACGTTCCAACAGTTTTTTCCTTTGAAAACTGCCTGATTTTCGAAACTGCTATTAGGAAATATTTGCGAACTCAGTGTAAAGGTTTCTAGATGTCAATATGCCTAGTATGGTGGATGAAAGTTCTGTAACACACATGTACACAACTCATGAAGAATGTTTGACAAATCCGTGATGTGTGTAGCGCGTTTGGAAAATGGACTGTCACGGTGTGGCAAACTATGTAAATTACATATCTATTGGTTAGAACACGCTCCGGGAGCATTTTACTGAAAAATCTTCCTCAGTTTGGAAACTGGTGTTATGAAAACCCTGCAAAATCTGAGTAAAAGCTTTAAGGTGACAATATGTCTTCAACGGGTTATTAAAGATGTGTAATTCACATGCTAAGAACTCAGAAGTGAATATTTGTTGAATCCTTTGTGCATGGACCGTTTTCGGAACACGGAATGTTTCGGTGAAGGTATCAAAGAAAATGAGATGTCTATTGGATAGAACATGCACCAAGAGAATTTCTCTGCGAAAACTGCCTGATTTTCGTAACTGACGTTAGGAAAACCGGCGAAATCTAAGTAAATGTTTCTAGGTGTAAATATGCCTTGTATTGTGGTTGAAAAACCGGTAATCCATATGCTCACGGTCATTAAAGAATGTTTGTCGAAGCCGTGATGATGTAATATTTTCGGAAAATGGAATGTCTCGGTGAATGAAGCTCTGAAAATAACAATTCTGCTGGATAGAACTCGCTTGAATTGAATATTTCAGTGAAAATTTCATGATTTTCGAAACTGGATGTTAGGAAAAACCTGTGAAATCAAAATAACTACTTCTAGTTGTAAATATGCCTTGTATGGTGGATGAAAGTTCGGTAATCCACATGCTAACAAATTTGTAGTGAATATTTGTCGAGTATTTATGCATGAAACTTGTTACGAACACGGAATTTCACGGCCAGGGAATAATGTAAATTGCATTTCCCTTGGTTAGAAATCACTCCAAGGGATTTTTCCTAAGAAATCGTCCTGATTTTTGAAACTGGCGTTAGGAAAAACCTGTGAACCCAGATTACTAGGTTCTCGTTGTACATCTGCCTTTTATGGTGGACGAAAGTTCGGTAATCCACATGCTAACAAATTTGTAGTGAATATTTGTCGAGTTTTTATGCATGAAACTTGTTGGAACACGGAATTTCACGGCCAGGGAATTAATGTAAATTGCATTTCCCTTGGTTAGAAATCACTCCAAGAGGTTTTTCCTGAGAAATCGCCCTGATTTTCGAAACTGGCGTTAGGAAAAACCTGCGAACCCAGATTACTAGATACACGGTGTACATCTGCCTTTTATGGTGGATGATAGATCGGTAATCTGCATGTTAACTAGTCTGTAGAGAATATTTGTCGAATCCTACTTACATGAAGTGTGTTCGGAACACAGAATATCACGGTGAGCGTATCTATGTAAAATACATTTCTCATGGGTAGAATTTGCTCTAAGAGTTTTTTCTGAGAAATCTGCCTCATTTTTGATCGTGGCATTTGAAAATCTCTGCAAAATCTGGGAAAATTATTCAAAGTGTTAATATTCCTAGTATTGTGATGCAAGATCATAAAACCACATGCAAAAAAATCTGTGGTGAATATTTTTAGAAAGCGTTATGCATGCAGTGGGATCGTATCACCGAATATCCCCGCGATGGAATCTATGTAAATTACACACCTATTGGTTAGAATTCGCTCCAAAAATTTTTCCCTGAAAAAACGGCATGATTTTCCAAACTGGCATTAGGAAAAAGCTGCAAATTCAGAATTAATGTTACTAGTTGAAAATATGCCATATATGGTGGATGAAAGTTCTGTAATCTACATGTTCACAACTCATTCGAGAAAGTTTGTTGAAACCTTGATGCATGTAGCGTGTTCAGAAAATGGAATGTCACTGTGAGGGAAACTATTTAAATTACATTTCTATTGGGAAGTACTCGCTCCACGAGAATTTTTCTGCTAAACCTGCCTCCTTTTCAAAACTGGCATTAGGAAAAACTTTCGAAATGTGAGAAAATGTTTCAAATTGTCAACATGGCTTTTATGGTGGATGAAAGTTCGGTAATACTTATGTTAACAACTCTGTAGTGAATATTTGTAGAATCCGTGATGCATGTAGCTTTTTCGGAACACGGAATTTCACGATGACGGTTTGTATGTAAATTGCATGTCTATTGGGTAGAACTGTCTTCAAGAGGATTTTTCTGTGGAAACTGCATGATTTTAGAGACTGACATTCGGAGAATACTACTAAATCAGAATAAAATTTCTATGTATATATATGCACTGTAATGTGGATTAAAGTTCGTTAATACACATGTACACAACTCATTAAAGAATGTTTGTTGAATCCGTGGTGCATGTAACATGTTCAGAACATGGAATGTCACGGTGATTGAAAGTAAGGAAATTACCTATCTTTTGGGTAGAAATGGCTCCAAGAGCAGTTATCTGCCAAATCTGCCTCATTTACAAAACTGGCTTTCAAACTAACGTGTGAAATCTGAGAAAATTCTTCAAAGTGTCAGTAAGCCTTTAATGGTGGATGAAAGTGCTGTCATCCACTTGCTAACAACTCTGTAGTGAATATTTGTCGCATCCGAGTTGCACGTAGCGTGTTAGGAACACGGAATTTGACGGTAAGCGAATCCATGTAAATTACATGTCTAATTGTTAGAACCCGCTCCAAGAGGTTTTTGCCGTGAAATCGGCCTCATTTTCGAAACTGGGTTTTGGAAAACTCTGTGAAATCACAGAAAATGCTTCTAAGAAGCTGTATGCCTTCTATAATGAGAAAGTCCTGTAATCCCCATGCAAACATCACTGTAGTGTATTTTTGTCGAAACTTTTCTGCATGTAGCATGTTCGAAACACGTAAATTCACAGCGGGAGAATCTATGTAATTTACATATCTATTGGGTAGAACAAGCTCCAACAGTTTTTTCCTTTGAAAACTGCCTGATTTTCGAAACTGCTATAAGGAAATATCTGCGAACTCAGTGTTAATGTTTCTAGGGGTCAATATGCCTTGTATGGTGGATGAAAGTTGTGTAACACACATGTACACAACTCATTAAGAATGTTTGTCAAATCCGTGATGTGTGTAGCGCGTTCGGAAAATGGACTGTCACGGTGAGGCAAACTATGTAAATTACATATCAATTGGTTAGAACACGCTCCAGGAGCATTTTACTGAAAAATCTGCCTCTGTTTGGAAACTGGGGTTATAAAAACGCTGCAAAATATAAGTAAATGCATTAACGTGACAATATGTCTTCAACGGGTTGTTAAAGATGTTTAATTCACATGCTAAGAACTCAGCAGTGAATATTTGTTGAATCCATGGTGCATGGACCGTTTTAGGAACACGGAATGTTACGGTGAAGGTATCTATGAAAATGAGATGTCTATTGGATAGAACATGCACCAAGAGTATTTTTCTGCGAAAACTGCCTGATTTTCTTAACTGACGTTAGGAAAACCGGCGAAATTTCAGTAAATGTTTCTAGGTGTAAATATGGCTTGTATTGTGGTTCAAAAATCGGTAATCCACATGATCCCGGTCATTAAACAATTTTTGTCGAAGCCGTGATGAATGTAATGTTTTCGGAACACGGAATGTCTCGGTGAGTGAAGCTCTGAAAATAACAATTCTGCTGAATAGAACTCGCTTGAATTGAATGTTTCAGTGAATATTCCATGATTTTAGAAACTGGATGTTAGGAAAAACCTGTGAAATCAAAATAACTACTTCTAGGTGTAAATATGCCTTGTATGGTGGATGAAAGTTCGGTAATCCACATGCTAACAAATTTGTGGTGAATATTTGTCGAGTCCTTTATGCATGTAACATGTTCGTAACACGGAAATTCACAGCCAGGGAATTTATGTAAATTACATTTCCCTGGGTTAGAAATCACTCCAAGAGATTTTTCCTGATAAATCATCCTGATTTTCGAAACTGGAGTTAGGAAAAAACTGCGAACACAGATTGCTAGATTCTCGGTGTACATCTTCCTTTTATGGTGGATGATAGTTCGGTAATCCGCATGCTAACTAGTCTGTAGAGAATATTTGTCGAATACGAGATAAATGAAGTTTGTTCGGAACACAGAATATCACGGTGAGCGTATCTATGTAAAATAAATTTCTCTTGGGTAGAATTTGCTCTAAGAGTTTTTCTGAGAAATCTGCTTCATTTTTGAACCTGGCGTTTGAAAATCTCTGCAAAATCAGAGAAAATGCTTCAAAGTGTCAATATGCCTTGTATTGTGATGCAAAATCGTAAAACCACATGCAAACAAATCTGTGGTGAATATTTTTAGAAAGCGTTATGCATGCAGTGGGATCGTATCACGGAAAATCCCGGCGGTGGAATCTATGTAAATTACACACCTATTGGTTAGAATTTGCTCCAAAAATTTTTCCCTGAGGAAACGGCCTGATTTTCCAAACTGGCATTAGGAAAAATCTGCAAATTCAGAGTTAATGTTTCTACTTGTAAATATGCCATGTATGGTGGATGAAAGTTCTGTAATCTACATGTTCACAACTCATTCGAGAAAGTTTGTTGAAACCTTGATGCATGTAGCGTGTTCGGAAAATGAAATGTCACTGTGAGGGAAACTATGTAAATTACAATTCTATTGGGAAGTACTCGCTCCACGAGGATTTTTCTACCAAATCTGCCTCCTTTTCAAAACTGGCATTAGGAAAATCTTTTGAAATGTGAGAAAATGTTTCAAATTGTCAACATGGCTTTTATGGTGGATGAAAGTTCGGTAATCCTTATGCTAACAACTCTGTAGTCAATATTTGTTGAATCCGTGAAGCATGTAGCTTTTTCGGAACACGGAATTTCACGATGACGGGTTCTATGTAAATTGCATGTCTATTGGGTAGAACTCGCTCCAAGAGGATTTTTCTGTGGAAACTGCATGATTTTAGAGACTGACATTAGGAGAATTCTACTAAATCAGAATAAAATTTCTATGTATAAATATGCACTGTAATGTGGATTAAAGTTCGTTAATACACATGTACACAACTCATTAAAGAATGTTTTTTGAATCCATGGTGCATGTAACGTGTTCAGAACATGGAATGTCACGGTGATTGGAAGTAGGGAAATTACCTATCTTTTGGGTAGAAATGGCTCCAAGAGCATTTTTCTGCCAAATGTGGCTCATTTTCAAAACTGGCTTTAAAAATTACGTGTGAAATATGAGAAAATTCTTCAAAGTGTCAGTAAGCCTTGTATGCTGGATGAAAGTACTGTCATCCACTTGCTAACAACTCTGTAGTGAATATTTGTCGCATCCGAGATGCATGTAGCGTGTTCGGAACACGGAATTTCACGGTGAGCGAATCCATGTAAATTACATGTCTATTGGTTAGAACCCGCTCCAAGAGTTTTTTGCCGTGACATCGGCCTCATTTACGAAACTGGGGTTTGGAAAACTCTGTGAAATCACAGAAAATGCTTCTAAGAAGCTATATGCCTTCTATAGTGAGAAAGTCCTGTAATCCACATGCAAGCAACTCTGTAGTGTATTTTTGTCGAATATTTTCTGCATGTAGCATGTTCGAAACACGTAATTTCACAGCGGGAGACTCTATGTAATTTACATATCTATTGGGTAGAACACGCTCCAACAGTTTTTTCCTTTGAAAACTGCCTGATTTTCGAAACTGCTATTAGGAAATATCTGCGAACTCAGTGTTAATGTTTCTAGGTGTCAATATGCCTTGTATGGTGGATGAAAGTTGTGTAACACACATGTACACAACTCATTAAGAATGTTTGTCAAATCCGTGTTGTTTGTAGCGCGTTCAGAACATGGACTGTCACGGTGACGGAAACTATATAAATTACATATCTATTGGTTAGAACATGCTCCAGGAGCATTTTAATGAAAAATCTGCCTCAGTTTGGAAACTGTTGTTATGAAAACGCTGCAAAATCTGAGTAAAAGCTTTAAGGTGACAATATGTCTTCAACGGGTTGTTAAAGATGTGTAATTCACATGCTAAGAACTCAGCAGTGAATATTTGTTGAATCCGTGGTGCATGGAACGTTTTCGGAACACGGAATGTTACGGTGAAGGTATCTATGAAAATGAGATGTCTATTGGACACAACATGCACCAAGAGAATTTTTCAGCGAAAACTGACTGATTTTCGTAACTGTCATTTGGAAAACCGGCGAAATGTAAGTAAATGTGTCTATGTGTAAATATGCCTTGTATTGTGGTTGAAAAATCGGTAATCAACATGCTCACGGTCATTAAATAATGTTTGTCGAAGCCGTGATGAATGAAATGTTTTCGGAACACGGAATGTCTCGGTGAGTGAAGCTCTGAAAATAACAATTCTGCTGGATAGAACTCGCTTGAATTGAATGTTTCTGTGAAAATTTCATGATTTTCGAAACTGGAGGTTAGGAAAAACCTGTGAAATCAGAATAACTACTTCTAGGTGTAAATATGCCTTGTATGGTGGATGAAAGACGGTAATCCACATGCAAACAAATTGGTAGTTAATATTTGTCGAGTCATTTATGCATGTAACATGTTCGGAACACGGAATTTCACGGCCAGGGAATTTATGTAAATTACATTTCCCTTGGTTAGAAATCACTCCAAGAGTTTTTTCCTGAAAAATCGGCCTGATTTTATAAACTGGCGTTAGGAAAACCTGCGAACCCAGATTACTAGATACACGGTGTACATCTGCCTTTTATGGTGGATGATAGTTCGGTAATCCGCATGCTAACTAGTCTGTAGAGAATATTTGTCGAATCCGACTTACATGAATTGTGTTTGGAACACAGAATATCACGGTGAGCGTATCTATGTAAAATACATTTCTCATGGGTAGAATTTGCTCTAAGAGTTTTTTCTGAGAAATCTGCCTAATTTTTGAACCTGGCGTTTGAAAATCTCTGCAAAATCTGGGAAAATTATTCAAAGTGTCAATATGCCTAGTATTGTGATGCAAGATCATAAAACCACATGCAAAAAAATCTGTGGTGAATATTTTTAGAAAGCGTTATGCATGCAGTGGGATCGTATCACGGAAAATCCCCGCGATGGAATCTATGTAAATTACACACCTATTGGTTAGAATTCGCTCCAAAAATTTTTCCCTGAGAAAACGGCCTGATTTTCCAAACTGGCATTAGGAAAAAGCTGCAAATTCAGAGTTAAAGTTACGAGTTGAAAATATGCCATATATGGTGGATGAAAGTTCTGTAATCTACATGTTCACAACTCATTCGAGAAAGTTTGTTGAAACCTTGATGCATGTAGCGTGTTCGGAAAATGGAATGTCACTGTGAGGGAAAGTATTTAAATTACATTTCTATTAGGAAGTACTCGCACCAAGAGGATTTTTCTGCTAAATCTGCCTCCTTTTCAAAACTGGCATTAGGAAAAACTTTCAAAATGTGAGAAAATGTTTCAAATTGTCAACATGGCTTTTATGGTGGATGAAAGTTCGGTAATCCTTATGCTAACAACTCTGTAGTGAATATTTGTCGAATCCGTGATGCATGTAGCTTTTTCGGAACACGGAATTTCACGATGACGGTTTCTATGTAAATTGCATGTCTATTGGGTAGAACTCTCTCCAAGAGGATTTTTCTGTGGAAACTGCATGATTTTAGAGACTGACATTAGGAGAATACTACTAAACCAAAATAAAATTTCTATGTATAAATATGCACTGTAATGTGGATTAAAGTTCGTTAAAACACATGTACACAACTCATTAAAGAATGTTTGTTGAATCCGTGGTGCATGTAACGTGTTCAGAACATGGAAAGTCACGGTGATTGGAAGTAGGGAAATTACCTATCTTTTGGGTAGAACTGGCTCCAAGAGCATTTTTCTGCCAAATCTGCCTCAATTCAAAACTGGCTTTCAAACTAACATGTGAAATCTGAGAAAATTCTTCAAAGTGTCAGTAAGCCTTGTATGGTGGATGAAAGTGCTGTAATCCACTTGCTAACAACTCTGTAGTGAATATTTGTCGCATCCGAGATGCATGTAGTGTGTTCGGAACACGGAATTTGATGGTGAGCGAATCCATGTAAATTACATGTCTAATGGTTAGAACCAGCTCCAAGAGGTTTTTGCCGTGAAATCGGCCTCATTTTCGAAACTGGGGTTTGGAAAACTCTGTGAAATCACAGAAAATGCTTCTAAGAATATATATGCCTTCTATAGTGAGAAAGTCCTGTAATCCACATGCAAACAACACTTTAGTGTATTTTTGTCGAAACGTTTCTGCATGTAGCATGTTTGAAACACGTAAATTCACAGCGGGAGAATCTATGTAATTTACATATCTATTGGGTAGCACAAGCTCCAACAGTTTTTTCCATTGAAAACTGCCTGATTTTCAAAACTGCTATAAGGAAATATCTGCGAACTCAGTGTTAATGTTTCTAGGGGTCAATATGCCTTGTATGGTGGATGAAAGTTGTGTAACACACATGTACACAACTCATTAAGAATGTTTGTCAAATGCGTGATGTGTGTAGCGCGTTCGGAAAATGGACTGTCATGGTGAGGCAAACTATGTAAATTACATATCTATTGGTTAGAACACGCTCCAGGAGTATTTTACTGAAAAATCTGCCTCAGTTTGGAAACTGGGGTTATGAAAACGCTGCAAAATCTAAGTAAATGCATTAACGTGACAATATGTCTTCAACGGGTTGTTAAAGATGTGTAATTCACATGCTAAGAACTCAGCAGTGAATATTTGTTGAATCCGTGGTGCATGGACCGTTTTCGGAACACGGAATGTTACGGTGAAGGTATCTATGAAAATGAGATGTCTATTGGATAGAACATGCACCAAGAGTATTTTTCTGCGAAAACTGCCTGATTTTCGTAACTGACGTTAGGAAAACTGGCGAAATTTAAGTAAATGTTTCTAGGTGCAAATATGGCTTTTATTGTGGTTGAAAAATCGGTAATCCACATTATCACGGTCATTAAACAATGTTTGTCGAAGCCGTGATGAATGTAATGTTTTCGGAACACGGAATGTCTCGGTGAGTGAAGCTCTGAAAATAACAATTCTGCTGGATAGAACTCGCTTGAATTGAATGTTTCTGTGAAAATTTCATGATTTTCGAAACTGGATGTTAGGAAAAACCTGTGAAATCAGAATAACTACTTCTAGGTGTAAATATGCCTTGTATGGTGGATGAAAGTCCGGTAATCCACATGCAAACAAATTGGTAGTTAATATTTGTCGAGTCCTTTATGCATGTAACATGTTCGTAACACGGAATTTCACGGCTAGGGAATTTATGTAAATTACATTTCCCTTGGTTAGAAATCACTCCAAGAGTTTTTTCCTGAGAAATCGGCCTGATTTTATAAACTGGCGTTAGGAAAAACCTGCGAACCCAGATTACTAGATACACGGTGTACATCTGCCTTTTATGGTGGATGATAGTTCGGTAATCCGCATGCTAACTAGTCTGTAGAGAATATTGGTCGAATCCGAGATACGTGAAGTGTGTTTGGAACACAGAATATCACGGTGAGTGAATCTATGTAAAATACATTTCTCTTGGGTAGAATTTGCTCTAAGAGTTTTTTCTGAGAAATCTGCCTAATTTTTGAGCCTGGCATTTGAAAATCTCTGCAAAATCTGGGAAAATTATTCAAAGTGTCAATATGCCTATTATTGTGATGCAAGATCATAAAACCACATGCAAAAAAATCTGTGGTGAATATTTTTAGAAAGCGTTATGCATGCAGTGGGATCGTATCACGGAAAATCCCCGCGATGGAATCTATGTAAATTACACACCTATTGGTTAGAATTCGCTCCAAAAATTTTTCCCTGAGAAACGGCCTGATTTTCCAAACTGGCATTAGGAAAAAGCTGCAAATTCAGAGTTAATGTTACTAGTTGAAAATATGCCATATATGGTGGATGAAAGTTCTGTAATCTACATGTTCACAACTCATTCGAGAAAGTTTGTTGAAACCTTGATGCATGTAGCGTGTTCGGAAAATGGAATGTCACTGTGAGGGAAACTATTTAAATTACATTTCTATTAGGAAGTACTCGCTCCACGAGAATTTTTCTGCTAAATCTGCCTCCTTTTCAAAACTGGCATTAGGATAAACTTTCGAAATGTGAGAAAATGCTTCAAATTGTCAACATGGCTTTTATGGTGGATGAAAGTTCGGTAATCCTTATGTTAACAACTCTGTAGTGAATATTTGTCGAATCCGTGATGCATGTAGCTTTTTCGGAACACGGAATTTCACGATGACGTGTTCTATGTAAATTGCATGTCTATTGGGTAGAACTCGCTCCAAGAGGATTTTTCTGTGGAAACTGCATGATTTTAGAGACTGACATTAGGAGACTACTACTAAATCAGAATAAAATTTCTATTTATAAATATGCACTGTAATGTGGATTAAAGTTCGTTAATACACATGTACACTACTCATTAAAGAATGTTTGTTGAATCCGTGGTGCATGTAACGTGTTCAGAACATGGAATGTCATGGTGATTGGAAGTAGGGAAATTACCTATCTTTTGGGTAGAACTGGCTCCAAGAGCATTTTTCTGCCAAATCTGGCTCATTTTCAAAACTGGCTTTCAAACTAACGTGTGAAATCTGAGAAAATTCTTCAAAGTGTCAGTAAGCCTTGTATGCTGGATGAAAGTGCTGTCATCCACTTGCTAACAACTCTGTAGTGAATATTTGTCGCATCCGAGATGCATGTAGCGTGTTCGGAACACGGAATTTCACGGTGAGCCAATCCATGTAAATTACATGTCTATTGGTTAGAACACGCTCCAAGAGGTTTTTGCCGTGACATCGGCCTCTTTTATGAAACTGGGGTTTGGAAAACTCTGTGAAATCACAGAAAATGCTTCTAAGCATCTATATGCCTTCTATAGTGAGAAAGTCCTGTAATCCATATGCAAGCAACTCTGTAGTGTATTTTTGTCGAATATTTTCTGCATGTAGCATGTTCGAAACACGTAATTTCACAGCGGGAGACTCTATTTAATTTACATATCTACTGGGTAGAATAAGCTCCAACAGTTTTTTCCTTTGAAAACTGCCTGATTTTCGAAACTGCTATTAGGAAATATCTGCGAACTCAGTGTTAATATTTCTAGGTGTCAATATGCCTTGTATGGTGGATGAAAGTTGTGTAACACACATGTACACAACTCATTAAGAATGTTTGTCAAATCCGTGTTGTGTGTAGCGCGTTCGGAACATGGACTGTCACGGTGACGGAAACTATATAAATTACATATCTATTGGTTAGAACACGCTCCAGGAGCATTTTACTGATACATCTGCCTCAGTTTGGAAACTGTTGTTATGAAAACGCTGCAAAATCTGAGTAAAAGCTTTAAGGTGACAATATGTCTTCAACGGGTTGTTAAAGATGTGTAATTCACATGCTAAGAACTCAGCAGTGAATATTTGTTGAATCCGTGCTGCATGGACCGTTTTCGGAACACGGAATATTACGGTGAAGGTACCTATGAAAATGAGATGTCTATTGGACACAACATGCACCAAGAGAATTTTTCAGCGAAAACTGACTGATTTTCGTAACTGTCATTTGGAAAACCGGCGAAATGTAAGTAAATGTGTCTATGTGTAAATATGCCTTGTATTGTGGTTGAAAAATCGGTAATCAACATGCTCACGATCATTAAATAATGTTTGTCGAAGCCGTGATGAATGAAATGTTTTCGGAACACGGAATATCTCGGTGAGTGAATCTCTGAAAATAACAATTCTGCTGGATAGAACTCGCTTGAATTGAATGTTTCTGTGAAAATTTCATGATTTTCGAAACTGGAGTTTAGGAAAAACCTGTGAAATCAGAATAACTACTTCTAGGTGTAAATATGCCTTGTATGGTGGATGAAAGTCCGGTAATCCACATGCAAACAAATTGGTAGTTAATATTTGTCGAGTCCTTTATGCATGTAACATGTTCGGAACACGGAATTTCACGGCCAGGGAATTTAAGTAAATTACATTTCCCTTGGTTAGAAATCACTCCAAGAGTTTTTTCCTGAGAAATCGGCCTGATTTTATAAACTGGCGTTAGGAAAAACCTGCGAACCCAGATTACTAGATACACGGTGTACATCTGCCTTTTATGGTGGATGAAAGTTCGGTAATCCGCATGCTAACTAGTCTGTAGGGAATATTTGTCGAATCCGACTTACATGAAGTGTGTTCGGAACACAGAATATCACGGTGAGCGTATCTATGTAAAATACATTTCTCATGGGTAGAATTTGCTCTAAGAGTTTTTTCTGAGAAATCTGCCTAATTTTTGAACCTGGCGTTTGAAAATCTCTGCAAAATCAGAGAAAATGCTTCAAAGTGTCAATATGCATTGTATTGTAATGCAAGATCGTAAAACCACATGCAAACAAATCTGTGGTGAATATTTTAAGAAAGCGTTATGCATGCAGTGGAATCGTATCACGGAAAATCCCGGCGGTGGAATCTATGTAAATTACACACCTATTGGTTAGAATTTACTCCAAAAATTTTTCCCTGAGAAAACGGCCTGATTTTCCAAACTGGCATTAGGAAAAAGCTGCAAATTCAGAGTTAATGTTTCTACTTGTAAATATGCCATGTATGGTGGATGAAAGTTCTGTAATCTACATGTTCACAACTCATTCGAGAAAGTTTGTTGAAACCTTGATGCATGTAGCGTGTTCGGAAAATGAAATGTCACTGTGAGGGAAACTATGTAAATTACAATTCTATTGGGAAGTACTCGCTCCACGAGGATTTTTCTACCAAATCTGCCTCCTTTTCAAAACTGGCATTAGGAAAATCTTTTGAAATGTGAGAAAATGCTTCAAATTGTCAACATGGCTTTTATGGTGGATGAAAGTTCGGTAATCCTTATGCTAACAAATCTGTACTCAATATTTGTTGAATCCGTGAAGCATGTAGCTTTTTCGGAACACGGAATTTCACGATGACGGGTTCTATGTAAATTGCATGTCTATTGGGTAGAACTCGCTCCAAGAGGATTTTTCTGTGGAAACTGCATGATTTTAGAGACTGACATTAGGAGAATTCTACTAAATCAGAATAAAATTTCTATGTATAAATATGCACTGTAATGTGGATTAAAGTTCGTTAATACACATGTACACAACTCATTAAAGAATGTTTTTTGAATCCATGGTGCATGTAACGTGTTCAGAACATGGAATGTCACGGTGATTGGAAGTAGGGAAATTACCTATCTTTTGGGTAGAAATGGCTCCAAGAGCATTTTTCTGCCAAATGTGGCTCATTTTCAAAACTGGCTTTCAAAATAACGTATGAAATATGAGAAAATTCTTCAAAGTGTCAGTAAGCCTTGTATGCTGGATGAAAGTAATGTCATCCACTTGCTAACATCTCTGTAGTGAATATTTGTCGCATCCGAGATGCATGTAGCGTGTTCGGAACACGGAATTTCACGGTGAGCGAATCCATGTAAATTACATGTCTATTGGTTAGAACCCGCTCCAAGAGTTTTTTGCCGTGACATCGGCCTCATTTACGAAACTGGGGTTTGAAAAACTCTGTGAAATCACAGAAAATGCTTCTAAGAAGCTATATGCCTTCTATAGTGAGAAAGTCCTGTAATCCACATGCAAGCAACTCTGTAGTGTATTTTTGTCGAATATTTTCTGCATGTAGCATGTTCGAAACACGTAATTTCACAGCGGGAGACTCTATGTAATTTACATATCTATTGGGTAGAACACGCTCCAACAGTTTTTTCCTTTGAAAACTGCCTGATTTTCGAAACTGCTATTAGGAAATATCTGCGAACTCAGTGTTAATGTTTCTAGGTGTCAATATGCCTTGTATGGTGGATGAAAGTTGTGTAACACACATGTACACAACTCATTAAGAATGTTTGTCAAATCCGTGTTGTTTGTAGCGCGTTCAGAACATGGACTGTCACGGTGACGGAAACTATATAAATTACATATCTATTGGTTAGAACACGCTCCAGGAGCATTTTACTGATACATCTGCCTCAGTTTGGAAACTGTTGTTATGAAAACGCTGCAAAATCTGAGTAAAAGCTTTAAGGTGACAATATGTCTTCAACGGGTTGTTAAAGATGTGTAATTCACATGCTAAGAACTCAGCAGTGAATATTTGTTGAATCCGTGGTGCATGGAACGTTTTCGGAACACGGAATATTACGGTGAAGGTATCTATGAAAATGAGATGTCTATTGGACACAACATGCACCAAGAGAATTTTTCAGCGAAAACTGACTGATTTTCGTAACTGTCATTTGGAAAACCGGCGAAATGTAAGTAAATGTGTCTATGTGTAAATATGCCTTGTATTGTGGTTGAAAAATCGGTAATCAACATGCTCACGGTGATTAAATAATGTTTGTCGAAGCCGTGATGAATGAAATGTTTTCGGAACACGGAATGTCTCGGTGAGTGAAGCTCTGAAAATAACAATTCTGCTGGATAGAACTCGCTTGAATTGAATGTTTCTGTGAAAATTTCATGATTTTCGAAACTGGAGGTTAGGAAAAACCTGTGAAATCAGAATAACTACTTCTAGGTGTAAATATGCCTTGTATGGTGGATGAAAGACGGTAATCCACATGCAAACAAATTGGTAGTTAATATTTGTCGAGTCATTTATGCATGTAACATGTTCGGAACACGGAATTTCACGGCCAGGGAATTTATGTAAATTACATTTCCCTTGGTTAGAAATCACTCCAAGAGTTTTTTCCTGAAAAATCGGCCTGATTTTATAAACTGACGTTAGGAAAACCTGCGAACCCAGATTACTAGATACACGGTGTACATCTGCCTTTTATGGTGGATGATAGTTCGGTAATCCGCATGCTAACTAGTCTGTAGAGAATATTTGTCGAATCCGACTTACATGAATTGTGTTTGGAACACAGAATATCACGGTGAGCGTATCTATGTAAAATACATTTCTCATGGGTAGAATTTGCTCTAAGAGTTTTTTCTGAGAAATCTGCCTAATTTTTGAACCTGGCGTTTGAAAATCTCTGCAAAATCTGGGAAAATTATTCAAAGTGTCAATATGCCTAGTATTGTGATGCAAGATCATAAAACCACATGCAAAAAAATCTGTGGTGAATATTTTTAGAAAGCGTTATGCATGCAGTGGGATCGTATCACGGAAAATCCCCGCGATGGAATCTATGTAAATTACACACCTATTGGTTAGAATTCGCTCCAAAAATTTTTCCCTGCGAAAACGGCCTGATTTTCCAAACTGGCATTAGGAAAAAGCTGCAAATTCAGATTTATTGTTTCTAGATGTATATATTCCATGTATGGTGGATGAAAGTTCTGTAATCTACATGTTCACAACTCATTCGAGAAAGTTTGTTGAAACCTTGATGTATGTAGCGTGTTCGGAAAATGGAATGTCACTGTGAGGGAAACTATATAAATTACATTCATATTGGGAAGTACTCGCTCCACGAGTATTTTTCTGCAAAATCTGCCACCTTTTCAAAACTGGCATTAGGAAAAAATTTCGAAATGTGAGAAAATGCTTCAAATTGACAACATGGCTTTTATGGTGGATGAAAGTTCGGTAATCCTTATGCTAACAACTCTGTAGTGAATATTTGTCGAATCCGTGATGCATGTAGCTTTTTCGGAACACGGAATTTCACGATGACGGGTTCTATGTAAATTGCATGTCTATTGGGTAGAACTCTCTCCAAGAGGATTTTTCTGTGG
This sequence comes from Camelus bactrianus, assembly GCF_048773025.1. Classification (NCBI taxonomy): domain Eukaryota; kingdom Metazoa; phylum Chordata; class Mammalia; order Artiodactyla; family Camelidae; genus Camelus; species Camelus bactrianus. The sequence goes on from NC_133541.1 coordinate 151,233,613, forward strand.
AAACTGCATGATTTTAGAGACTGACATTAGGAGAATACTACTAAACCAAAATAAAATTTCTATGTATAAATATGCACTGTAATGTGGATTAAAGTTCGTTAAAACACATGTACACAACTCATTAAAGAATGTTTGTTGAATCCGTGGTGCATGTAACGTGTTCAGAACATGGAAAGTCACGGTGATTGGAAGTAGGGAAATTACCTATCTTTTGGGTAGAACTGGCTCCAAGAGCATTTTTCTGCCAAATCTGCCTCAATTCAAAACTGGCTTTCAAACTAACATGTGAAATCTGAGAAAATTCTTCAAAGTGTCAGTAAGCCTTGTATGGTGGATGAAAGTGCTGTAATCCACTTGCTAACAACTCTGTAGTGAATATTTGTCGCATCCGAGATGCATGTAGTGTGTTCGGAACACGGAATTTGATGGTGAGCGAATCCATGTAAATTACATGTCTAATGGTTAGAACCAGCTCCAAGAGGTTTTTGCCGTGGAATCGGCCTCATTTTCGAAACTGGGGTTTGGAAAACTCTGTGAAATCACAGAAAATGCTTCTAAGAATATATATGCCTTCTATAGTGAGAAAGTCCTGTAATCCATATGCAAACAACACTGTAGTGTATTTTTGTCGAAACGTTTCTGCATGTAGCATGTTTGAAACACGTAAATTCACAGCGGGAGAATCTATGTAATTTACATATCTATTGGGTAGCACAAGCTCCAACAGTTTTTTCCATTGAAAACTGCCTGATTTTCGAAACTGCTATAAGGAAATATCTGCGAACTCATTGTTAATGTTTCTAGGGGTCAATATGCCTTGTATGGTGGATGAAAGTTGTGTAACACACATGTACACAACTCATTAAGAATGTTTGTCAAATGCGTGATGTGTGTAGCGCGTTCGGAAAATGGACTGTCATGGTGAGGCAAACTATGTAAATTACATATCTATTGGTTAGAACACGCTCCAGGAGTATTTTACTGAAAAATCTGCCTCAGTTTGGAAACTGGGGTTATGAAAACGCTGCAAAATCTAAGTAAATGCATTAACGTGACAATATGTCTTCAACGGGTTGTTAAAGATGTGTAATTCACATGCTAAGAACTCAGCAGTGAATATTTGTTGAATCCGTGGTGCATGGACCGTTTTCGGAACACGGAATGTTACGGTGAAGGTATCTATGAAAATGAGATGTCTATTGGATAGAACATGCACCAAGAGTATTTTTCTGCGAAAACTGCCTGATTTTCGTAACTGACGTTAGGAAAACTGGCGAAATTTAAGTAAATGTTTCTAGGTGCAAATATGGATTTTATTGTGGTTGAAAAATCGGTAATCCACATTATCACGGTCATTAAACAATGTTTGTTGAAGCCGTGATGAATGTAATGTTTTCGGAACACGGAATGTCTCGGTGAGTGAAGCTCTGAAAATAACAATTCTGCTGGATAGAACTCGCTTGAATTGAATGTTTCTGTGAAAATTTCATGATTTTCGAAACTGGATGTTAGGAAAAACCTGTGAAATCAGAATAACTACTTCTAGGTGTAAATATGCCTTGTATGGTGGATGAAAGTCCGGTAATCCACATGCAAACAAATTGGTAGTTAATATTTGTCGAGTCCTTTATGCATGTAACATGTTCGTAACACGGAATTTCACGGCTAGGGAATTTATGTAAATTACATTTCCCTTGGTTAGAAATCACTCCAAGAGTTTTTTCCTGAGAAATCGGCCTGATTTTATAAACTGGCGTTAGGAAAAACCTGCGAACCCAGATTACTAGATACACGGTGTACATCTGCCTTTTATGGTGGATGATAGTTCGGTAATCCGCATGCTAACTAGTCTGTAAAGAATATTGGTCGAATCCGAGATACGTGAAGTGTGTTTGGAACACAGAATATCACGGTGAGTGAATCTATGTAAAATACATTTCTCTTGGGTAGAATTTGCTCTAAGAGTTTTTTCTGAGAAATCTGCCTAATTTTTGAACCTGGCATTTGAAAATCTCTGCAAAATCTGGGAAAATTATTCAAAGTGTCAATATGCCTAGTATTGTGATGCAAGATCATAAAACCACATGCAAAAAAATCTGTGGTGAATATTTTTAGAAAGCGTTATGCATGCAGTGGGATCGTATCACGGAAAATCCCCGCGATGGAATCTATGTAAATTACACACCTATTGGTTAGAATTCGCTCCAAAAATTTTTCCCTGAGAAAACGGCCTGATTTTCCAAACTGGCATTAGGAAAAAGCTGCAAATTCAGAGTTAATGTTACTAGTTGAAAATATGCCATATATGGTGGATGAAAGTTCTGTAATCTACATGTTCACAACTCATTCGAGAAAGTTTGTTGAAACCTTGATGCATGTAGCGTGTTCGGAAAATGGAATGTCACTGTGAGGGAAACTATTTAAATTACATTTCTATTAGGAAGTACTCGCTCCACGAGAATTTTTCTGCTAAATCTGCCTCCTTTTCAAAACTGGCATTAGGATAAACTTTCGAAATGTGAGAAAATGCTTCAAATTGTCAACATGGCTTTTATGGTGGATGAAAGTTCGGTAATCCTTATGTTAACAACTCTGTAGTGAATATTTGTCGAATCCGTGATGCATGTAGCTTTTTCGGAACACGGAATTTCACGATGACGGGTTCTATGTAAATTGCATGTCTATTGGGTAGAACTCGCTCCAAGAGGATTTTTCTGTGGAAACTGCATGATTTTAGAGACTGACATTAGGAGACTACTACTAAATCAGAATAAAATTTCTATTTATAAATATGCACTGTAATGTGGATTAAAGTTCGTTAATACACATGTACACTACTCATTAAAGAATGATTTTTGAATCCGTGGTGCATGTAACGTGTTCAGAACATGGAATGTCATGGTGATTGGAAGTAGGGAAATTACCTATCTTTTGGGTAGAACTGGCTCCAAGAGCATTTTTCTGCCAAATCTGGCTCATTTTCAAAACTGGATTTCAAACTAACGTGTGAAATCTGAGAAAATTCTTCAAAGTGTCAGTAAGCCTTGTATGCTGGATGAAAGTGCTGTCATCCACTTGCTAACAACTGTGTAGTGAATATTTGTCGCATCCGAGATGCATGTAGCGTGTTCGGAACACGGAATTTCACGGTGAGCGAATCCATGTAAATTACATGTCTATTGGTTAGAACACGCTCCAAGAGGTTTTTGCCGTGACATCGGCCTCTTTTATGAAACTGGGGTTTGGAAAACTCTGTGAAATCACAGAAAATGCTTCTAAGCATCTATATGCCTTCTATAGTGAGAAAGTCCTGTAATCCACATGCAAGCAACACTGTAGTGTATTTTTGTCGAATATTTTCTGCATGTAGCATGTTCGAAACACGTAATTTCACAGCGGGAGACTCTATTTAATTTACATATCTACTGGGTAGAACAAGCTCCAACAGTTTTTTCCTTTGAAAACTGCCTGATTTTCGAAACTGCTATTAGGAAATATCTGCGAACTCAGTGTTAATATTTCTAGGTGTCAATATGCCTTGTATGGTGGATGAAAGTTGTGTAACACACATGTACACAACTCATTAAGAATGTTTGTCAAATCCGTGTTGTGTGTAGCGCGTTCGGAACATGGACTGTCACGGTGACGGAAACTATATAAATTACATATCTATTGGTTAGAACACGCTCCAGGAGCATTTTACTGATACATCTGCCTCAGTTTGGAAACTGTTGTTATGAAAACGCTGCAAAATCTGAGTAAAAGCTTTAAGGTGACAATATGTCTTCAACGGGTTGTTAAAGATGTGTAATTCACATGCTAAGAACTCAGCAGTGAATATTTGTTGAATCCGTGCAGCATGGACCGTTTTCGGAACACGGAATATTACGGTGAAGGTACCTATGAAAATGAGATGTCTATTGGACACAACATGCACCAAGAGAATTTTTCAGCGAAAACTGACTGATTTTCGTAACTGTCATTTGGAAAACCGGCGAAATGTAAGTAAATGTGTCTATGTGTAAATATGCCTTGTATTGTGGTTGAAAAATCGGTAATCAACATGCTCACGATCATTAAATAATGTTTGTCGAAGCCGTGATGAATGAAATGTTTTCGGAACACGGAATATCTCGGTGAGTGAATCTCTGAAAATAACAATTCTGCTGGATAGAACTCGCTTGAATTGAATGTTTCTGTGAAAATTTCATGATTTTCGAAACTGGAGTTTAGGAAAAACCTGTGAAATCAGAATAACTACTTCTAGGTGTAAATATGCCTTGTATGGTGGATGAAAGTCCGGTAATCCACATGCAAACAAATTGGTAGTTAATATTTGTCGAGTCCTTTATGCATGTAACATGTTCGGAACACGGAATTTCACGGCCAGGGAATTTAAGTAAATTACATTTCCCTTGGTTAGAAATCACTCCAAGAGTTTTTTCCTGAGAAATCGGCCTGATTTTATAAACTGGCGTTAGGAAAAACCTGCGAACCCAGATTACTAGATACACGGTGTACATCTGCCTTTTATGGTGGATGATAGTTCGGTAATCCGCATGCTAACTAGTCTGTAGAGAATATTTGTCGAATCCGACTTACATGAAGTGTGTTCGGAACACAGAATATCACGGTGAGCGTATCTATGTAAAATACATTTCTCATGGGTAGAATTTGCTCTAAGAGTTTTTTCTGAGAAATCTGCCTAATTTTTGAACCTGGCGTTTGAAAATCTCTGCAAAATCAGAGAAAATGCTTCAAAGTGTCAATATGCATTGTATTGTAATGCAAGATCGTAAAACCACATGCAAACAAATCTGTGGTGAATATTTTAAGAAAGCGTTATGCATGCAGTGGGATCGTATCACGGAAAATCCCGGCGGTGGAATCTATGTAAATTACACACCTATTGGTTAGAATTTACTCCAAAAATTTTTCCCTGAGAAAACGGCCTGATTTTCCAAACTGGCATTAGGAAAAAGCTGCAAATTCAGAGTTAATGTTTCTACTTGTAAATATGCCATGTATGGTGGATGAAAGTTCTGTAATCTACATGTTCACAACTCATTCGAGAAAGTTTGTTGAAACCTTGATGCATGTAGCGTGTTTGGAAAATGGAATGTCACTTTGAGGGAAACTATGTAAATTACAATTCTATTGGGAAGTACTCGCTCCACGAGGATTTTTCTGCGAATCTGCCTCCTTTTCAAAACTGGCATTAGGAAAATCTTTCGAAATGTGAGAAAATGCTTCAAATTGTCAACATGGCTTTTATGGTGGATGAAAGTTCGGTAATCCTTATGCTAACAACTCTGTAGTCAATATTTGTTGAATCCGTGATGCATGTAGCTTTTTCGGAACACGGAATTTCACGATGATGGGTTCTATGTAAATTGCATGTCTATTGGGTAGAACTCGCTCCAAGAGGATTTTTCTGTGGAAACTGCATGATTTTAGAGACTGACATTAGGAGAATTCTACTAAATCAGAATAAAATTTCTATGTATAAATATGCACTGTAATGTGGATTAAAGTTCGTTAATACACATGTACACAACTCATTAAAGAATGTTTTTTGAATCCGTGGTGCATGTAACGTGTTCAGAACATGGAATGTCACGGTGATTGGAAGTAGGGAAATTACCTATCTTTTGGGTAGAACTGGCTCCAAGAGCATTTTTCTGCCAAATCTGGCTCATTTTCAAAACTGGCTTTCAAACTAAGGTGTGAAATCTGAGAAAATTCTTCAAAGTGTCAGTAAGCCTTGTATGCTGGATGAAAGTGCTGTCATCCACTTGCTAACAACTCTGTAGTGAATATTTGTCGCATCCGAGATGCATGTAGCGTGTTCGGAACACGGAATTTCACGGTGAGCGAATCCATGTAAATTACATGTCTATTGGTTAGAACCCGCTCCAAGAGTTTTTTGCCGTGAAATCGGCCTCATTTTCGAAACTGGGGTTTGGAAAACTCTGTGAAATCACAGAAAATGCTTCTAAGAAGCTATATGCCTTCTATAGTGAGAAAGTCCTGTAATCCACATGCAAACAACTCTGTAGTGTATTTTTGTCGAATATTTTCTGCATGTAGCATGTTTGAAACACGTAATTTCACAGCGGGAGAATCTATGTAATTTACATATCTATTGGGTAGAACAGGCACCAAAAGTTTTTTCCTTTGAAAACTTCCTGATTTTCGAAAATGCTTTTAGGAAATATCTGCGAACTCAGTGTTAAAGTTTCTAGGTGTCAATATGCCTTGTATGGTGGATGAAAGTTGTGTAACACACATGTACACAACTCATTAAGAATGTTTGTCAAATCCGTGTTGTGTGTAGCGCGTTCGGAAAATGGACTGTCATGGTGATGCAAACTATAAAATTACATATCTATCGGTTAGAACACACTCCAGGAGCATTTTACTGAAAAATCTGCCTGTTTGAAAACTGGTGTTATGAAAACGCTGCAAAATCTGAGTAAAAGCTTTAAGGTGGCAATATGTCTTCAACGGGTTGTTAAAGATGTGTAATTCACATGCTAAGAACTCAGAAGTGAATATTTGTTGAATCCGTGGTGCATGGACCGTTTTCGGAACACGGAATGTTACGGTGAAGGTACCTATGAAAATGAGATGTCTATTGGACAGAACATTCACCAAGAGAATTTTTCTGCGAAAACTGACAGATTTTCATAACTGTCGTTTTAGAAAACTGGCGAAATGTAAGTAAATGTTTCTAGGTGTAAATATGCCTTGTATTGTGGTTGAAAAATCGGTAATCAACATGCTCACGGTCATTAAATAATTTTTGTCGAAGCCGTGATGAATATAATGTTTTCGGAACACGGAATGTCTCGGTGAGTGAAGCTCTGAAAATAACAATTCTGCTGGATAGAACTCGCTTGAATTGAATGTTTCTGTGAAAATTTCATGATTTTCGAAACTGGAGGCTAGGAAAAACCTGTGAAATCAGAATAACTATTTCTAGGTGTAAATATGCATTTTATGGTGGATGAAAGTCTGGTAATCCACATTCAAACAAATTGGTAGTGAATATTTGTCGAGTCCTTTATGCATGTAACATGTTCGGAACACGGAATTTCACGGCCAGTGAATTTAAGTAAATTACATTTCCCTTGGTTAGAAATCACTCCAAGAGTTTTTTCCTGAGAAATATGCCTGATTTTCGATACTGGCGTTAGGAAAAACCTGTGAACCCAGATTACTAGATTCTCGGTGTACATCTTCCTTTTATGGTGGATGATAGTTCGGTAATCCGCATGCTAACTAGTCTGTAGAAAATATTTGTCGAATCCGACTTACATGAAGTGTGTTCGGAACACAGAATATCACGGTGAGCGTATCTATGTAAAATAAATTTCTCTTGGGTAGAATTTGCTCTAAGAGTTTTTTCTGAGAAATCTGCCTCATTTTTGAAACTGGCGTTTGAAAATCTCTACAAAATCAGAGAAAATGCTTCAAAGTGTCAATATGCCTTGTATTGTGATGCAAGATCGTAAAACCACATGCAAACAAATCTGTGGTGAATATATTAAGAAAGCGTTATGCATGCATTGGGATCGTATCACGGAAAATCCCCGCAATGGAATCTATGTAAATTATACACCTATTGGTTAGAATTCGCTCCAAAAATTTTTCCCTGCGAAAACGGCCTGATTTTCCAAACTGGCATTAGGAAAAAGCTGCAAATTCAGATTTATTGTTTCTAGATGTAAATATGCCATGTATGGTGGATGAAAGTTCTGTAATCTACATGTTCACAACTCATTCGAGAAAGTTTGTTGAAACCTTGATGTATGTAGCGTGTTCGGAAAATGGAATGTCACTTTGAGGGAAACTATATAAATTACATTCATAATGGGAAGTACTCGCTCCACGAGTATTTTTCTGCTAAATCTGCCACCTTTTCAAAACTGGCATTAGGAAAAAATTTCGAAATGTGAGAAAATGCTTCAAATTGACAACATGGCTTTTATGGTGTTTGAAAGTTCGGTAATCCTTATGCTAACAACTCTGTAGTCAATATTTGTTGAATCCGTGATGCATGTAACTTTTTCGGAACACGGAATTTCACGATGACGGGTTCTATGTAATTTGCATGTCTGTTGGGTAGAACACGCTCCAAGAGGATTTTTCTGTGGAAACTGCATGATTTTAGAGACTGACATTAGGAGAACACTACTAAATAAGAATAAAATTTCTATGTATAAATATGCACTGTAAGGTGGATTAAAGTTCGTTAATACACATGTACACAACTCATTAAAGAATGTTTTTTGTATCCGTGGTGCATTTAACGTGTTCAGAACGTGGAATGTCACGGGGATTGAAAGTAGGGAAATTACCTATCTTTTGGGTAGAAATGGCTCCAAGAGCATTTTTCTGCCAAATCTGGCTCATTTTCAAACCTGGCATTCAAACTAACGTGTGAAATCTGAGAAAATTTTTCAAAGTGTCAGTAAGCCTTGTATGGTGGATGAAAGTGCTGTAATCAACTTGCTAACACGTCTGTAGTGAATATTTGTCGCATCCGAGATGCATGTAGCGTGTTCGGAACACAGAATTTGACGGTGAGCGAATCCATGTAAATTACATGTCTATTGGTTAAAACCCGCTCCAAGAGGTTTTTGCCGTGAAATCGGCCTCATTTTCGAAACTGGGGTTTGGAAAACTCTGTGAAATCACAGAAAATGCTTCTAAGAAGCTATATGCCTTCTATAGTGAGAATGTCCTCTAATCCACATGCAAACAACACTGTAGTGTATTTTTGTCGAAAATTTTCTGTATGTAGCATGTTCAAAACACGTAATTTCACAGCAGGAGAATCTATGTAATTTACATATCTTTTGGGTAGAACACGCTCCAACAGTTTTTTCCTTTGAAAACTGCCTGATTTTCGAAACTGCTATAAGGAAATACCTGCGAACTCAGTGTTAAAGTTTCTAGATGTCAATATGCCTTGTATGGTGGATGAAAGTTGTGTAACACACATGTACACAACTCATTAAGAATGTTTGTCAAATCCAAGATGTGTGTAGCTCGTTCGGAAAATGGACTGTCATGGTGAGGCAAACTATGTAAATTACATATCTATTGGTTAGAACACGCTCCAGGAGCATTTTACTGAAAAATCTGCCTCAGTTTTGAAACTGGGGTTATGAAAACGCTGCAAAATCTGAGTAAATGCTTTAACGTGACAATATGTCTTCAACGGGTTTTTAAAGATGTGTAATTCAAATGCTAAGAACTCAGCAGTGAATATTTGTTGAATCCGTGGTGCATGGACCGTTTTCGGAACACGGAATGTTACGGTGAAGGTATCTATGAAAATAAGATGTCTATTGGATAGAACATGCACCAAGAGTATTTTTCTGCGAAAACTGCCTGATTTTCGTAACTGACATTAGGAAAACTGGCGAAATCTAAGTAAATATTTCTAGGTGTAAATATGCCTTGTATTGTGGTTGAAAAATCGGTAATCCACATGTTCACGGTCTTTAAAGAATGTTTGTCGCAGCCGTGATGAATGTAATGTTTTCGGAACACGGAATGTCTCGGTGAGTGAAGCTCTGAAAAAAACAATTCTGCTGGATAGAACTCGCTTTAATTGAATGTTTTTGTGAAAATTTCATGATTTTCTAAGCTGGATGTTAGGAAAAACCTGTGAAAAAAGAATAACTACTTCTAGGTGTAAATATGCCTTGTATGGTGGATGAAAGTTCGGTAATCCACATGCTAACAAATTTGTAGTGAATATTTGTCGAGTCCTTTATGCATGTAACATGTTCGTAACACGGAAATTCACAGCCAGGGAATTTATGTAAATTACATTTCCCTTGGTTAGAAATCACTCCAAGAGTTTTTTCCTGAGAAATCGTCCTGATTTTTGAAACTGGCGTTAGGAAAAACCTGCGAACACTTATTGCTAGATTCTCGGTGTACATCAGCCTTTTATGCTGAATGAAAGTTCGGTAATCCGCATGCTAACTAGTCTGTAGAGAATATTTGTCGAATCCGATATAAACGAAGTGTGTTCGGAACACAGAATATCACGGTGAGCCAATCTATGTAAAATACATATCTCTTGGGTAGAATTTGCTCTAAGAGTTTTTTCTGAGAAATCTGCCTAATTTTTGAACCTGGCGTTTGAAAATCTCTGCAAAGTCAGAGAAAATGCTTCAAAGTGTCAATATGCCTTGTATTGTGATGCAAGATCGTAAAACCACATGCAAACAAGTCTGTGGTGAATATTTTTAGAAAGCATTATGCATGCAGTGGGTTCGTATCACGGAAAATCCCGGCGATGGAATCTATGTAAATTACACACCTTTTGGTTAGAATTCGCTCCAAAAAATTTTCCCTGAGAAAACGGCCTGATTTTCCAAACTGGCATTAGGAAAAAGCTGCAAATTCAGAGTTAATCTTTGTAGTTGTAAATATGCCATGTATGGTGGATGAAAGTTCTGTAATCTACATGTTCACAACTCATTCGAGAAAGTTTGTTGAAACCTTGATGCATGTAGCGTGTTCGGAAAATGGAATGTCACTGTGAGGGAAACTATGTAAATTACAACTCTATTGGGAAGTACTTGCCCCACGAGTATTTTTCTGCTAAATCTGCCTCCTTTTCAAAACTGGCATTAGGAAAATCTTTCGAAATTTGAGAAAATGGTTCAAATTGTCAACATGGCTTTTATGGTGGATGAAAGTTCGGTAATCCTTATGCTAACAACTCTGTAGTGAATATTTGTCGAATACGTGATGCATGTAGCGTGTTCGGAACACGGAATTTCACGATGACGGGTTCTATGTAAATTGCATGTCTATTGGGTAGAACTCGCTCCAAGTGGACTTTTCTGTGGAAACTGCATGAGTTTAGAGACTGACATTAGGAGAACACTACTAAATCAGAATAAAATTTCTATGTATAAATATGCACTGTAAGGTGTATTAAAGTACGTTAATACACATGTTCACAACTCATTAAAGAATGTTTCTTGAATACGTGGTGTATGTAACGTGTTCAGAACACGGAATGTCACGGTGATTGAAAGTAGGTAAATTACCTATCTTTTGGGTAGAAATGGCTCCAAGAGCATTTTTCTGCCAAATCTGCCTCATTTTCAAAACTGGCTTTCAAACTAACGTGTGAAATCTGAGAAAATTCTTCAAAGTGTCAGTAAGCCTTGTATGGTGGATGAAAGTGCTGCAATCCACTTGCTAACAACTCTGAAGTGAATATTTGTCGCATCCGAGATGCATGTAGCGTGTTCGGAACATGGAATTTGATGGTGAGCTTATCCATGTAAATTACATGTCTATTAGTTAGAACACGCTCCAAGAGATTTTTGCTGTGAAATCTGCCTCATTTTCGAAACTGGCATTTGGAAAACTCTGTGAAATCACAGAAAATGCTTCTATGCATCTATAGGCCTTATATACTGAGAAAGTCCTTTAATCCACATGCAAACAACTCTGTAGTGTATTTTTCTCGAAACTTTTCTGCATGTAGCATGTTCGAAACACGTAAGTTCACAGCAGGAATATCGATGTAAATTACATATCCATTGGGTAGAACACGCTCCAAATGTTTTTTCCTTTGGAACTGCCCGATTTTCGTTACTGCTATTAGGAAATGTCTGCGAACTCAGTGTTAATGTTTCTAGGTGTCAATATGCCTTGTATGGTGGATGAAAGTTGTGTAACAGACATGTACACAACTCATTAAGAATGTTTGTCAAATCCGTGTTGTGTGTAGCGCGTTCGGAACATGGACTGTCACGGTGACGGAAACTATATAAATTACATATCTATTGGTTAGAACACGCTCCAGGAGCATTTTACTGAAACATCTGCCTCAGTTTGGAAACTGTTGTTATGAAAACGCTGCAAAATCTGAGTAAAAGCTTTAAGGTGACAATATGTCTTCAACGGGTTGTTAAAGATGTGTAATTCACATGCTAAGAACTCAGCAGTGAATATTTGTTGAATCCGTGCTGCATGGACCGTTTTCGGAACACGGAATATTACGGTGAAGGTACCTATGAAAATGAGATGTCTATTGGACACAACATGCACCAAGAGAATTTTTCAGCGAAAACTGACTGATTTTCGTAACTGTCATTTGGAAAACCGGCGAAATGTAAGTAAATGTGTCTATGTGTAAATATGCCTTGTATTGTGGTTGAAAAATCAGTAATCAACATGCTCACGATCATTAAATAATGTTTGTCGAAGCCGTGATGAATGAAATGTTTTCGGAACACGGAATGTCTCGGTGAGTGAATCTCTGAAAATAACAATTCTGCTGGATAGAACTCGCTTGAATTGAATGTTTCTGTGAAAATTTCATGATTTTCGAAACTGGAGTTTAGGAAAAACCTGTGAAATCAGAATAACTACTTCTAGGTGTAAATATGCCTTGTATGGTGGATGAAAGTCTGGTAATCCACATGCAAACAAATTGGTAGTTAATAATTGTCGAGTCCTTTATGCATGTAACATGTTCGGAACACGGAATTTCACGGCCAGGGAATTTATGTAAATTACATTTCCCTTGGTTAGAAATCAGTCCAAGAGTTTTTTCCTGAGAAATCGGCCTGATTTTATAAACTGGCGTTAGGAAAAACCTGCGAACCCAGATTACTAGATACACGGTGTACATCTGCCTTTTATGGTGGATGATAGTTCGATAATCCGCATGCTAACTAGTCTGTAGACAATATTTGTCGAATCCGACTTACATGAAGTGTGTTCGGAACACAGAATATCACGGTGAGCGTATCTATGTAAAATACATTTCTCATGGGTAGAATTTGCTCTAAGAGTTTTTTCTGAGAAATCTGCCTAATTTTTGAACCTGGCGTTTGAAAATCTCTGCAAAATCAGAGAAAATGCTTCAAAGTGTCAATATGCATTGTATTGTAATGCAAGATCGTAAAACCACATGCAAACAATTCTGTGGTGAATATTTTTAGAAAGCGTTATGCATGCAGTGGGATCGTATCACGGAAAATCCCGGCGGTGGAATCTATGTAAATTACACACCTATTGGTTAGAATTTACTCCAAAAATTTTTCCCTGAGAAAACGGCCTGATTTTCCAAACTGGCATTAGGAAAAAGCTGCAAATTCAGAGTTAATGTTTCTACTTGTAAATATGCCATGTATGGTGGATGAAAGTTCTGTAATCTACATGTTCACAACTCATTCGAGAAAGTTTGTTGAAACCTTGATGCATGTAGCGTGTTTGGAAAATGGAATGTCACTTTGAGGGAAACTATGTAAATTACAATTCTATTGGGAAGTACTCGCTCCACGAGGATTTTTCTGCGAATCTGCCTCCTTTTCAAAACTGGCATTGGGAAAATCTTTCGAAATGTGAGAAAATGCTTCAAATTGTCAACATGGCTTTTATGGTGGATGAAAGTTCGGTAATCCTTATGCTAACAACTCTGTAGTCAATATTTGTTGAATCCGTGATGCATGTAGCTTTTTCGGGACACGGAATTTCACGATGACGGGTTCTATGTAAATTGCATGTCTATTGGGTAGAACTCGCTCCAAGAGGATTTTTCTGTGGAAACTGCATGATTTTAGAGACTGACATTAGGAGAATTCTACTAAATCAGAATAAAATTTCTATGTATAAATATGCACTGTAATGTGGATTAAAGTTCGTTAATACACATGTACACAACTCATTAAAGAATGTTTTTTGAATCCGTGGTGCATGTAACGTGTTCAGAACATGGAATGTCACGGTGATTGGAAGTAGGGAAATTACCTATCTTTTGGGTAGAACTGGCTCCAAGAGCATTTTTCTGCCAAATCTGGCTCATTTTCAAAACTGGCTTTCAAACTAAGGTTTGAAATCTGAGAAAATTCTTCAAAGTGTCAGTAAGCCTTGTATGGTGGATGAAAGTGCTGTCATCCACTTGCTAACAACTCTGTAGTGAATATTTGTCGCATCCGAGATGCATGTAGCGTGTTCGGAACACGGAATTTCACGGTGAGCGAATCCATGTAAATTACATGTCTATTGGTTAGAACCCGCTCCAAGAGGTTTTTGCCGTGAAATCGGCCTCATTTTCGAAACTGGGGTTTGGAAAACTCTGTGAAATCACAGAAAATGCTTCTAAGAAGCTATATGCCTTCTATAGTGAGAAAGTCCTGTAATCCACATGCAAACAACTCTGTAGTGTATTTTTGTCGAATATTTTCTGCATGTAGCATGTTCGAAACACGTAATTTCACAGCGGGAGAATCTATGCAATTTACATATCTATTGGGTAGAACAGGCTCCAAAAGTTTTTTCCTTTGAAAACTGCCTGATTTTCGAAAATGCTTTTAGGAAATACCTGCGAACTCAGTGTTAAAGTTTCTAGGTGTCAATATGCCTTGTATGGTGGATGAAAGTTGTGTAACACACATGTACACAACTCATTAAGAATGTTTGTCAAATCCGTGTTGTGTGTAGCGCGTTCGGAAAATGGACTGTCATGGTGATGCAAACTATAAAATTACATATCTATCGGTTAGAACACACTCCAGGAGCATTTTACTGAAAAATCTGCCTGTTTGGAAACTGGTGTTATGAAAACGCTGCAAAATCTGAGTAAAAGCTTTAAGGTGGCAATATGTCTTCAACGGGTTGTTAAAGATGTGTAATTCACATGCTAAGAACTCAGAAGTGAATATTTGTTGAATCCGTGGTGCATGGACTGTTTTCGGAACACGGAATGTTACGGTGAAGGTACCTATGAAAATGAGATGTCTATTGGACAGAACATGCACCAAGAGAATTTTTCTGCGAAAACTGACAGATTTTGGTAACTGTCGTTTTTGAAACTGGCGAAATGTAAGTAAATGTTTCTAGGTGTAAATATGCCTTGTATTGTGGTTGAAAAATCGGTAATCAACATGCTCACGGTCATTAAATAATTTTTGTCGAAGCCGTGATGAATGTAATGTTTTCGGAACACGGAATGTCTCGGTGAGTGAAGCTCTGAAAATAACAATTCTGCTGGATAGAACTCGCTTGAATTGAATGTTTCTGTGAAAATTTCATGATTTACGAAACTGGAGGCTAGGAAAAACCTGTGAAATCAGAATAACTACTTCTAGGTGTAAATATGCCTTTTATGGTGGATGAAAGTCCGGTAATCCACATGCAAACAAATTGGTAGTGAATATTTGTCGAGTCATTTATGCATGTAACATGTTCGGAACACGGAACTTCACGGCCAGGGAATTTAAGTAAATTACATTTCCCTTGGTTAGAAATCACTCCAAGAGTTTTTTCCTGAGAAATATGCCTGATTTTCGATACTGGCGTTAGGAAAAACCTGCGAACCCAGATTACTAGATTCTCGGTGTACATCTTCCTTTTATGGTGGATGATAGTTCGGTAATCCGCATGCTAACTAGTCTGTAGAAAATATTTGTCGAATCCGACTTACATGAAGTGTGTTCGGAACACAGAATATCACGGTGAGTGTATCTATGTAAAATAAATTTCTCTTGGGTAGAATTTGCTCTAAGAGTTTTTTCTGAGAAATCTGCCTCAATTTTGAAACTGGCGTTTGAAAATCTCTGCAAAATAAGAGAAAATGCTTCAAAGTGTCAATATGCCTTGTATTGTGATGCAAGATCATAAAAACACATGCAAACAAATCTGTGGTGAATATATTAAGAAAGCGTTATGCATGCATTGGGATCGTATCACGGAAAATCCCCGCAATGGAATCTATGTAAATTATACACCTATTGGTTAGAATTCGCTCCAAAAATTTTTCCCTGAGAAAACGGCCTGATTATCCAAACTGGCATTAGGAAAAAGCTGCAAATTCAGAGTTAATGTTTCTTGATGTAAATATGCCATGTATGGTGGATGAAAGTTCTGTAATCTACATGTTCACAACTCATTCGAGAAAGTTTGTTGAAACCTTGATGTATGTAGCGTGTTCGGAAAATGGAATGTCACTGTGAGGGAAACTATATAAATTACATTCATATTGGGAAGTACTCGCTCCACGAGTATTTTTCTGCTAAATCTGCCACCTTTTCAAAACTGGCATTATGAAAAAATTTCGAAATGTGAGAAAATGCTTCAAATTGACAACATGGCTTTTATGGTGTTTGAAAGTTCGGTAATCCTTATGCTAACAACTCTGTAGTCAATATTTGTTGAATCCGTGATGCATGTAGCTTTTTCCGAACACGGAATTTCACGATGACGGGTTCTATGTAATTTGCATGTCTATTGGGTAGAACTCGCTCCAAGAGGATTTTTCTGTGGAAACTGCATGATTTTAGAGACTGACATTAGGAGAACACTACTAAATAAGAATAAAATTTCTATGTATAAATATGCACTGTAAGGTGGATTAAAGTTCGTTAATACACATGTACACAACTCATTAAAGAATGTTTTTTGTATCCGTGGTGCATTTAACGTGTTCAGAACATGGAATGTCACGGGGATTGAAAGTAGGGAAATTACCTATCTTTTGGGTAGAAATGGATCCAAGAGCATTTTTCTGCCAAATCTGCCTCATTTTCAAACCTGGCATTCAAACTAACGTGTGAAATCTGAGAAAATTCTTCAAAGTGTCAGTAAGCCTTGTATGGTGGATGAAAGTGCTGTAATCAACTTGCTAACACGTCTGTAGTGAATATTTGTCGCATCCGAGATGCATGTAGCGTGTTCGGAACACGGAATTTGACGGTGAGCGAATCCATGTAAATTACATATCTATTGGTTAAAACCCGCTCCAAGAGGTTTTTGCCGTGAAATCGGCCTCATTTTCGAAACTGGCGTTTGGAAAATTCTGTGAAATCACAGAAAATGCTTCTAAGAAGCTATATGCCTTCCATAGTGAGAATGTCCTCTAATCCACATGCAAACAACACTGTAGTGTATTTTTGTCGAAAATTTTCTGTATGTAGCATGTTCGAAACACGTAATTTCACAGCAGGAGAATCTATGTAATTTACATATCTATTGGGTAGAACACGCTCCAACAGTTTTTTCCTTTGAAAACTGCCTGATATTCGAAACTGCTATAAGGAAATATCTGCGAACTCAGTGTTAAGGTTTCTAGATGTCAATATGCCTTGTATGGTGGATGAAAGTTGTGTAACACACATGTACACAACTCATTAAGAATGTTTGTCAAATCCAAGATGTGTGTAGCGCGTTCGGAACATGGACTGTCACGGTGACGGAAACTATATAAATTACATATCTATTGGTTAGAACACGCTCCAGGAGCATTTTACTGAAACATCTGCCTCAGTTTGGAAACTGTTGTTATGAAAACGCTGCAAAATCTGAGTAAAAGCTTTAAGGTGACAATATGTCTTCAACGGGTTGTTAAAGATGTGTAATTCACATGCTAAGAACTCAGCAGTGAATATTTGTTGAATCCGTGCTGCATGGACCGTTTTCGGAACACGGAATATTACGGTGAAGGTACCTATGAAAATGAGATGTCTATTGGACACAACATGCACCAAGAGAATTTTTCAGCGAAAACTGACTGATTTTCGTAACTGTCATTTGGAAAACCGGCGAAATGTAAGTAAATGTGTCTATGTGTAAATATGCCTTGTATTGTGGTTGAAAAATCGGTAATCAACATGCTCACGGTCATTAAATAATGTTTGTCGAAGCCGTGATGAATGAAATGTTTTCGGAACACGGAATATCTCGGTGAGTGAATCTCTGAAAATAACAATTCTGCTGGATAGAACTCGCTTGAATTGAATGTTTCTGTGAAAATTTCATGATTTTCGAAACTGGAGTTTAGGAAAAACCTGTGAAATCAGAATAACTACTTCTAGGTGTAAATATGCCTTGTATGGTGGATGAAAGTCCGGTAATCCACATGCAAACAAATTGGTAGTTAATATTTGTCGAGTCCTTTATGCATGTAACATGTTCGGAACACGGAATTTCACGGCCAGGGAATTTATGTAAATTACATTTCCCTTGGTTAGAAATCACTCCAAGAGTTTTTTCCTGAGAAATCGGCCTGATTTTATAAACTGGCGTTAGGAAAAACCTGCGAACCCAGATTACTAGATACACGGTGTACATCTGCCTTTTATGGTGGATGATAGTTCGGTAATCCGCATGCTAACTAGTCTGTAGAGAATATTTGTCGAATCCGACTTACATGAAGTGTGTTCGGAACACAGAATATCACGGTGAGCGTATCTATGTAAAATACATTTCTCATGGGTAGAATTTGCTCTAAGAGTTTTTTCTGAGAAATCTGCCTAATTTTTGAACCTGGCGTTTGAAAATCTCTGCAAAATCAGAGAAAATGCTTCAAAGTGTCAATATGCATTGTATTGTAATGCAAGATCGTAAAACCACATGCAAACAAATCTGTGGTGAATATTTTTAGAAAGCGTTATGCATGCAGTGGGATCGTATCACGGAAAATCCCGGCGGTGGAATCTATGTAAATTACACACCTATTGGTTAGAATTTACTCCAAAAATTTTTCCCTGAGAAAACGGCCTGATTTTCCAAACTGGCATTAGGAAAAAGCTGCAAATTCAGAGTTAATGTTTCTACTTGTAAATATGCCATGTATGGTGGATGAAAGTTCTGTAATCTACATGTTCACAACTCATTCGAGAAAGTTTGTTGAAACCTTGATGCATGTAGCGTGTTTGGAAAATGGAATGTCACTTTGAGGGAAACTATGTAAATTACAATTCTATTGGGAAGTACTCGCTCCACGAGGATTTTTCTGCGAATCTGCCTCCTTTTCAAAACTGGCATTAGGAAAAACTTTCGAAATGTGAGAAAATGCTTCAAATTGTCAACATGGCTTTTATGGTGGATGAAAGTTCGGTAATCCTTATGCTAACAACTCTGTAGTCAATATTTGTTGAATCCGTGATGCATGTAGCTTTTTCGGAACACGGAATTTCACGATGACGGGTTCTATGTAAATTGCATGTCTATTGGGTAGAACTCGCTCCAAGAGGATTTTTCTGTGGAAACTGCATGATTTTAGAGACTGACATTAGGAGAATTCTACTAAATCAGAATAAAATTTCTATGTATAAATATGCACTGTAATGTGGATTAAAGTTCGTTAATACACATGTACACAACTCATTAAAGAATGTTTTTTGAATCCGTGGTGCATGTAACGTGTTCAGAACATGGAATGTCACGGTGATTGGAAGTAGGGAAATTACCTATCTTTTGGGTAGAACTGGCTCCAAGAGCATTTTTCTGCCAAATCTGGCTCATTTTCAAAACTGGCTTTCAAACTAAGGTTTGAAATCTGAGAAAATTCTTCAAAGTGTCAGTAAGCCTTGTATGGTGGATGAAAGTGCTGTCATCCACTTGCTAACAACTCTGTAGTGAATATTTGTCGCATCCGAGATGCATGTAGCGTGTTCGGAACACGGAATTTCACGGTGAGCGAATCCATGTAAATTACATGTCTATTGGTTAGAACCCGCTCCAAGAGGTTTTTGCCGTGAAATCGGCCTCATTTTCGAAACTGGGGTTTGGAAAACTCTGTGAAATCACAGAAAATGCTTCTAAGAAGCTATATGCCTTCTATAGTGAGAAAGTCCTGTAATCCACATGCAAACAACTCTGTAGTGTATTTTTGTCGAATATTTTCTGCATGTAGCATGTTCGAAACACGTAATTTCACAGCGGGAGAATCTATGTAATTTACATATCTATTGGGTAGAACAGGCTCCAAAAGTTTTTTCCTTTGAAAACTGCCTGATTTTCGAAAATGCTTTTAGGAAATACCTGCGAACTCAGTGTTAAAGTTTCTAGGTGTCAATATGCCTTGTATGGTGGATGAAAGTTGTGTAACACACATGTACACAACTCATTAAGAATGTTTGTCAAATCCGTGTTGTGTGTAGCGCGTTCGGAAAATGGACTGTCATGGTGATGCAAACTATAAAATTACATATCTATCGGTTAGAACACACTCCAGGAGCATTTTACTGAAAAATCTGCCTGTTTGGAAACTGGTGTTATGAAAACGCTGCAAAATCTGAGTAAAAGCTTTAAGGTGGCAATATGTCTTCAACAGGTTGTTAAAGATGTGTAATTCACATGCTAAGAACTCAGAAGTGAATATTTGTTGAATCCGTGGTGCATGGACTGTTTTCGGAACACGGAATGTTACGGTGAAGGTACCTATGAAAATGAGATGTCTATTGGACAGAACATGCACCAAGAGAATTTTTCTGCGAAAACTGACAGATTTTCGTAACTGTCGTTTTTGAAAACTGGCGAAATGTAAGTAAATGTTTCTAGGTGTAAATATGCCTTGTATTGTGGTTGAAAAATCGGTAATCAACATGCTCACGGTCATTAAATAATTTTTGTCGAAGCCGTGATGAATGTAATGTTTTCGGAACACGGAATGTCTCGGTGAGTGAAGCTCTGAAAATAACAATTCTGCTGGATAGAACTCGCTTGAATTGAATGTTTCTGTGAAAATTTCATGATTTTCGAAACTGGAGGCTAGGAAAAACCTGTGAAATCAGAATAACTACTTCTAGGTGTAAATATGCCTTTTATGGTGGATGAAAGTCCGGTAATCCACATGCAAACAAATTGGTAGTGAATATTTGTCGAGTCATTTATGCATGTAACATGTTCGGAACACGGAACTTCACGGCCAGGGAATTTAAGTAAATTACATTTCCCTTGGTTAGAAATCACTCCAAGAGTTTTTTCCTGAGAAATATGCCTGATTTTCGATACTGGCGTTAGGAAAAACCTGCGAACCCAGATTACTAGATTCTCGGTGTACATCTTCCTTTTATGGTGGATGATAGTTCGGTAATCCGCATGCTAACTAGTCTGTAGAAAATATTTGTCGAATCCGAATTACATGAAGTGTGTTCGGAACACAGAATATCACGGTGAGCGTATCTATGTAAAATAAATTTCTCTTGGGTAGAATTTGCTCTAAGAGTTTTTTCTGAGAA
Organism: Camelus bactrianus; assembly: GCF_048773025.1. Lineage (NCBI taxonomy): Eukaryota > Metazoa > Chordata > Mammalia > Artiodactyla > Camelidae > Camelus > Camelus bactrianus. The sequence goes on from NC_133541.1 coordinate 151,254,627, forward strand.
ATCTGCCTCAATTTTGAAACTGGCGTTTGAAAATATCCGCAAAATCTGGGAAAATAATTCAAAGTGTCAATATGCCTAGTATTGTGATGCAAGATCATAAAACCACATGCAAAAAAATCTGTGGTGAATATTTTTAGAAAGCGTTATGCATGCAGTGGGATCGTATTACGGAAAATCCCCGCGATGGAATCTATGTAAATTACACACCTATTGGTTAGAATTCGCTCCAAAAATTTTTCCCTGAGAAAACGGCCTGATTTTCCAAACTGGCATTAGGAAAAAGCTGCAAATTCAGAGTTAATGTTACTAGTTGAAAATATGCCATATATGGTGGATGAAAGTTCTGTAATCTACATGTTCACAACTCATTCGAGAAAGTTTGTTGAAACCTTGATGCATGTAGCGTGTTCGGGAAAATGGAATGTCACTGTGAGGGAAACTATGTAAATTACAACTCTATTGGGAAGTACTCGCTCCACGAGTATTTTTCTGCTAAATCTGCCTCCTTTTCAAAACTGGCATTAGGAAAATCTTTCGAAATTTGAGAAAATGCTTCAAATTGTCAACATGGCTTTTATGGTGGATGAAAGTTCGGTAATCCACATGGTAACAACTCTGTAGTGAATATTTGTCGAATCCGTGATGCATGTAGCGTGTTCGGAACACGGAATTTCACGATGACGGGTTCTATGTAAATTGCATGTCTATTGGGTAGAACTCGCTCCAAGTGGACTTTTATGTGGAAACTGCATGAGTTTAGAGACTGACATTAGGAGAACACTACTAAATCAGAATAAAATTTCTATGTATAAATATGCACTGTAAGGTGTATTAAAGTTCGTTAATACACATGTTCACAACTCATTAAAGAATGTTTCTTGAATACGTGGTGCATGTAACGTGTTCAGAACATGGAATGTCACGGTGATTGAAAGTAGGGAAATTACCTATCTTTTGGGTAGAACTGGCTCCAAGAGCATTTTTCTGCCAAATCTGCCTCATTTTCAAAACTGGCTTTCAAACTAACGTGTGAAATCTGAGAAAATTCTTCAAAGTGTCAGTAAGCCTTGTATGGTGGATGAAAGTGCTGCAATCCACTTGCTAACAACTCTGAAGTGAATATTTGTCGCATCCGAGATGCATGTAGCGTGTTCGGAACACGGAATTTGACGGTGAGCGAATCCATGTAAATTACATGTCTATTGGTTAGAACCCGCTCCAAGAGGTTTTTGCCGTGAAATCGGCCTCATTTTCGAAACTGGCGTTTGGAAAACTCTGTGAAATCACAGAAAATGCTTCTAAGCAACTATATGCCTTTTATATTGTGAAAGTCTTGTAATCCACATGCAAACAACACTGTAGTGTATTTTTGTCGAAGCTTATCTGCATGTAGCATGTTCGAAACACGTAAATTCACAGCGAGAGAATCTATGTAATTTACATATGTATTGGGTAGAAATCGCTCCAACAGTTTCCTCCTTTGAAAACTGCCTGATTTTCTAAACTGCTATTAGGAAATATCTGCGAACTCAGTGTTAATGTTTCTAGGTGTCAATATGCCTTGTATGGTGGATGAAAGTTCTGTAACACACATGTACACAACTCATTAAGAATGTTTGTCAAATCCGTGATGTGTGTAGCGCGTTCAGAAAATGGACTGTCACGGTGACGAAGACTATATAAATTACATATCTATTGGTTAGAACACGCTCCAGGAGCATTTTACTGAAAAATCTGCCTCAGTTTGGAAACTGGTGTTATGAAAACGCTGCAAAATCTGAGTAAAAGCTTTAAGGTGACAATATGTCTTCAACGGGTTGTTAAAGAAGTGTAATTCACATGCTAAGAATTCAGAAGTGAATATTTGTTGAATCCGTGGTGCATGGATCGTTTTCGGAACACGGAATGTTACCGTGAAGGTATCTATGAAAATGAGATGTCTATGGGATAGAACATGCACCAAGAGAATTTTTCTGCGAAAACTGCCTGATTTTCGTAACTGACGTTAGGAAAATCGGCGAAATCTAAGTAAATGTTTCTAAGTGTAAATATGCCTTGTACTGTGGTTCAAAAATCGGTAATCCACATGCTCATGGTCATTAAATAATGTTTGTTGAAGCCGTGATGTATGTAACGTTTTCAGAACACGGAATGTCTCGGTGAGTGAAGCTCTGAAAATAACAATTCTGCTGGATAGAACTCGCTTGAATTGAATGTTTCTGTGAAAATTTCATGATTTTCGAAACTGGATGATAGGAAAAACCTGCGAAATCAGAATAACTATTTCTAGGTATAAATATGTCTTGTATGGTGTATGAAAGTTCGGTAATCCACATGCTCACACTCATTAAAGAATGTTTGTCGAACTCGTGATGCATGCAAAGTGTTCGGAATACGGAATGTCATAGTGAAGGTAACAATGTAAGTTACATGTCTATTGGGTAGAACTCGCTTGAAGAGAATTTTTTTGCGAAATGTGCCTCATTTTGAAAACTGCCATTAGGAGAAACCTGTGAAATCTGAGAAAATGCTTCTAAATGTCAATATGCCTTGACTGGTGAATGAAAGTCCGGTAATCCACATGTTAATAACTGTGTAGTAATCATTTTTTAAACCGTGATTCATGTAGCGCTTTTGGAAAATGGAATTTCACGGTAATGAAAATATGTAAATTACAATTCTATTGAGTAGAACGAGCTAGAAGAGAATTTTTCTGCGAACATTGCATGATTATCGAATCTGAAGTTTGGAAAAAGCTGCAAAAAAGGAGTAAATATTTGCAGGTGTAAGTGTTCCATTATGTTGCAAGAAAGTTCAGTAATACACATATTCACAACATATTAAAGAATCTTTTTCTAATCCGTGATGCATATTACGTGTTCAGAACGTGGAATTTCACGGTGATTGAAAAAATGTAAATTATTTCTCTATTGGATAGAACTCGCTCCGAGAGAGTTTTTCTGTGAAAACTTCGTCATTTTTAAACCTGGCGTTTAGAAAACGCTGCAAAATCTGAGAAAATACTTCTAAGAATCAATATTCAATGTATTGTGATGAAAGTTCATTAATCCACATGCTACCAAATTTGTAGTGATTGTTTGTCGAATCCTTTATGCATGTAACATGTTCGGAACACGGAATTTCACGGCTAGGGAATTTATGTAAATTACATTTCCCTTGGTTAGAAATCACTCCAAGAGATTTTTCCTGAGAAATCGGCCTGAATTTCAAACCTGGTTTTAGGAAATATCTGCGAACCCAGATTACTAGATTCTCGGTGTACATCTGCCTTTTATGGTGGATGAAAGTTCGGTAATCCGCATGCTAACTACTCTGTAGTGAATATTTGTCGAATCCGTGATACGTGAAGTGTGTTCGGAACACAGAATATCACGGTGAGCCAATCTATATAAAATACATGTCTCTTGGGTAGAATTTGCTCTAAGAGTTTTTTCTGAGAAATCTGCCTCATTTTTGTACCTGGCGTTTGAAAATCTCTGCAAAATCTGGGAAAATTATTCAAAGTGTCAATATGCTTTTATTGTGATGCAAGATCGTAAAACCACATGCAAACAAATCTGTGGTGAATATTTTTAGAAAGCATTATGCATGCAGTGGGATCGTATCACGGAAAATCCCGGTGATGGAATCTATGTAAATTACACACCTATTGGTTAGAATTTACTCCAAAAATTTTTCCCTGAGAAAACGGCCTGATTTTCCAAACTGGCATTAGGAAAAAGCTGCAAATTCAGAGTTAATGTTTCTAGTGGTAAATATGCCATGTATGGTGGATGAAAGTTCTGTAATCTACATGTTCACAACTCATCCGAGAAAGTTTGTTGAAACCTTGATGCATGTAGTGTGTTCGGAAAATGGAATGTCACTGTGAGGGAAACTATGTAAATTACATTTCTATTGGGAAGTACTTGCTCCACGAGAATTTTTCTGCGAATCTGCCTCCTTTTCAAAACTGGCATTAGGAAAAACTTTCGAAATGTGAGAAAATGCTTCAAATTGTCAACATGGCTTTTATGGTGGATGAAAGTTCGGTAATCCTTATGCTAACAACTCTGTAGTGAATATTTGCGAATCTGTGATGCATGTAGCTTTTTCGGAACACGGAATTTCACGATGACGGGTTCTATGTAAATGGCATGTCTATTGGGTAGAACTCGCTCCAAGAGGATTTTTCTGTGGAAACTGCATGATTTTAGAGACTGACATTAGGAGAATACTACTAAATCAGAATAAAATTTCTATGTATAAATATGCACTGTATGGTGGATTGAAGTACGTTAATACACATGTACACAACTCATTAAAGAATGTTTTTTGAATCCGTGGTGCATGTAACGTGTTCAGAACACGGAATGTCACGGTGATTGGAAGTAGGGAAATTACCTATCTTTTGGGTAGAACTGGCTCCAAGAGCATTTTTCTGCCAAATCTGCCTCATTTTCAAAACTGGCGTTCAAACTCACGTGTGAAATCTGAGAAAATTCTTCAAAGTGTCATTAAGGTTTTTATGGTGGATGAAAGTGCTGTAATCCACTTGCTAACAACTCTGTAGTGAATATATGTCACACCCAAGATGCATGTAGCGTGTTCGGAACATGGAATTTGATGGTGAGCTTATCCATGTAAATTACATGTCTATTAGTTAGAACACGCTCCAAGAGATTTTTGCTGTGAAATCTGCCTCATTTTCGAAACTGGCATTTGGAAAACTCTGTGAAATCACAGAAAATGCTTCTATGCATCTATAGGCCTTATATACTGAGAAAGTCCTTTAATCCACATGCAAACAACTCTGTAGTGTATTTTTGTCGAAACTTTTCTGCATGTAGCATGTTCGAAACACGTAAGTTCACAGCAGGAATATCGATGTAAATTACATATCCATTGGGTAGAACACGCTCCAAATGTTTTTTCCTTTGGAACTGCCTGATTTTCGTTACTGCTATTAGGAAATGTCTGCGAAATCAGTGTTAATGTTTCTAGGTGTCAATATGCCTTGTATGGTGGATGAAAGTTGTGTAACAGACATGTACACAACTCATTAAGAATGTTTGTCAAATCCGTGTTGTGTGTAGCGCGTTCGGAACATGGACTGTCACGGTGACGGAAACTATATAAATTACATATCTATTGGTTAGAACACGCTCCAGGAGCATTTTACTGAAACATCTGCCTCAGTTTGGAAACTGTTGTTATGAAAACGCTGCAAAATCTGAGTAAAAGCTTTAAGGTGACAATATGTCTTCAACGGGTTGTTAAAGATGTGTAATTCACATGCTAAGAACTCAGCAGTGAATATTTGTTGAATCCGTGCAGCATGGACCATTTTCGGAACACGGAATATTACGGTGAAGGTACCTATGAAAATGAGATGTCTATTGGACACAACATGCACCAAGAGAATCTTTCAGCGAAAACTGACTGATTTTCGTAACTGTCATTTGGAAAACCGGCGAAATGTAAGTAAATGTGTCTATGTGTAAATATGCCTTGTATTGTGGTTGAAAAATCGGTAATCAACATGCTCACGGTCATTAAATAATGTTTGTCGAAGCCGTGATGAATGAAATGTTTTCGGAACACGGAATGTCTCGGTGAGTGAAGCTCTGAAAATAACAATTCTGCTGGATAGAACTCGCTTGAATTGAATGTTTCTGTGAAAATTTCATGATTTTCGAAACTGGAGTTTAGGAAAAACCTGTGAAATCAGAATAACTACTTCTAGGTGTAAATATGCCTTGTATGGTGGATGAAAGTCTGGTAATCCACATGCAAACAAATTGGTAGTTAATATTTGTCGAGTCCTTTATGCATGTAACATGTTCGGAACACGGAATTTCACGGCCAGGGAATTTATGTAAATTACATTTCCCTTGGTTAGAAATCAGTCCAAGAGTTTTTTCCTGAGAAATCGGCCTGATTTTATAAACTGGCGTTAGGAAAAACCTGCGAACCCAGATTACTAGATACACGGTGTACATCTGCCTTTTATGGTGGATGATAGTTCGGTAATCCGCATGCTAACTAGTCTGTAGAGAATATTTGTCGAATCCGACTTACATGAAGTGTGTTCGGAACACAGAATATCACGGTGAGCGTATCTATGTAAAATACATTTCTCATGGGTAGAATTTGCTCTAAGAGTTTTTTCTGAGAAATCTGAATCATTTTTGAAACTGGCGTTTGAAAATCTCCGCAAAATCTGGGAAAATTATTCAAAGTGTCAATATGCCTAGTATTGTGATGCAAGATCATAAAACCACATGCAAAAAAATCTGTGGTGAATATTTTTAGAAAGCGTTATGCATGCAGTGGGATCGTATTACGGAAAATCCCCGCGATGGAATCTATGTAAATTACACACCTATTGGTTAGAATTCGCTCCAAAAATTTTTCCCTGAGAAAACGGCCTGATTTTCCAAACTGGCATTAGGAAAAAGCTGCAAATTCAGAGTTAATGTTACTAGTTGAAAATATGCCATATATGGTGGATGAAAGTTCTGTAATCTACATGTTCACAACTCATTCGAGAAAGTTTGTTGAAACCTTGTTGCATGTAGCGTGTTCGGGAAAATGGAATGTCACTGTGAGGGAAACTATGTAAATTACAACTCTATTGGGAAGTACTCGCTCCACAAGTATTTTTCTGCTAAATCTGCCTCCTTTTCAAAACTGGCATTAGGAAAATCTTTCGAAATTTGAGAAAATGCTTCAAATTGTCAACATGGCTTTTATGGTGGATGAAAGTTCGGTAATCCACATGGTAACAATTCTGTAGTGAATATTTGTCGAATCCGTGATGCATGTAGCGTGTTCGGAACACGGAATTTCACGATGACGGGTTCTATGTAAATTGCATGTCTATTGGGTAGAACTCGCTCCAAGTGGACTTTTATGTGGAAACTGCATGAGTTTAGAGACTGACATTAGGAGAACACTACTAAATCAGAATAAAATTTCTATGTATAAATATGCACTGTAAGGTGTATTAAAGTTCGTTAATACACATGTTCACAACTCATTAAAGAATGTTTCTTGAATACGTGGTGCATGTAACGTGTTCAGAACATGGAATGTCACGGTGATTGAAAGTAGGGAAATTACCTATCTTTTGGGTAGAACTGGCTCCAAGAGCATTTTTCTGCCAAATCTGCCTCATTTTCAAAACTGGCTTTCAAACTAACGTGTGAAATCTGAGAAAATTCTTCAAAGTGTCAGTAAGCCTTGTATGGTGGATGAAAGTGCTGCAATCCACTTGCTAACAACTCTGAAGTGAATATTTGTCGCATCCGAGATGCATGTAGCGTGTTCGGAACACGGAATTTGACGGTGAGCGAATCCATGTAAATTACATGTCTATTGGTTAGAACCCACTCCAAGAGGTTTTTGCCGTGAAATCGGCCTCATTTTCGAAACTGGCGTTTGGAAAACTCTGTGAAATCACAGAAAATGCTTCTAAGCAACTATATGCCTTTTATATTGTGAAAGTCTTGTAATCCACATGCAAACAACACTGTAGTGTATTTTTGTCGAAGCTTATCTGCATGTAGCATGTTCGAAACACGTAAATTCACAGCGAGAGAATCTATGTAATTTACATATGTATTGGGTAGAAATCGCTCCAACAGTTCCCTCCTTTGAAAACTGCCTGATTTTCTAAACTGCTATTAGGAAATATCTGCGAACTCAGTGTTAATGTTTCTAGGTGTCAATATGCCTTGTATGGTGGATGAAAGTTCTGTAACACACATGTACACAACTCATTAAGAATGTTTGTCAAATCCGTGATGTGTGTAGCGCGTTCAGAAAATGGACTGTCACGGTGACGAAGACTATATAAATTACATATCTATTGGTTAGAACACGCTCCAGGAGCATTTTACTGAAAAATCTGCCTCAGTTTGGAAACTGGTGTTATGAAAACGCTGCAAAATCTGAGTAAAAGCTTTAAGGTGACAATATGTCTTCAACGGGTTGTTAAAGAAGTGTAATTCACATGCTAAGAATTCAGAAGTGAATATTTGTTGAATCCGTGGTGCATGGACCATTTTCGGAACACGGAATGTTACCGTGAAGGTATCTATGAAAATGAGATGTCTATGGGATAGAACATGCACCAAGAGAATTTTTCTGCGAAAACTGCCTGATTTTCGTAACTGACGTTAGGAAAATCGGCGAAATCTAAGTAAATGTTTCTAAGTGTAAATATGCCTTGTACTGTGGTTCAAAAATCGGTAATCCACATGCTCATGGTCATTAAATAATGTTTGTTGAAGCCGTGATGTATGTAACGTTTTCAGAACACGGAATGTCTCGGTGAGTGAAGCTCTGAAAATAACAATTCTGCTGGATAGAACTCGCTTGAATTGAATGTTTCTGTGAAAATTTCATGATTTTCGAAACTGGATGATAGGAAAAACCTGCGAAATCAGAATAACTATTTCTAGGTATAAATATGTCTTGTATGGTGGATGAAAGTTCGGTAATCCACATGCTCACACTCATTAAAGAATGTTTGTCGAACTCGTGATGCATGCAAAGTGTTCGGAATACGGAATGTCATAGTGAAGGTAACAATGTAAGTTACATGTCTATTGGGTAGAACTCGCTTGAAGACAATTTTTTTGCGAAATGTGCCTCATTTTGAAAACTGCCATTAGGAGAAACCTGTGAAATCTGAGAAAATGCTTCTAAGTGTCAATATGCCTTGACTGGTGAATGAAAGTCCGGTAATCCACATGTTAATAACAGTGTAGTAATCATTTTTTAAACCGTGATTCATGTAGCGCTTTTGGAAAATGGAATTTCACGGTAATGAAAATATGTAAATTACAATTCTATTGAGTAGAACGAGCTAGAAGAGAATTTTTCTGCGAACATTGCATGATTATGGAATCTGAAGTTTGGAAAAAGCTGCAAAAAAGGAGTAAATATTTGCAGGTGTAAGTGTGCCATTATGTTGCAAGAAAGTTCAGTAATACACATATTCACAACATATTAAAGAATCTTTTTCTAATCCGTGATGCATATTACGTGTTCAGAACGTGGAATTTCACGGTGATTGAAAAAATGTAAATTATTTCTCTATTGGATAGAACTCGCTCCGAGAGAGTTTTTCTGTGAAAACTTCGTCATTTTTAAACCTGGCGTTTAGAAAACGCTGCAAAATCTGAGAAAATACTTCTAAGAATCAATATTCAATGTATTGTGATGAAAGTTCATTAATCCACATGCTACCAAATTTGTAGTGATTGTTTGTCGAATCCTTTATGCATGTAACATGTTCGGAACACGGAATTTCTCGGCCAGGGAATTTATGTAAATTACATTTCCCTTGGTTAGAAATCACTCCAAGAGATTTTTCCTGAGAAATCGGCCTGAATTTCAAACCTGGTTTTAGGAAATATCTGCGAACCCAGATTACTAGATTCTCGGTGTACATCTGCCTTTTATGGTGGATGAAAGTTCGGTAATCCACATGCTAACTACTCTGTAGTGAATATTTGTCGAATCCGAGATACGTGAAGTGTGTTCGGAACACAGAATATCACGGTGAGCCAATCTATATAAAATACATGTCTCTTGGGTAGAATTTGCTCTAAGAGTTTTTTCTGAGAAATCTGCCTCATTTTTGTACCTGGCGTTTGAAAATCTCTGCAAAATCTGGGAAAATTATTCAAAGTGTCAATATGCTTTTATTGTGATGCAAGATCGTAAAACCACATGCAAACAAATCTGTGGTGAATATTTTTAGAAAGCATTATGCATGCAGTGGGATCGTATCACGGAAAATCCCGGCGATGGAATCTATGTAAATTACACACCTATTGGTTAGAATTTACTCCAAAAATTTTTCCCTGAGAAAACGGCCTGATTTTCCAAACTGGCATTAGGAAAAAGCTGCAAATTCAGAGTTAATGTTTCTAGTGGTAAATATGCCATGTATGGTGGATGAAAGTTCTGTAATCTACATGTTCACAACTCATCCGAGAAAGTTTGTTGAAACCTTGATGCATGTAGCGTGTTCGGAAAATGGAATGTCACTGTGAGGGAAACTATGTAAATTACATTTCTATTGGGAAGTACTCGCTCCACGAGAATTTTTCTGCGAATCTGCCTCCTTTTCAAAACTGGCATTAGGAAAAACTTTCGAAATGTGAGAAAATGCTTCAAATTGTCAACATGGCTTTTATGGTGGATGAAAGTTCGGTAATCCTTATGCTAACAACTCTGTAGTGAATATTTGCGAATCCGTGATGCATGTAGCTTTTTCGGAACACGGAATTTCACGATGACGGGTTCTATGTAAATGGCATGTCTATTGGGTAGAACTCGCTCCAAGAGGATTTTTCTGTGGAAACTGCATGATTTTAGAGACTGACATTAGGAGAATACTACTAAATCAGAATAAAATTTCTATGTATAAATATGCACTGTATGGTGGATTGAAGTACGTTAATACACATGTACACAACTCATTAAAGAATGTTTTTTGAATCCGTGGTGCATGTAACGTGTTCAGAACACGGAATGTCACGGTGATTGGAAGTAGGGAAATTACCTATCTTTTGGGTAGAACTGGCTCCAAGAGCATTTTTCTGCCAAATCTGCCTCATTTTCAAAACTGGCGTTCAAACTCACGTGTGAAATCTGAGAAAATTCTTCAAAGTGTCATTAAGGTTTTTATGGTGGATGAAAGTGCTGTAATCCACTTGCTAACAACTCTGTAGTGAATATATGTCACACCCAAGATGCATGTAGCGTGTTCGGAACATGGAATTTGATGGTGAGCTTATCCATGTAAATTACATGTCTATTAGTTAGAACACGCTCCAAGAGATTTTTGCTGTGAAATCTGCCTCATTTTCGAAACTGGCATTTGGAAAACTCTGTGAAATCACAGAAAATGCTTCTATGCATCTATAGGCCTTATATACTGAGAAAGTCCTTTAATCCACATGCAAACAACTCTGTAGTGTATTTTTCTCGAAACTTTTCTGCATGTAGCATGTTCGAAACACGTAAGTTCACAGCAGGAATATCGATGTAAATTACATATCCATTGGGTAGAACACGCTCCAAATGTTTTTTCCTTTGGAACTGCCTGATTTTCGTTACTGCTATTAGGAAATGTCTGCGAAATCAGTGTTAATGTTTCTAGGTGTCAATATGCCTTGTATGGTGGATGAAAGTTGTGTAACAGACATGTACACAACTCATTAAGAATGTTTGTCAAATCCGTGTTGTGTGTAGCGCGTTCGGAACATGGACTGTCACGGTGACGGAAACTATATAAATTACATATCTATTGGTTAGAACACGCTCCAGGAGCATTTTACTGAAACATCTGCCTCAGTTTGGAAACTGTTGTTATGAAAACGCTGCAAAATCTGAGTAAAAGCTTTAAGGTGACAATATGTCTTCAACGGGTTGTTAAAGATGTGTAATTCACATGCTAAGAACTCAGCAGTGAATATTTGTTGAATCCGTGCAGCATGGACCGTTTTCGGAACACGGAATATTACGGTGAAGGTACCTATGAAAATGAGATGTCTATTGGACACAACATGCACCAAGAGAATTTTTCAGCGAAAACTGACTGATTTTCGTAACTGTCATTTGGAAAACCAGCGAAATGTAAGTAAATGTGTCTATGTGTAAATATGCCTTGTATTGTGGTTGAAAAATCGGTAATCAACATGCTCACGGTCATTAAATAATGTTTGTCGAAGCCGTGATGAATGAAATGTTTTCGGAACACGGAATGTCTCGGTGAGTGAAGCTCTGAAAATAACAATTCTGCTGGATAGAACTCGCTTGAATTGAATGTTTCTGTGAAAATTTCATGATTTTCGAAACTGGAGTTTAGGAAAAACCTGTGAAATCAGAATAACTACTTCTAGGTGTAAATATGCCTTGTATGGTGGATGAAAGTCTGGTAATCCACATGCAAACAAATTGGTAGTTAATATTTGTCGAGTCCTTTATGCATGTAACATGTTCGGAACACGGAATTTCACGGCCAGGGAATTTATGTAAATTACATTTCCCTTGGTTAGAAATCAGTCCAAGAGTTTTTTCCTGAGAAATCGGCCTGATTTTATAAACTGGCGTTAGGAAAAACCTGCGAACCCAGATTACTAGATACACGGTGTACATCTGCCTTTTATGGTGGATGATAGTTCGGTAATCCGCATGCTAACTAGTCTGTAGAGAATATTTGTCGAATCCGACTTTCATGAAGTGTGTTCGGAACACAGAATATCACGGTGAGCGTATCTATGTAAGATACATTTCTCTTGGGTAGAATTTGCTCTAAGAGTTTTTCTGAGAAATCTGCCTCATTTTTGAAACTGGCGTTTGAAAATCTCCGCAAAATCTGGGAAAATTATTCAAAGTGTCAATATGCCTAGTATTGTGATGCAAGATCATAAAACCACATGCAAAAAAATCTGTGGTGAATATTTTTAGAAAGCGTTATGCATGCAGTGGGATCGTATCACGGAAAATCCCCGCGATGGAATCTATGTAAATTACACACCTATTGGTTAGAATTCGCTCCAAAAATTTTTCCCTGAGAAAACGGCCTGATTTTCCAAACTGGCATTAGGAAAAAGCTGCAAATTCAGAGTTAATGTTACTAGTTGAAAATATGCCATATATGGTGGATGAAAGTTCTGTAATCTACATGTTCACAACTCATTCGAGAAAGTTTGTTGAAACCTTGTTGCATGTAGCGTGTTCGGAAAATGGAATGTCACTGTGAGGGAAACTATGTAAATTACAACTCTATTGGGAAGTACTCGCTCCACGAGTATTTTTCTGCTAAATCTGCCTCCTTTTCAAAACTGGCATTAGGAAAATCTTTCAAAATTTGAGAAAATGCTTCAAATTGTCAACATGGCTTTTATGGTGGATGAAAGTTCGGTAATCCACATGGTAACAACTCTGTAGTGAATATTTGTCGAATCCGTGATGCATGTAGCGTGTTCGGAACACGGAATTTCACGATGACGGGTTCTATGTAAATTGCATGTCTATTGGGTAGAACTCGCTCCAAGTGGACTTTTATGTGGAAACTGCATGAGTTTAGAGACTGACATTAGGAGAACACTACTAAATCAGAATAAAATTTCTATGTATAAATATGCACTGTAAGGTGTATTAAAGTTCGTTAATACACATGTTCACAACTCATTAAAGAATGTTTCTTGAATACGTGGTGCATGTAACGTGTTCAGAACATGGAATGTCACGGTGATTGAAAGTAGGGAAATTACCTATCTTTTGGGTAGAACTGGCTCCAAGAGCATTTTTCTGCCAAATCTGCCTCATTTTCAAAACTGGCTTTCAAACTAACGTGTGAAATCTGAGAAAATTCTTCAAAGTGTCAGTAAGCCTTGTATGGTGGATGAAAGTGCTGCAATCCACTTGCTAACAACTCTGAAGTGAATATTTGTCGCATCCGAGATGCATGTAGCGTGTTCGGAACACGGAATTTGACGGTGAGCGAATCCATGTAAATTACATGTCTATTGGTTAGAACCCGCTCCAAGAGGTTTTTGCCGTGAAATCGGCCTCATTTTCGAAACTGGCGTTTGGAAAACTCTGTGAAATCACAGAAAATGCTTCTAAGCAACTATATGCCTTTTATATTGTGAAAGTCTTGTAATCCACATGCAAACAACACTGTAGTGTATTTTTGTCGAAGCTTATCTGCATGTAGCATGTTCGAAACACGTAAATTCACAGCGAGAGAATCTATGTAATTTACATATGTATTGGGTAGAAATCGCTCCAACAGTTTCCTCCTTTGAAAACTGCCTGATTTTCTAAACTGCTATTAGGAAATATCTGCGAACTCAGTGTTAATGTTTCTAGGTGTCAATATGCCTTGTATGGTGGATGAAAGTTCTGTAACACACATGTACACAACTCATTAAGAATGTTTGTCAAATCCGTGATGTGTGTAGCGCGTTCAGAAAATGGACTGTCACGGTGACGAAGACTATATAAATTACATATCTATTGGTTAGAACACGCTCCAGGAGCATTTTACTGAAAAATCTGCCTCAGTTTGGAAACTGGTGTTATGAAAACGCTGCAAAATCTGAGTAAAAGCTTTAAGGTGACAATATGTCTTCAACGGGTTGTTAAAGAAGTGTAATTCACATGCTAAGAATTCAGAAGTGAATATTTGTTGAATCCGTGGTGCATGGATCGTTTTCGGAACACGGAATGTTACCGTGAAGGTATCTATGAAAATGAGATGTCTATGGGATAGAACATGCACCAAGAGAATTTTTCTGCGAAAACTGCCTGATTTTCGTAACTGACGTTAGGAAAATCGGCGAAATCTAAGTAAATGTTTCTAAGTGTAAATATGCCTTGTACTGTGGTTCAAAAATCGGTAATCCACATGCTCATGGTCATTAAATAATGTTTGTTGAAGCCGTGATGTATGTAACGTTTTCAGAACACGGAATGTCTCGGTGAGTGAAGCTCTGAAAATAACAATTCTGCTGGATAGAACTCGCTTGAATTGAATGTTTCTGTGAAAATTTCATGATTTTCGAAACTGGATGATAGGAAAAACCTGCGAAATCAGAATAACTATTTCTAGGTATAAATATGTCTTGTATGGTGGATGAAAGTTCGGTAATCCACATGCTCACACTCATTAAAGAATGTTTGTCGAACTCGTGATGCATGCAAAGTGTTCGGAATACGGAATGTCATAGTGAAGGTAACAATGTAAGTTACATGTCTATTGGGTAGAACTCGCTTGAAGACAATTTTTTTGCGAAATGTGCCTCATTTTGAAAACTGCCATTAGGAGAAACCTGTGAAATCTGAGAAAATGCTTCTAAGTGTCAATATGCCTTGACTGGTGAATGAAAGTCCGGTAATCCACATGTTAATAACAGTGTAGTAATCATTTTTTAAACCGTGATTCATGTAGCGCTTTTGGAAAATGGAATTTCACGGTAATGAAAATATGTAAATTACAATTCTATTGAGTAGAACGAGCTAGAAGAGAATTTTTCTGCGAACATTGCATGATTATCGAATCTGAAGTTTGGAAAAAGCTGCAAAAAAGGAGTAAATATTTGCAGGTGTAAGTGTGCCATTATGTTGCAAGAAAGTTCAGTAATACACATATTCACAACATATTAAAGAATCTTTTTCTAATCCGTGATGCATATTACGTGTTCAGAACGTGGAATTTCACGGTGATTGAAAAAATGTAAATTATTTCTCTATTGGATAGAACTCGCTCCGAGAGAGTTTTTCTGTGAAAACTTCGTCATTTTTAAACCTGGCGTTTAGAAAACGCTGCAAAATCTGAGAAAATACTTCTAAGAATCAATATTCAATGTATTGTGATGAAAGTTCATTAATGCACATGCTACCAAATTTGTAGTGATTGTTTGTCGAATCCTTTATGCATGTAACATGTTCGGAACACGGAATTTCACGGCCAGGGAATTTATGTAAATTACATTTCCCTTGTTTAGAAATCACTCCAAGAGATTTTTCCTGAGAAATCGGCCTGATTTTCAAACCTGGTTTTAGGAAATATCTGCGAACCCAGATTACTAGATTCTCGGTGTACATCTGCCTTTTATGGTGAATGAAAGTTCGGTAATCCGCATGCTAACTACTCTGTAGTGAATATTTGTCGAATCCGAGATACGTGAAGTGTGTTCGGAACACAGAATATCACGGTGAGCCAATCTATATAAAATACATGTCTCTTGGGTAGAATTTGCTCTAAGTGTTTTTTCTGAGAAATCTGCCTCATTTTTGTACCTGGCGTTTGAAAATCTCTGCAAAATCTGGGAAAATTATTCAAAGTGTCAATATGCTTTTATTGTGATGCAAGATCGTAAAACCACATGCAAACAAATCTGTGGTGAATACTTTTAGAAAGCATTATGCATGCAGTGGGATCGTATCACGGAAAATCCCGGCGATGGAATCTATGTAAATTACACACCTATTGGTTAGAATTTACTCCAAAAATTTTTCCCTGAGAAAACGGCCTGATTTTCCAAACTGGCATTAGGAAAAAGCTGCAAATTAAGAGTTAATGTTTCTAGTGGTAAATATGCCATGTATGGTGGATGAAAGTTCTGTAATCTACATGTTCACAACTCATCCGAGAAAGTTTGTTGAAACCTTGATGCATGTAGCGTGTTCGGAAAATGGAATGTCACTGTGAGGGAAACTATGTAAATTACATTTCTATTGGGAAGTACTCGCTCCACGAGAATTTTTCTGCGAATCTGCCTCCTTTTCAAAACTGGCATTAGGAAAAATTTTCGAAATGTGAGAAAATGCTTCAAATTGTCAACATGGCTTTTATGGTGGAT
The DNA here is from genome assembly GCF_048773025.1 of Camelus bactrianus. Lineage (NCBI taxonomy): Eukaryota > Metazoa > Chordata > Mammalia > Artiodactyla > Camelidae > Camelus > Camelus bactrianus. The sequence goes on from NC_133541.1 coordinate 151,271,024, forward strand.
GAAAGTTCGGTAATCCTTATGCTAACAACTCTGTAGTGAATATTTGCGAATCCGTGATGCATGTAGCTTTTTCGGAACACGGAATTTCACGATGACGGGTTCTATGTAAATGGCATGTCTATTGGGTAGAACTCGCTCCAAGAGGATTTTTCTGTGGAAACTGCATGATTTTAGAGACTGACATTAGGAGAATACTACTAAATAAGAATAAAATTTCTATGTATAAATATGCACTGTATGGTGGATTGAAGTACGTTAATACACATGTACACAACTCATTAAAGAATGTTTTTTGAATCCGTGGTGCATGTAACGTGTTCAGAACACGGAATGTCACGGTGATTGGAAGTAGGGAAATTACCTATCTTTTGGGTAGAACTGGCTCCAAGAGCATTTTTCTGCCAAATCTGCCTCATTTTCAAAACTGGCGTTCAAACTCACGTGTGAAATCTGAGAAAATTCTTCAAAGTGTCATTAAGGTTTTTATGGTGGATGAAAGTGCTGTAATCCACTTGCTAACAACTCTGTAGTGAATATATGTCACACCCAAGATGCATGTAGCGTGTTCGGAACATGGAATTTGATGGTGAGCTTATCCATGTAAATTACATGTCTATTAGTTAGAACACGCTCCAAGAGATTTTTGCTGTGAAATCTGCCTCATTTTCGAAACTGGCATTTGGAAAACTCTGTGAAATCATAGAAAATGCTTCTATGCATCTATAGGCCTTATATACTGAGAAAGTCCTTTAATCCACATGCAAACAACTCTGTAGTGTATTTTTGTCGAAACTTTTCTGCATGTAGCATGTTCGAAACACGTAAGTTCACAGCAGGAATATCGATGTAAATTACATATCCATTGGGTAGAACACGCTCCAAATGTTTTTTCCTTTGGAACTGCCTGATTTTCGTTACTGCTATTAGGAAATGTCTGCGAAATCAGTGTTAATGTTTCTAGGTGTCAATATGCCTTGTATGGTGGATGAAAGTTGTGTAACAGACATGTACACAACTCATTAAGAATGTTTGTCAAATCCGTGTTGTGTGTAGCGCGTTCGGAACATGGACTGTCACGGTGACGGAAACTATATAAATTACATATCTATTGGTTAGAACACGCTCCAGGAGCATTTTACTGAAACATCTGCCTCAGTTTGGAAACTGTTGTTATGAAAACGCTGCAAAATCTGAGTAAAAGCTTTAAGGTGACAATATGTCTTCAACGGGTTGTTAAAGATGTGTAATTCACATGCTAAGAACTCAGCAGTGAATATTTGTTGAATCCGTGCAGCATGGACCGTTTTCGGAACACGGAATATTACGGTGAAGGTACCTATGAAAATGAGATGTCTATTGGACACAACATGCACCAAGAGAATCTTTCAGCGAAAACTGACTGATTTTCGTAACTGTCATTTGGAAAACCGGCGAAATGTAAGTAAATGTGTCTATGTGTAAATATGCCTTGTATTGTGGTTGAAAAATCGGTAATCAACATGCTCACGGTCATTAAATAATGTTTGTCGAAGCCGTGATGAATGAAATGTTTTCGGAACACGGAATGTCTCGGTGAGTGAAGCTCTGAAAATAACAATTCTGCTGGATAGAACTCGCTTGAATTGAATGTTTCTGTGAAAATTTCATGATTTTCGAAACTGGAGTTTAGGAAAAACCTGTGAAATCAGAATAACTACTTCTAGGTGTAAATATGCCTTGTATGGTGGATGAAAGTCTGGTAATCCACATGCAAACAAATTGGTAGTTAATATTTGTCGAGTCCTTTATGCATGTAACATGTTCGGAACACGGAATTTCACGGCCAGGGAATTTATGTAAATTACATTTCCCTTGGTTAGAAATCAGTCCAAGAGTTTTTTCCTGAGAAATCGGCCTGATTTTATAAACTGGCGTTAGGAAAAACCTGCGAACCCAGATTACTAGATACACGGTGTACATCTGCCTTTTATGGTGGATGATAGTTCGGTAATCGGCATGCTAACTAGTCTGTAGAGAATATTTGTCGAATCCGACTTACATGAAGTGTGTTCGGAACACAGAATATCACGGTGAGCGTATCTATGTAAAATACATTTCTCATGGGTAGAATTTGCTCTAAGAGTTTTTTCTGAGAAATCTGCCTCATTTTTGAAACTGGCGTTTGAAAATCTCCGCAAAATCTGGGAAAATTATTCAAAGTGTCAATATGCCTAGTATTGTGATGCAAGATCATAAAACCACATGCAAAAAAATCTGTGGTGAATATTTTTAGAAAGCGTTATGCATGCAGTGGGATCGTATCACGGAAAATCCCCGCGATGGAATCTATGTAAATTACACACCTATTGGTTAGAATTCGCTCCAAAAATTTTTCCCTGAGAAAACGGCCTGATTTTCCAAACTGGCATTAGGAAAAAGCTGCAAATTCAGAGTTAATGTTACTAGTTGAAAATATGCCATATATGGTGGATGAAAGTTCTGTAATCTACATGTTCACAACTCATTCGAGAAAGTTTGTTGAAACCTTGTTGCATGTAGCGTGTTCGGAAAATGGAATGTCACTGTGAGGGAAACTATGTAAATTACAAATCTATTGGGAAGTACTCGCTCCACGAGTATTTTTCTGCTAAATCTGCCTCCTTTTCAAAACTGGCATTAGGAAAATCTTTCGAAATTTGAGAAAATGCTTCAAATTGTCAACATGGCTTTTATGGTGGATGAAAGTTCGGTAATCCACATGGTAACAACTCTGTAGTGAATATTTGTCGAATCCGTGATGCATGTAGCGTGTTCGGAACACGGAATTTCACGATGACGGGTTCTATGTAAATTGCATGTCTATTGGGTAGAACTCGCTCCAAGTGGACTTTTATGTGGAAACTGCATGAGTTTAGAGACTGACATTAGGAGAACACTACTAAATCAGAATAAAATTTCTATGTATAAATATGCACTGTAAGGTGTATTAAAGTTCGTTAATACACATGTTCACAACTCATTAAAGAATGTTTCTTGAATACGTGGTGCATGTAACGTGTTCAGAACATGGAATGTCACGGTGATTGAAAGTAGGGAAATTACCTATCTTTTGGGTAGAACTGGCTCCAAGAGCATTTTTCTGCCAAATCTGCCTCATTTTCAAAACTGGCTTTCAAACTAACGTGTGAAATCTGAGAAAATTCTTCAAAGTGTCAGTAAGCCTTGTATGGTGGATGAAAGTGCTGCAATCCACTTGCTAACAACTCTGAAGTGAATATTTGTCGCATCCGAGATGCATGTAGCGTGTTCGGAACACGGAATTTGACGGTGAGCGAATCCATGTAAATTACATGTCTATTGGTTAGAACCCGCTCCAAGAGGTTTTTGCCGTGAAATCGGCCTCATTTTCGAAACTGGCGTTTGGAAAACTCTGTGAAATCACAGAAAATGCTTCTAAGCAACTATATGCCTTTTATATTGTGAAAGTCTTGTAATCCACATGCAAACAACACTGTAGTGTATTTTTGTCGAAGCTTATCTGCATGTAGCATGTTCGAAACACGTAAATTCACAGCGAGAGAATCTATGTAATTTACATATGTATTGGGTAGAAATCGCTCCAACAGTTTCCTCCTTTGAAAACTGCCTGATTTTCTAAACTGCTATTAGGAAATATCTGCGAACTCAGTGTTAATGTTTCTAGGTGTCAATATGCCTTGTATGGTGGATGAAAGTTCTGTAACACACATGTACACAACTCATTAAGAATGTTTGTCAAATCCGTGATGTGTGTAGCGCGTTCAGAAAATGGACTGTCACGGTGACGAAGACTATATAAATTACATATCTATTGGTTAGAACACGCTCCAGGAGCATTTTACTGAAAAATCTGCCTCAGTTTGGAAACTGGTGTTATGAAAACGCTGCAAAATCTGAGTAAAAGCTTTAAGGTGACAATATGTCTTCAACGGGTTGTTAAAGAAGTGTAATTCACATGCTAAGAATTCAGAAGTGAATATTTGTTGAATCCGTGGTGCATGGATCGTTTTCGGAACACGGAATGTTACCGTGAAGGTATCTATGAAAATGAGATGTCTATGGGATAGAACATGCACCAAGAGAATTTTTCTGCGAAAACTGCCTGATTTTCGTAACTGACGTTAGGAAAATCGGCGAAATCTAAGTAAATGTTTCTAAGTGTAAATATGCCTTGTACTGTGGTTCAAAAATCGGTAATCCACATGCTCATGGTCATTAAATAATGTTTGTTGAAGCCGTGATGTATGTAACGTTTTCAGAACACGGAATGTCTCGGTGAGTGAAGCTCTGAAAATAACAATTCTGCTGGATAGAACTCGCTTGAATTGAATGTTTCTGTGAAAATTTCATGATTTTCGAAACTGGATGATAGGAAAAACCTGCGAAATCAGAATAACTATTTCTAGGTATAAATATGTCTTGTATGGTGTATGAAAGTTCGGTAATCCACATGCTCACACTCATTAAAGAATGTTTGTCGAACTCGTGATGCATGCAAAGTGTTCGGAATACGGAATGTCATAGTGAAGGTAACAATGTAAGTTACATGTCTATTGGGTAGAACTCGCTTGAAGACAATTTTTTTGCGAAATGTGCCTCATTTTGAAAACTGCCATTAGGAGAAACCTGTGAAATCTGAGAAAATGCTTCTAAGTGTCAATATGCCTTGACTGGTGAATGAAAGTCCGGTAATCCACATGTTAATAACAGTGTAGTAATCATTTTTTAAACCGTGATTCATGTAGCGCTTTTGGAAAATGGAATTTCACAGTAATGAAAATATGTAAATTACAATTCTATTGAGTAGAACGAGCTAGAAGAGAATTTTTCTGCGAACATTGCATGATTATCGAATCTGAAGTTTGGAAAAAGCTGCAAAAAAGGAGTAAATATTTGCAGGTGTAAGTGTTCCATTATGTTGCAAGAAAGTTCAGTAATACACATATTCACAACATATTAAAGAATCTTTTTCTAATCCGTGATGCATATTACGTGTTCAGAACGTGGAATTTCACGGTGATTGAAAAAATGTAAATTATTTCTCTATTGGATAGAACTCGCTCCGAGAGAGTTTTTCTGTGAAAACTTCGTCATTTTTAAACCTGGCGTTTAGAAAACGCTGCAAAATCTGAGAAAATACTTCTAAGAATCAATATTCAATGTATTGTGATGAAAGTTCATTAATCCACATGCTACCAAATTTGTAGTGATTGTTTGTCGAATCCTTTATGCATGTAACATGTTCGGAACACGGAATTTCTCGGCCAGGGAATTTATGTAAATTACATTTCCCTTGGTTAGAAATCACTCCAAGAGATTTTTCCTGAGAAATCGGCCTGATTTTCAAACCTGGTTTTAGGAAATATCTGCGAACCCAGATTACTAGATTCTCGGTGTACATCTGCCTTTTATGGTGGATGAAAGTTCGGTAATCCGCATGCTAACTACTCTGTAGTGAATATTTGTCGAATCCGAGATACGTGAAGTGTGTTCAGAACACAGAATATCACGGTGAGCCAATCTATATAAAATACATGTCTCTTGGGTAGAATTTGCTCTAAGAGTTTTTTCTGAGAAATCTGCCTCATTTTTGTACCTGGCGTTTGAAAATCTCTGCAAAATCTGGGAAAATTATTCAAAGTGTCAATATGCTTTTATTGTGATGCAAGATCGTAAAACCACATGCAAACAAATCTGTGGTGAATATTTTTAGAAAGCATTATGCATGCAGTGGGATCGTATCACGGAAAATCCCGGCGATGGAATCTATGTAAATTACACACCTATTGGTTAGAATTTACTCCAAAAATTTTTCCCTGAGAAAACGGCCTGATTTTCCAAACTGGCATTAGGAAAAAGCTGCAAATTCAGAGTTAATGTTTCTAGTGGTAAATATGCCATGTATGGTGGATGAAAGTTCTGTAATCTACATGTTCACAACTCATCCGAGAAAGTTTGTTGAAACCTTGATGCATGTAGCGTGTTCGGAAAATGGAATGTCACTTTGAGGGAAACTATGTAAATTACATTTCTATTGGGAAGTACTCGCTCCACGAGAATTTTTCTGCGAATCTGCCTCCTTTTCAAAACTGGCATTAGGAAAAACTTTCGAAATGTGAGAAAATGCTTCAAATTGTCAACATGGCTTTTATGGTGGATGAAAGTTCGGTAATCCTTATGCTAACAACTCTGTAGTGAATATTTGCGAATCTGTGATGCATGTAGCTTTTTCGGAACACGGAATTTCACGATGACGGGTTCTATGTAAATGGCATGTCTATTGGGTAGAACTCGCTCCAAGAGGATTTTTCTGTGGAAACTGCATGATTTTAGAGACTGACATTAGGAGAATACTACTAAATCAGAATAAAATTTCTATGTATAAATATGCACTGTATGGTGGATTGAAGTACGTTAATACACATGTACACAACTCATTAAAGAATGTTTTTTGAATCCGTGGTGCATGTAACGTGTTCAGAACACGGAATGTCACGGTGATTGGAAGTAGGGAAATTACCTATCTTTTGGGTAGAACTGGCTCCAAGTGGACTTTTATGTGGAAACTGCATGAGTTTAGAGACTGACATTAGGAGAACACTACTAAATCAGAATAAAATTTCTATGTATAAATATGCACTGTAAGGTGTATTAAAGTTCGTTAATACACATGTTCACAACTCATTAAAGAATGTTTCTTGAATACGTGGTGCATGTAACGTGTTCAGAACATGGAATGTCACGGTGATTGAAAGTAGGGAAATTACCTATCTTTTGGGTAGAACTGGCTCCAAGAGCATTTTTCTGCCAAATCTGCCTCATTTTCAAAACTGGCTTTCAAACTAACGTGTGAAATCTGAGAAAATTCTTCAAAGTGTCAGTAAGCCTTGTATGGTGGATGAAAGTGCTGCAATCCACTTGCTAACAACTCTGAAGTGAATATTTGTCGCATCCGAGATGCATGTAGCGTGTTCGGAACACGGAATTTGACGGTGAGCGAATCCATGTAAATTACATGTCTATTGGTTAGAACCCGCTCCAAGAGGTTTTTGCCGTGAAATCGGCCTCATTTTCGAAACTGGCGTTTGGAAAACTCTGTGAAATCACAGAAAATGCTTCTAAGCAACTATATGCCTTTTATATTGTGAAAGTCTTGTAATCCACATGCAAACAACACTGTAGTGTATTTTTGTCGAAGCTTATCTGCATGTAGCATGTTCGAAACACGTAAATTCACAGCGAGAGAATCTATGTAATTTACATATGTATTGGGTAGAAATCGCTCCAACAGTTTCCTCCTTTGAAAACTGCCTGATTTTCTAAACTGCTATTAGGAAATATCTGCGAACTCAGTGTTAATGTTTCTAGGTGTCAATATGCCTTGTATGGTGGATGAAAGTTCTGTAACACACATGTACACAACTCATTAAGAATGTTTGTCAAATCCGTGATGTGTGTAGCGCGTTCAGAAAATGGACTGTCACGGTGACGAAGACTATATAAATTACATATCTATTGGTTAGAACACGCTCCAGGAGCATTTTACTGAAAAATCTGCCTCAGTTTGGAAACTGGTGTTATGAAAACGCTGCAAAATCTGAGTAAAAGCTTTAAGGTGACAATATGTCTTCAACGGGTTGTTAAAGAAGTGTAATTCACATGCTAAGAATTCAGAAGTGAATATTTGTTGAATCCGTGGTGCATGGATCGTTTTCGGAACACGGAATGTTACCGTGAAGGTATCTATGAAAATGAGATGTCTATGGGATAGAACATGCACCAAGAGAATTTTTCTGCGAAAACTGCCTGATTTTCGTAACTGACGTTAGGAAAATCGGCGAAATCTAAGTAAATGTTTCTAAGTGTAAATATGCCTTGTACTGTGGTTCAAAAATCGGTAATCCACATGCTCATGGTCATTAAATAATGTTTGTTGAAGCCGTGATGTATGTAACGTTTTCAGAACACGGAATGTCTCGGTGAGTGAAGCTCTGAAAATAACAATTCTGCTGGATAGAACTCGCTTGAATTGAATGTTTCTGTGAAAATTTCATGATTTTCGAAACTGGATGATAGGAAAAACCTGCGAAATCAGAATAACTATTTCTAGGTATAAATATGTCTTGTATGGTGTATGAAAGTTCGGTAATCCACATGCTCACACTCATTAAAGAATGTTTGTCGAACTCGTGATGCATGCAAAGTGTTCGGAATACGGAATGTCATAGTGAAGGTAACAATGTAAGTTACATGTCTATTGGGTAGAACTCGCTTGAAGACAATTTTTTTGCGAAATGTGCCTCATTTTGAAAACTGCCATTAGGAGAAACCTGTGAAATCTGAGAAAATGCTTCTAAGTGTCAATATGCCTTGACTGGTGAATGAAAGTCCGGTAATCCACATGTTAATAACAGTGTAGTAATCATTTTTTAAACCGTGATTCATGTAGCGCTTTTGGAAAATGGAATTTCACAGTAATGAAAATATGTAAATTACAATTCTATTGAGTAGAACGAGCTAGAAGAGAATTTTTCTGCGAACATTGCATGATTATCGAATCTGAAGTTTGGAAAAAGCTGCAAAAAAGGAGTAAATATTTGCAGGTGTAAGTGTTCCATTATGTTGCAAGAAAGTTCAGTAATACACATATTCACAACATATTAAAGAATCTTTTTCTAATCCGTGATGCATATTACGTGTTCAGAACGTGGAATTTCACGGTGATTGAAAAAATGTAAATTATTTCTCTATTGGATAGAACTCGCTCCGAGAGAGTTTTTCTGTGAAAACTTCGTCATTTTTAAACCTGGCGTTTAGAAAACGCTGCAAAATCTGAGAAAATACTTCTAAGAATCAATATTCAATGTATTGTGATGAAAGTTCATTAATCCACATGCTACCAAATTTGTAGTGATTGTTTGTCGAATCCTTTATGCATGTAACATGTTCGGAACACGGAATTTCTCGGCCAGGGAATTTATGTAAATTACATTTCCCTTGGTTAGAAATCACTCCAAGAGATTTTTCCTGAGAAATCGGCCTGATTTTCAAACCTGGTTTTAGGAAATATCTGCGAACCCAGATTACTAGATTCTCGGTGTACATCTGCCTTTTATGGTGGATGAAAGTTCGGTAATCCGCATGCTAACTACTCTGTAGTGAATATTTGTCGAATCCGAGATACGTGAAGTGTGTTCAGAACACAGAATATCACGGTGAGCCAATCTATATAAAATACATGTCTCTTGGGTAGAATTTGCTCTAAGAGTTTTTTCTGAGAAATCTGCCTCATTTTTGTACCTGGCGTTTGAAAATCTCTGCAAAATCTGGGAAAATTATTCAAAGTGTCAATATGCTTTTATTGTGATGCAAGATCGTAAAACCACATGCAAACAAATCTGTGGTGAATATTTTTAGAAAGCATTATGCATGCAGTGGGATCGTATCACGGAAAATCCCGGCGATGGAATCTATGTAAATTACACACCTATTGGTTAGAATTTACTCCAAAAATTTTTCCCTGAGAAAACGGCCTGATTTTCCAAACTGGCATTAGGAAAAAGCTGCAAATTCAGAGTTAATGTTTCTAGTGGTAAATATGCCATGTATGGTGGATGAAAGTTCTGTAATCTACATGTTCACAACTCATCCGAGAAAGTTTGTTGAAACCTTGATGCATGTAGCGTGTTCGGAAAATGGAATGTCACTTTGAGGGAAACTATGTAAATTACATTTCTATTGGGAAGTACTCGCTCCACGAGAATTTTTCTGCGAATCTGCCTCCTTTTCAAAACTGGCATTAGGAAAAACTTTCGAAATGTGAGAAAATGCTTCAAATTGTCAACATGGCTTTTATGGTGGATGAAAGTTCGGTAATCCTTATGCTAACAACTCTGTAGTGAATATTTGCGAATCTGTGATGCATGTAGCTTTTTCGGAACACGGAATTTCACGATGACGGGTTCTATGTAAATGGCATGTCTATTGGGTAGAACTCGCTCCAAGAGGATTTTTCTGTGGAAACTGCATGATTTTAGAGACTGACATTAGGAGAATACTACTAAATCAGAATAAAATTTCTATGTATAAATATGCACTGTATGGTGGATTGAAGTACGTTAATACACATGTACACAACTCATTAAAGAATGTTTTTTGAATCCGTGGTGCATGTAACGTGTTCAGAACACGGAATGTCACGGTGATTGGAAGTAGGGAAATTACCTATCTTTTGGGTAGAACTGGCTCCAAGAGCATTTTTCTGCCAAATCTGCCTCATTTTCAAAACTGGCGTTCAAACTCACGTGTGAAATCTGAGAAAATTCTTCAAAGTGTCATTAAGGTTTTTATGGTGGATGAAAGTGCTGTAATCCACTTGCTAACAACTCTGTAGTGAATATATGTCACACCCAAGATGCATGTAGCGTGTTCGGAACATGGAATTTGATGGTGAGCTTATCCATGTAAATTACATGTCTATTAGTTAGAACACGCTCCAAGAGATTTTTGCTGTGAAATCTGCCTCATTTTCGAAACTGGCATTTGGAAAACTCTGTGAAATCACAGAAAATGCTTCTATGCATCTATAGGCCTATATACTGAGAAAGTCCTTTAATCCACATGCAAACAACTCTGTAGTGTATTTTTGTCGAAACTTTTCTGCATGTAGCATGTTCGAAACACGTAAGTTCACAGCAGGAATATCGATGTAAATTACATATCCATTGGGTAGAACACGCTCCAAATGTTTTTTCCTTTGGAACTGCCTGATTTTCGTTACTGCTATTAGGAAATGTCTGCGAAATCAGTGTTAATGTTTCTAGGTGTCAATATGCCTTGTATGGTGGATGAAAGTTGTGTAACAGACATGTACACAACTCATTAAGAATGTTTGTCAAATCCGTGTTGTGTGTAGCGCGTTCGGAACATGGACTGTCACGGTGACGGAAACTATATAAATTACATATCTATTGGTTAGAACACGCTCCAGGAGCATTTTACTGAAACATCTGCCTCAGTTTGGAAACTGTTGTTATGAAAACGCTGCAAAATCTGAGTAAAAGCTTTAAGGTGACAATATGTCTTCAACGGGTTGTTAAAGATGTGTAATTCACATGCTAAGAACTCAGCAGTGAATATTTGTTGAATCCGTGCAGCATGGACCGTTTTCGGAACACGGAATATTACGGTGAAGGTACCTATGAAAATGAGATGTCTATTGGACACAACATGCACCAAGAGAATTTTTCAGCGAAAACTGACTGATTTTCGTAACTGTCATTTGGAAAACCGGCGAAATGTAAGTAAATGTGTCTATGTGTAAATATGCCTTGTATTGTGGTTGAAAAATCGGTAATCAACATGCTCACGGTCATTAAATAATGTTTGTCGAAGCCGTGATGAATGAAATGTTTTCGGAACACGGAATGTCTCGGTGAGTGAAGCTCTGAAAATAACAATTCTGCTGGATAGAACTCGCTTGAATTGAATGTTTCTGTGAAAATTTCATGATTTTCGAAACTGGAGTTTAGGAAAAACCTGTGAAATCAGAATAACTACTTCTAGGTGTAAATATGCCTTGTATGGTGGATGAAAGTCTGGTAATCCACATGCAAACAAATTGGTAGTTAATATTTGTCGAGTCCTTTATGCATGTAACATGTTCGGAACACGGAATTTCACGGCCAGGGAATTTATGTAAATTACATTTCCCTTGGTTAGAAATCAGTCCAAGAGTTTTTTCCTGAGAAATCGGCCTGATTTTATAAACTGGCGTTAGGAAAAACCTGCGAACCCAGATTACTAGATACACGGTGTACATCTGCCTTTTATGGTGGATGATAGTTCGGTAATCCGCATGCTAACTAGTCTGTAGAGAATATTTGTCGAATCCGACTTACATGAAGTGTGTTCGGAACACAGAATATCACGGTGAGCGTATCTATGTAAAATACATTTCTCATGGGTAGAATTTGCTCTAAGAGTTTTTTCTGAGAAATCTGCCTCATTTTTGAAACTGGCGTTTGAAAATCTCCGCAAAATCTGGGAAAATTATTCAAAGTGTCAATATGCCTAGTATTGTGATGCAAGATCATAAAACCACATGCAAAAAAATCTGTGGTGAATATTTTTAGAAAGCGTTATGCATGCAGTGGGATCGTATCACGGAAAATCCCCGCGATGGAATCTATGTAAATTACACACCTATTGGTTAGAATTCGCTCCAAAAATTTTTCCCTGAGAAAACGGCCTGATTTTCCAAACTGGCATTAGGAAAATGCTGCAAATTCAGAGTTAATGTTACTAGTTGAAAATATGCCATATATGGTGGATGAAAGTTCTGTAATCTACATGTTCACAACTCATTCGAGAAAGTTTGTTGAAACCTTGATGCATGTAGCGTGTTCGGGAAAATGGAATGTCACTGTGAGGGAAACTATGTAAATTACAACTCTATTGGGAAGTACTCGCTCCACGAGTATTTTTCTGCTAAATCTGCCTCCTTTTCAAAACTGGCATTAGGAAAATCTTTCGAAATTTGAGAAAATGCTTCAAATTGTCAACATGGCTTTTATGGTGGATGAAAGTTTGGTAATCCACATGGTAACAACTCTGTAGTGAATATTTGTCGAATCCGTGATGCATGTAGCGTGTTCGGAACACGGAATTTCACGATGACGGGTTCTATGTAAATTGCATGTCTATTGGGTAGAACTCGCTCCAAGTGGACTTTTATGTGGAAACTGCATGAGTTTAGAGACTGACATTAGGAGAACACTACTAAATCAGAATAAAATTTCTATGTATAAATATGCACTGTATGGTGGATTGAAGTACGTTAATACACATGTACACAACTCATTAAAGAATGTTTTTTGAATCCGTGGTGCATGTAACGTGTTCAGAACACGGAATGTCACGGTGATTGGAAGTAGGGAAATTACCTATCTTTTGGGTAGAACTGGCTCCAAGAGCATTTTTCTGCCAAATCTGCCTCATTTTCAAAACTGGCGTTCAAACTCACGTGTGAAATCTGAGAAAATTCTTCAAAGTGTCATTAAGGTTTTTATGGTGGATGAAAGTGCTGTAATCCACTTGCTAACAACTCTGTAGTGAATATATGTCACACCCAAGATGCATGTAGCGTGTTCGGAACATGGAATTTGATGGTGAGCTTATCCATGTAAATTACATGTCTATTAGTTAGAACACGCTCCAAGAGATTTTTGCTGTGAAATCTGCCTCATTTTCGAAACTGGCATTTGGAAAACTCTGTGAAATCACAGAAAATGCTTCTATGCATCTATAGGCCTATATACTGAGAAAGTCCTTTAATCCACATGCAAACAACTCTGTAGTGTATTTTTGTCGAAACTTTTCTGCATGTAGCATGTTCGAAACACGTAAGTTCACAGCAGGAATATCGATGTAAATTACATATCCATTGGGTAGAACACGCTCCAAATGTTTTTTCCTTTGGAACTGCCTGATTTTCGTTACTGCTATTAGGAAATGTCTGCGAAATCAGTGTTAATGTTTCTAGGTGTCAATATGCCTTGTATGGTGGATGAAAGTTGTGTAACAGACATGTACACAACTCATTAAGAATGTTTGTCAAATCCGTGTTGTGTGTAGCGCGTTCGGAACATGGACTGTCACGGTGACGGAAACTATATAAATTACATATCTATTGGTTAGAACACGCTCCAGGAGCATTTTACTGAAACATCTGCCTCAGTTTGGAAACTGTTGTTATGAAAACGCTGCAAAATCTGAGTAAAAGCTTTAAGGTGACAATATGTCTTCAACGGGTTGTTAAAGATGTGTAATTCACATGCTAAGAACTCAGCAGTGAATATTTGTTGAATCCGTGCAGCATGGACCGTTTTCGGAACACGGAATATTACGGTGAAGGTACCTATGAAAATGAGATGTCTATTGGACACAACATGCACCAAGAGAATTTTTCAGCGAAAACTGACTGATTTTCGTAACTGTCATTTGGAAAACCGGCGAAATGTAAGTAAATGTGTCTATGTGTAAATATGCCTTGTATTGTGGTTGAAAAATCGGTAATCAACATGCTCACGGTCATTAAATAATGTTTGTCGAAGCCGTGATGAATGAAATGTTTTCGGAACACGGAATGTCTCGGTGAGTGAAGCTCTGAAAATAACAATTCTGCTGGATAGAACTCGCTTGAATTGAATGTTTCTGTGAAAATTTCATGATTTTCGAAACTGGAGTTTAGGAAAAACCTGTGAAATCAGAATAACTACTTCTAGGTGTAAATATGCCTTGTATGGTGGATGAAAGTCTGGTAATCCACATGCAAACAAATTGGTAGTTAATATTTGTCGAGTCCTTTATGCATGTAACATGTTCGGAACACGGAATTTCACGGCCAGGGAATTTATGTAAATTACATTTCCCTTGGTTAGAAATCAGTCCAAGAGTTTTTTCCTGAGAAATCGGCCTGATTTTATAAACTGGCGTTAGGAAAAACCTGCGAACCCAGATTACTAGATACACGGTGTACATCTGCCTTTTATGGTGGATGATAGTTCGGTAATCCGCATGCTAACTAGTCTGTAGAGAATATTTGTCGAATCCGACTTACATGAAGTGTGTTCGGAACACAGAATATCACGGTGAGCGTATCTATGTAAAATACATTTCTCATGGGTAGAATTTGCTCTAAGAGTTTTTTCTGAGAAATCTGCCTCATTTTTGAAACTGGCGTTTGAAAATCTCCGCAAAATCTGGGAAAATTATTCAAAGTGTCAATATGCCTAGTATTGTGATGCAAGATCATAAAACCACATGCAAAAAAATCTGTGGTGAATATTTTTAGAAAGCGTTATGCATGCAGTGGGATCGTATCACGGAAAATCCCCGCGATGGAATCTATGTAAATTACACACCTATTGGTTAGAATTCGCTCCAAAAATTTTTCCCTGAGAAAACGGCCTCATTTTCCAAACTGGCATTAGGAAAATGCTGCAAATTCAGAGTTAATGTTACTAGTTGAAAATATGCCATATATGGTGGATGAAAGTTCTGTAATCTACATGTTCACAACTCATTCGAGAAAGTTTGTTGAAACCTTGATGCATGTAGCGTGTTCGGGAAAATGGAATGTCACTGTGAGGGAAACTATGTAAATTACAACTCTATTGGGAAGTACTCGCTCCACGAGTATTTTTCTGCTAAATCTGCCTCCTTTTCAAAACTGGCATTAGGAAAATCTTTCGAAATTTGAGAAAATGCTTCAAATTGTCAACATGGCTTTTATGGTGGATGAAAGTTTGGTAATCCACATGGTAACAACTCTGTAGTGAATATTTGTCGAATCCGTGATGCATGTAGCGTGTTCGGAACACGGAATTTCACGATGACGGGTTCTATGTAAATTGCATGTCTATTGGGTAGAACTCGCTCCAAGTGGACTTTTATGTGGAAACTGCATGAGTTTAGAGACTGACATTAGGAGAACACTACTAAATCAGAATAAAATTTCTATGTATAAATATGCACTGTAAGGTGTATTAAAGTTCGTTAATACACATGTTCACAACTCATTAAAGAATGTTTCTTGAATACGTGGTGCATGTAACGTGTTCAGAACATGGAATGTCACGGTGATTGAAAGTAGGGAAATTACCTATCTTTTGGGTAGAACTGGCTCCAAGAGCATTTTTCTGCCAAATCTGCCTCATTTTCAAAACTGGCTTTCAAACTAACGTGTGAAATCTGAGAAAATTCTTCATAGTGTCAGTAAGCCTTGTATGGTGGATGAAAGTGCTGCAATCCACTTGCTAACAACTCTGAAGTGAATATTTGTCGCATCCGAGATGCATGTAGCGTGTTCGGAACACGGAATTTGACGGTGAGCGAATCCATGTAAATTACATGTCTATTGGTTAGAACCCGCTCCAAGAGGTTTTTGCCGTGAAATCGGCCTCATTTTCGAAACTGGCGTTTGGAAAACTCTGTGAAATCACAGAAAATGCTTCTAAGCAACTATATGCCTTTTATATTGTGAAAGTCTTGTAATCCACATGCAAACAACACTGTAGTGTATTTTTGTCGAAGCTTATCTGCATGTAGCATGTTCGAAACACGTAAATTCACAGCGAGAGAATCTATGTAATTTACATATGTATTGGGTAGAAATCGCTCCAACAGTTCCCTCCTTTGAAAACTGCCTGATTTTCTAAACTGCTATTAGGAAATATCTGCGAACTCAGTGTTAAAGTTTCTAGGTGTCAATATGCCTTGTATGGTGGATGAAAGTTCTGTAACACACATGTACACAACTCATTAAGAATGTTTGTCAAATCCGTGATGTGTGTAGCGCGTTCAGAAAATGGACTGTCACGGTGACGAAGACTATATAAATTACATATCTATTGGTTAGAACACGCTCCAGGAGCATTTTACTGAAAAATCTGCCTCAGTTTGGAAACTGGTGTTATGAAAACGCTGCAAAATCTGAGTAAAAGCTTTAAGGTGACAATATGTCTTCAACGGGTTGTTAAAGAAGTGTAATTCACATGCTAAGAATTCAGAAGTGAATATTTGTTGAATCCGTGGTGCATGGACCATTTTCGGAACACGGAATGTTACCGTGAAGGTATCTATGAAAATGAGATGTCTATGGGATAGAACATGCACCAAGAGAATTTTTCTGCGAAAACTGCCTGATTTTCGTAACTGACGTTAGGAAAATCGGCGAAATCTAAGTAAATGTTTCTAAGTGTAAATATGCCTTGTACTGTGGTTCAAAAATCGGTAATCCACATGCTCATGGTCATTAAATAATGTTTGTTGAAGCCGTGATGTATGTAACGTTTTCAGAACACGGAATGTCTCGGTGAGTGAAGCTCTGAAAATAACAATTCTGCTGGATAGAACTCGCTTGAATTGAATGTTTCTGTGAAAATTTCATGATTTTCGAAACTGGATGATAGGAAAAACCTGCGAAATCAGAATAACTATTTCTAGGTATAAATATGTCTTGTATGGTGGATGAAAGTTCGGTAATCCACATGCTCACACTCATTAAAGAATGTTTGTCGAACTCGTGATGCATGCAAAGTGTTCGGAATACGGAATGTCATAGTGAAGGTAACAATGTAAGTTACATGTCTATTGGGTAGAACTCGCTTGAAGAGAATTTTTTTGCGAAATGTGCCTCATTTTGAAAACTGCCATTAGGAGAAACCTGTGAAATCTGAGAAAATGCTTCTAAGTGTCAATATGCCTTGACTGGTGAATGAAAGTCCGGTAATCCACATGTTAATAACAGTGTAGTAATCATTTTTTAAACCGTGATTCATGTAGCGCTTTTGGAAAATGGAATTTCACGGTAATGAAAATATGTAAATTACAATTCTATTGAGTAGAACGAGCTAGAAGAGAATTTTTCTGCGAACATTGCATGATTATCGAATCTGAAGTTTGGAAAAAGCTGCAAAAAAGGAGTAAATATTTGCAGGTGTAAGTGTGCCATTATGTTGCAAGAAAGTTCAGTAATACACATATTCACAACATATTAAAGAATCTTTTTCTAATCCGTGATGCATATTACGTGTTCAGAACGTGGAATTTCACGGTGATTGAAAAAATGTAAATTATTTCTCTATTGGATAGAACTCGCTCCGAGAGAGTTTTTCTGTGAAAACTTCGTCATTTTTAAACCTGGCGTTTAGAAAACGCTGCAAAATCTGAGAAAATACTTCTAAGAATCAATATTCAATGTATTGTGATGAAAGTTCATTAATCCACATGCTACCAAATTTGTAGTGATTGTTTGTCGAATCCTTTATGCATGTAACATGTTCGGAACACGGAATTTCTCGGCCAGGGAATTTATGTAAATTACATTTCCCTTGGTTAGAAATCACTCCAAGAGATTTTTCCTGAGAAATCGGCCTGAATTTCAAACCTGGTTTTAGGAAATATCTGCGAACCCAGATTACTAGATTCTCGGTGTACATCTGCCTTTTATGGTGGATGAAAGTTCGGTAATCCGCATGCTAACTACTCTGTAGTGAATATTTGTCGAATCCGAGATACGTGAAGTGTGTTCGGAACACAGAATATCACGGTGAGCCAATCTATATAAAATACATGTCTCTTGGGTAGAATTTGCTCTAAGAGTTTTTTCTGAGAAATCTGCCTCATTTTTGTACCTGGCGTTTGAAAATCTCTGCAAAATCTGGGAAAATTATTCAAAGTGTCAATATGCTTTTATTGTAATGCAAGATCGTAAAACCACATGCAAACAAATCTGTGGTGAATATTTTTAGAAAGCATTATGCATGCAGTGGGATCGTATCACGGAAAATCCGGGCGATGGAATCTATGTAAATTACACACCTATTGGTTAGAATTTACTCCAAAAATTTTTCCCTGAGAAAACGGCCTGATTTTCCAAACTGGCATTAGGAAAAAGCTGCAAATTCAGAGTTAATGTTTCTAGTGTAAATATGCCATGTATGGTGGGTGAAAGTTCTGTAATCTACATGTTCACAACTCATCCGAGAAAGTTTGTTGAAACCTTGATGCATGTAGCGTGTTCGGAAAATGGAATGTCACTGTGAGGGAAACTATGTAAATTACATTTCTATTGGGAAGTACTCGCTCCACGAGAATTTTTCTGCGAATCTGCCTCCTTTTCAAAACTGGCATTAGGAAAAACTTTCGAAATGTGAGAAAATGCTTCAAATTGTCAACATGGCTTTTATGGTGGATGAAAGTTCGGTAATCCTTATGCTAACAACTCTGTAGTGAATATTTGCGAATCCGTGATGCATGTAGCTTTTTCGGAACACGGAATTTCACGATGACGGGTTCTATGTAAATGGCATGTCTATTGGGTAGAACTCGCTCCAAGAGGATTTTTCTGTGGAAACTGCATGATTTTAGAGACTGACATTAGGAGAATACTACTAAATCAGAATAAAATTTCTATGTATAAATATGCACTGTATGGTGGATTGAAGTACGTTAATACACATGTACACAACTCATTAAAGAATGTTTTTTGAATCCGTGGTGCATGTAACGTGTTCAGAACACGGAATGTCACGGTGATTGGAAGTAGGGAAATTACCTATCTTTTGGGTAGAACTGGCTCCAAGAGCATTTTTCTGCCAAATCTGCCTCATTTTCAAAACTGGCGTTCAAACTCACGTGTGAAATCTGAGAAAATTCTTCAAAGTGTCATTGAGGTTTTTATGGTGGATGAAAGTGCTGTAATCCACTTGCAAACAACTCTGTAGTGAATATATGTCACACCCAAGATGCATGTAGCGTGTTCGGAACATGGAATTTGATGGTGAGCTTATCCATGTAAATTACATGTCTATTAGTTAGAACACGCTCCAAGAGATTTTTGCTGTGAAATCTGCCTCATTTTCGAAACTGGCATTTGGAAAACTCTGTGAAATCACAGAAAATGCTTCTATGCATCTATAGGCCTTATATACTGAGAAAGTCCTTTAATCCACATGCAAACAACTCTGTAGTGTATTTTTGTCGAAACTTTTCTGCATGTAGCATGTTCGAAACACGTAAGTTCACAGCAGGAATATCGATGTAAATTACATATCCATTGGGTAGAACACGCTCCAAATGTTTTTTCCTTTGGAACTGCCTGATTTTCGTTACTGCTATTAGGAAATGTCTGCGAAATCAGTGTTAATGTTTCTAGGTGTCAATATGCCTTGTATGGTGGATGAAAGTTGTGTAACAGACATGTACACAACTCATTAAGAATGTTTGTCAAATCCGTGTTGTGTGTAGCGCGTTCGGAACATGGACTGTCACGGTGACGGAAACTATATAAATTACATATCTATTGGTTAGAACACGCTCCAGGAGCATTTTACTGAAAAATCTGCCTCAGTTTGGAAACTGTTGTTATGAAAACGCTGCAAAATCTGAGTAAAAGCTTTAAGGTGACAATATGTCTTCAACGGGTTGTTAAAGATGTGTAATTCACATGCTAAGAACTCAGCAGTGAATATTTGTTGAATCCGTGCAGCATGGACCGTTTTCGGAACACGGAATATTACGGTGAAGGTACCTATGAAAATGAGATGTCTATTGGACACAACATGCACCAAGAGAATTTTTCAGCGAAAACTGACTGATTTTCGTAACTGTCATTTGGAAAACCGGCGAAATGTAAGTAAATGTGTCTATGTGTAAATATGCCTTGTATTGTGGTTGAAAAATCGGTAATCAACATGCTCACGGTCATTAAATAATGTTTGTCGAAGCCGTGATGAATGTAATGTTTTCGGAACACGGAATGTCTCGGTGAGTGAAGCTCTGAAAATAACAATTCTGCTGGATAGAACTCGCTTGAATTGAATGTTTCTGTGAAAATTTCATGATTTTCGAAACTGGAGTTTAGGAAAAACCTGTGAAATCAGAATAACTACTTCTAGGTGTAAATATGCCTTGTATGGTGGATGAAAGTCTGGTAATCCACATGCAAACAAATTGGTAGTTAATATTTGTCGAGTCCTTTATGCATGTAACATGTTCGGAACACGGAATTTCACGGCCAGGGAATTTATGTAAATTACATTTCCCTTGGTTAGAAATCAGTCCAAGAGTTTTTTCCTGAGAAATCGGCCTGATTTTATAAACTGGCGTTAGGAAAAACCTGCGAACCCAGATTACTAGATACACGGTGTACATCTGCCTTTTATGGTGGATGATAGTTCGGTAATCCGCATGCTAACTAGTCTGTAGAGAATATTTGTCGAATCCGACTTACATGAAGTGTGTTCGGAACACAGAATATCACGGTGAGCGTATCTATGTAAAATACATTTCTCATGGGTAGAATTTGCTCTAAGAGTTTTTTCTGAGAAATCTGCCTCATTTTTGAAACTGGCGTTTGAAAATCTCCGCAAAATCTGGGAAAATTATTCAAAGTGTCAATATGCCTAGTATTGTGATGCAAGATCATAAAACCACATGCAAAAAAATCTGTGGTGAATATTTTTAGAAAGCGTTATGCATGCAGTGGGATCGTATCACGGAAAATCCCCGCGATGGAATCTATGTAAATTACACACCTATTGGTTAGAATTCGCTCCAAAAATTTTTCCCTGAGAAAACGGCCTGATTTTCCAAACTGGCATTAGGAAAAAGCTACAAATTCAGAGTTAATGTTACTAGTTGAAAATATGCCATATATGGTGGATGAAAGTTCTGTAATCTACATGTTCACAACTCATTCGAGAAAGTTTGTTGAAACCTTGTTGCATGTAGCGTGTTCGGAAAATGGAATGTCACTGTGAGGGAAACTATATAAATTACAACTCTATTGGGAAGTACTCGCTCCACGAGTATTTTTCTGCTAAATCTGCCTCCTTTTCAAAACTGGCATTAGGAAAATCTTTCGAAATTTGAGAAAATGCTTCAAATTGTCAACATGGCTTTTATGGTGGATGAAAGTTCGGTAATCCACATGGTAACAACTCTGTAGTGAATATTTGTCGAATCCGTGATGCATGTAGCGTGTTCGGAACACGGAATTTCACGATGACGGGTTCTATGTAAATTGCATGTCTATTGGGTAGAACTCGCTCCAAGTGGACTTTTATGTGGAAACTGCATGAGTTTAGAGACTGACATTAGGAGAACACTACTAAATCAGAATAAAATTTCTATGTATAAATATGCACTGTAAGGTGTATTAAAGTTCGTTAATACACATGTTCACAACTCATTAAAGAATGTTTCTTGAATACGTGGTGCATGTAACGTGTTCAGAACATGGAATGTCACGGTGATTGAAAGTAGGGAAATTACCTATCTTTTGGGTAGAACTGGCTCCAAGAGCATTTTTCTGCCAAATCTGCCTCATTTTCAAAACTGGCTTTCAAACTAACGTGTGAAATCTGAGAAAATTCTTCAAAGTGTCAGTAAGCCTTGTATGGTGGATGAAAGTGCTGCAATCCACTTGCTAACAACTCTGAAGTGAATATTTGTCGCATCCGAGATGCATGTAGCGTGTTCGGAACACGGAATTTGACGGTGAGCGAATCCATGTAAATTACATGTCTATTGGTTAGAACCCGCTCCAAGAGGTTTTTGCCGTGAAATCGGCCTCATTTTCGAAACTGGCGTTTGGAAAACTCTGTGAAATCACAGAAAATGCTTCTAAGCAACTATATGCCTTTTATATTGTGAAAGTCTTGTAATCCACATGCAAACAACACTGTAGTGTATTTTTGTCGAAGCTTATCTGCATGTAGCATGTTCGAAACACGTAAATTCACAGCGAGAGAATCTATGTAATTTACATATGTATTGGGTAGAAATCGCTCCAACAGTTTCCTCCTTTGAAAACTGCCTGATTTTCTAAACTGCTATTAGGAAATATCTGCGAACTCAGTGTTAATGTTTCTAGGTGTCAATATGCCTTGTATGGTGGATGAAAGTTCTGTAACACACATGTACACAACTCATTAAGAATGTTTGTCAAATCCGTGATGTGTGTAGCGCGTTCAGAAAATGGACTGTCACGGTGACGAAGACTATATAAATTACATATCTATTGGTTAGAACACGCTCCAGGAGCATTTTACTGAAAAATCTGCCTCAGTTTGGAAACTGGTGTTATGAAAACGCTGCAAAATCTGAGTAAATGCTTTAAGGTGACAATATGTCTTCAATGGGTTATTAAAGAAGTGTAATTCACATGCTAAGAATTCAGAAGTGAATATTTGTTGAATCCGTGGTGCATGGATCGTTTTCGGAACACGGAATGTTACCGTGAAGGTATCTATGAAAATGAGATGTCTATGGGATAGAACATGCACCAAGAGAATTTTTCTGCGAAAACTGCCTGATTTTCGTAACTGACGTTAGGAAAATCGGCGAAATCTAAGTAAATGTTTCTAAGTGTAAATATGCCTTGTACTGTGGTTCAAAAATCGGTAATCCACATGCTCATGGTCATTAAATAATGTTTGTTGAAGCCGTGATGTATGTAACGTTTTCAGAACACGGAATGTCTCGGTGAGTGAAGCTCTGAAAATAACAATTCTGCTGGATAGAACTCGCTTGAATTGAATGTTTCTGTGAAAATTTCATGATTTTCGAAACTGGATGATAGGAAAAACCTGCGAAATCAGAATAACTATTTCTAGGTATTAATATGTCTTGTATGGTGGATGAAAGTTCGGTAATCCACATGCTCACACTCATTAAAGAATGTTTGTCGAACTCGTGATGCATGCAAAGTGTTCGGAATACGGAATGTCATAGTGAAGGTAACAATGTAAGTTACATGTCTATTGGGTAGAACTCGCTTGAAGAGAATTTTTTTGCGGAATGTGCCTCATTTTGAAAACTGCCATTAGGAGAAACCTGTGAAATCTGAGAAAATGCTTCTAAGTGTCAATATGCCTTGACTGGTGAATGAAAGTCCGGTAATCCACATGTTAATAACAGTGTAGTAATCATTTTTTAAACCGTGATTCATGTAGCGCTTTTGGAAAATGGAATTTCACGGTAATGAAAATATGTAAATTACAATTCTATTGAGTAGAACGAGCTAGAAGAGAATTTTTCTGCGAACATTGCATGATTATCGAATCTGAAGTTTGGAAAAAGCTGCAAAAAAGGAGTAAATATTTGCAGGTGTAAGTGTGCCATTATGTTGCAAGAAAGTTCAGTAATACACATATTCACAACATATTAAAGAATCTTTTTCTAATCCGTGATGCATATTACGTGTTCAGAACGTGGAATTTCACGGTGATTGAAAAAATGTAAATTATTTCTCTATTGGATAGAACTCGCTCCGAGAGTGTTTTTCTGTGAAAACTTCGTCATTTTTAAACCTGGCGTTTAGAAAACGCTGCAAAATCTGAGAAAATACTTCTAAGAATCAATATTCAATGTATTGTGATGAAAGTTCATTAATCCACATGCTACCAAATTTGTAGTGATTGTTTGTCGAATCCTTTATGCATGTAACATGTTCGGAACACGGAATTTCACGGCCAGGGAATTTATGTAAATTACATTTCCCTTGGTTAGAAATCACTCCAAGAGATTTTTCCTGAGAAATCGGCCTGATTTTCAAACCTGGTTTTAGGAAATATCTGCGAACCCAGATTACTAGATTCTCGGTGTACATCTGCCTTTTATGGTGGATGAAAGTTCGGTAATCCGCATGCTAACTACTCTGTAGTGAATATTTGTCGAATCCGAGATACGTGAAGTGTGTTCGGAACACAGAATATCACGGTGAGCCAATCTATATAAAATACATGTCTCTTGGGTAGAATTTGCTCTAAGAGTTTTTTCTGAGAAATCTGCCTCATTTTTGTACCTGGCGTTTGAAAATCTCTGCAAAATCTGGGAAAATTATTCAAAGTGTCAATATGCTTTTATTGTGATGCAAGATCGTAAAACCACATGCAAACAAATCTGTGGTGAATATTTTTAGAAAGCATTATGCATGCAGTGGGATCGTATCACGGAAAATCCCGGCGATGGAATCTATGTAAATTACACACCTATTGGTTAGAATTTACTCCAAAAATTTTTCCCTGAGAAAACGGCCTGATTTTCCAAACTGGCATTAGGAAAAAGCTGCAAATTCAGAGTTAATGTTTCTAGTGGTAAATATGCCATGTATGGTGGATGAAAGTTCTGTAATCTACATGTCCACAACTCATCCGAGAAAGTTTGTTGAAACCTTGATGCATGTAGCGTGTTCGGAAAATGGAATGTCACTGTGAGGGAAACTATGTAAATTACATTTCTATTGGGAAGTACTCGCTCCACGAGAATTTTTCTGCGAATCTGCCTCCTTTTCAAAACTGGCATTAGGAAAAACTTTCGAAATGTGAGAAAATGCTTCAAATTGTCAACATGGCTTTTATGGTGGATGAAAGTTCGGTAATCCTTATGCTAACAACTCTGTAGTGAATATTTGCGAATCCGTGATGCATGTAGCTTTTTCGGAACACGGAATTTCACGATGACGGGTTCTATGTAAATGGCATGTCTATTGGGTAGAACTCGCTCCAAGAGGATTTTTCTGTGGAAACTGCATGATTTTAGAGACTGACATTAGGAGAATACTACTAAATCAGAATAAAATTTCTATGTATAAATATGCACTGTATGGTGGATTGAAGTACGTTAATACACATGTACACAACTCATTAAAGAATGTTTTTTGAATCCGTGGTGCATGTAACGTGTTCAGAACACGGAATGTCACGGTGATTGGAAGTAGGGAAATTACCTATCTTTTGGGTAGAACTGGCTCCAAGAGCATTTTTCTGCCAAATCTGCCTCATTTTCAAAACTGGCGTTCAAACTCACGTGTGAAATCTGAGAAAATTCTTCAAAGTGTCATTGAGGTTTTTATGGTGGATGAAAGTGCTGTAATCCACTTGCAAACAACTCTGTAGTGAATATATGTCACACCCAAGATGCATGTAGCGTGTTCGGAACATGGAATTTGATGGTGAGCTTATCCATGTAAATTACATGTCTATTAGTTAGAACACGCTCCAAGAGATTTTTGCTGTGAAATCTGCCTCATTTTCGAAACTGGCATTTGGAAAACTCTGTGAAATCACAGAAAATGCTTCTATGCATCTATAGGCCTTATATACTGAGAAAGTCCTTTAATCCACATGCAAACAACTCTGTAGTGTATTTTTGTCGAAACTTTTCTGCATGTAGCATGTTCGAAACACGTAAGTTCACAGCAGGAATATCGATGTAAATTACATATCCATTGGGTAGAACACGCTCCAAATGTTTTTTCCTTTGGAACTGCCTGATTTTCGTTACTGCTATTAGGAAATGTCTGCGAAATCAGTGTTAATGTTTCTAGGTGTCAATATGCCTTGTATGGTGGATGAAAGTTGTGTAACAGACATGTACACAACTCATTAAGAATGTTTGTCAAATCCGTGTTGTGTGTAGCGCGTTCGGAACATGGACTGTCACGGTGACGGAAACTATATAAATTACATATCTATTGGTTAGAACACGCTCCAGGAGCATTTTACTGAAAAATCTGCCTCAGTTTGGAAACTGTTGTTATGAAAACGCTGCAAAATCTGAGTAAAAGCTTTAAGGTGACAATATGTCTTCAACGGGTTGTTAAAGATGTGTAATTCACATGCTAAGAACTCAGCAGTGAATATTTGTTGAATCCGTGCAGCATGGACCGTTTTCGGAACACGGAATATTACGGTGAAGGTACCTATGAAAATGAGATGTCTATTGGACACAACATGCACCAAGAGAATTTTTCAGCGAAAACTGACTGATTTTCGTAACTGTCATTTGGAAAACCGGCGAAATGTAAGTAAATGTGTCTATGTGTAAATATGCCTTGTATTGTGGTTGAAAAATCGGTAATCAACATGCTCACGGTCATTAAATAATGTTTGTCGAAGCCGTGATGAATGTAATGTTTTCGGAACACGGAATGTCTCGGTGAGTGAAGCTCTGAAAATAACAATTCTGCTGGATAGAACTCGCTTGAATTGAATGTTTCTGTGAAAATTTCATGATTTTCGAAACTGGAGTTTAGGAAAAACCTGTGAAATCAGAATAACTACTTCTAGGTGTAAATATGCCTTGTATGGTGGATGAAAGTCTGGTAATCCACATGCAAACAAATTGGTAGTTAATATTTGTCGAGTCCTTTATGCATGTAACATGTTCGGAACACGGAATTTCACGGCCAGGGAATTTATGTAAATTACATTTCCCTTGGTTAGAAATCAGTCCAAGAGTTTTTTCCTGAGAAATCGGCCTGATTTTATAAACTGGCGTTAGGAAAAACCTGCGAACCCAGATTACTAGATACACGGTGTACATCTGCCTTTTATGGTGGATGATAGTTCGGTAATCCGCATGCTAACTAGTCTGTAGAGAATATTTGTCGAATCCGACTTACATGAAGTGTGTTCGGAACACAGAATATCACGGTGAGCGTATCTATGTAAAATACATTTCTCATGGGTAGAATTTGCTCTAAGAGTTTTTTCTGAGAAATCTGCCTCATTTTTGAAACTGGCGTTTGAAAATCTCCGCAAAATCTGGGAAAATTATTCAAAGTGTCAATATGCCTAGTATTGTGATGCAAGATCATAAAACCACATGCAAAAAAATCTGTGGTGAATATTTTTAGAAAGCGTTATGCATGCAGTGGGATCGTATCACGGAAAATCCCCGCGATGGAATCTATGTAAATTACACACCTATTGGTTAGAATTCGCTCCAAAAATTTTTCCCTGAGAAAACGGCCTGATTTTCCAAACTGGCATTAGGAAAAAGCTACAAATTCAGAGTTAATGTTACTAGTTGAAAATATGCCATATATGGTGGATGAAAGTTCTGTAATCTACATGTTCACAACTCATTCGAGAAAGTTTGTTGAAACCTTGTTGCATGTAGCGTGTTCGGAAAATGGAATGTCACTGTGAGGGAAACTATATAAATTACAACTCTATTGGGAAGTACTCGCTCCACGAGTATTTTTCTGCTAAATCTGCCTCCTTTTCAAAACTGGCATTAGGAAAATCTTTCGAAATTTGAGAAAATGCTTCAAATTGTCAACATGGCTTTTATGGTGGATGAAAGTTCGGTAATCCACATGGTAACAACTCTGTAGTGAATATTTGTCGAATCCGTGATGCATGTAGCGTGTTCGGAACACGGAATTTCACGATGACGGGTTCTATGTAAATTGCATGTCTATTGGGTAGAACTCGCTCCAAGTGGACTTTTATGTGGAAACTGCATGAGTTTAGAGACTGACATTAGGAGAACACTACTAAATCAGAATAAAATTTCTATGTATAAATATGCACTGTAAGGTGTATTAAAGTTCGTTAATACACATGTTCACAACTCATTAAAGAATGTTTCTTGAATACGTGGTGCATGTAACGTGTTCAGAACATGGAATGTCACGGTGATTGAAAGTAGGGAAATTACCTATCTTTTGGGTAGAACTGGCTCCAAGAGCATTTTTCTGCCAAATCTGCCTCATTTTCAAAACTGGCTTTCAAACTAACGTGTGAAATCTGAGAAAATTCTTCAAAGTGTCAGTAAGCCTTGTATGGTGGATGAAAGTGCTGCAATCCACTTGCTAACAACTCTGAAGTGAATATTTGTCGCATCCGAGATGCATGTAGCGTGTTCGGAACACGGAATTTGACGGTGAGCGAATCCATGTAAATTACATGTCTATTGGTTAGAACCCGCTCCAAGAGGTTTTTGCCGTGAAATCGGCCTCATTTTCGAAACTGGCGTTTGGAAAACTCTGTGAAATCACAGAAAATGCTTCTAAGCAACTATATGCCTTTTATATTGTGAAAGTCTTGTAATCCACATGCAAACAACACTGTAGTGTATTTTTGTCGAAGCTTATCTGCATGTAGCATGTTCGAAACACGTAAATTCACAGCGAGAGAATCTATGTAATTTACATATGTATTGGGTAGAAATCGCTCCAACAGTTTCCTCCTTTGAAAACTGCCTGATTTTCTAAACTGCTATTAGGAAATATCTGCGAACTCAGTGTTAATGTTTCTAGGTGTCAATATGCCTTGTATGGTGGATGAAAGTTCTGTAACACACATGTACACAACTCATTAAGAATGTTTGTCAAATCCGTGATGTGTGTAGCGCGTTCAGAAAATGGACTGTCACGGTGACGAAGACTATATAAATTACATATCTATTGGTTAGAACACGCTCCAGGAGCATTTTACTGAAAAATCTGCCTCAGTTTGGAAACTGGTGTTATGAAAACGCTGCAAAATCTGAGTAAATGCTTTAAGGTGACAATATGTCTTCAATGGGTTATTAAAGAAGTGTAATTCACATGCTAAGAATTCAGAAGTGAATATTTGTTGAATCCGTGGTGCATGGATCGTTTTCGGAACACGGAATGTTACCGTGAAGGTATCTATGAAAATGAGATGTCTATGGGATAGAACATGCACCAAGAGAATTTTTCTGCGAAAACTGCCTGATTTTCGTAACTGACGTTAGGAAAATCGGCGAAATCTAAGTAAATGTTTCTAAGTGTAAATATGCCTTGTACTGTGGTTCAAAAATCGGTAATCCACATGCTCATGGTCATTAAATAATGTTTGTTGAAGCCGTGATGTATGTAACGTTTTCAGAACACGGAATGTCTCGGTGAGTGAAGCTCTGAAAATAACAATTCTGCTGGATAGAACTCGCTTGAATTGAATGTTTCTGTGAAAATTTCATGATTTTCGAAACTGGATGATAGGAAAAACCTGCGAAATCAGAATAACTATTTCTAGGTATTAATATGTCTTGTATGGTGGATGAAAGTTCGGTAATCCACATGCTCACACTCATTAAAGAATGTTTGTCGAACTCGTGATGCATGCAAAGTGTTCGGAATACGGAATGTCATAGTGAAGGTAACAATGTAAGTTACATGTCTATTGGGTAGAACTCGCTTGAAGAGAATTTTTTTGCGGAATGTGCCTCATTTTGAAAACTGCCATTAGGAGAAACCTGTGAAATCTGAGAAAATGCTTCTAAGTGTCAATATGCCTTGACTGGTGAATGAAAGTCCGGTAATCCACATGTTAATAACAGTGTAGTAATCATTTTTTAAACCGTGATTCATGTAGCGCTTTTGGAAAATGGAATTTCACGGTAATGAAAATATGTAAATTACAATTCTATTGAGTAGAACGAGCTAGAAGAGAATTTTTCTGCGAACATTGCATGATTATCGAATCTGAAGTTTGGAAAAAGCTGCAAAAAAGGAGTAAATATTTGCAGGTGTAAGTGTGCCATTATGTTGCAAGAAAGTTCAGTAATACACATATTCACAACATATTAAAGAATCTTTTTCTAATCCGTGATGCATATTACGTGTTCAGAACGTGGAATTTCACGGTGATTGAAAAAATGTAAATTATTTCTCTATTGGATAGAACTCGCTCTGAGAGAGTTTTTCTGTGAAAACTTCGTCATTTTTAAACCTGGCGTTTAGAAAACGCTGCAAAATCTGAGAAAATACTTCTAAGAATCAATATTCAATGTATTGTGATGAAAGTTCATTAATCCACATGCTACCAAATTTGTAGTGATTGTTTGTCGAATCCTTTATGCATGTAACATGTTCGGAACACGGAATTTCACGGCCAGGGAATTTATGTAAATTACATTTCCCTTGGTTAGAAATCACTCCAAGAGATTTTTCCTGAGAAATCGGCCTGATTTTCAAACCTGGTTTTAGGAAATATCTGCGAACCCAGATTACTAGATTCTCGGTGTACATCTGCCTTTTATGGTGGATGAAAGTTCGGTAATCCGCATGCTAACTACTCTGTAGTGAATATTTGTCGAATCCGAGATACGTGAAGTGTGTTCGGAACACAGAATATCACGGTGAGCCAATCTATATAAAATACATGTCTCTTGGGTAGAATTTGCTCTAAGAGTTTTTTCTGAGAAATCTGCCTCATTTTTGTACCTGGCGTTTGAAAATCTCTGCAAAATCTGGGAAAATTATTCAAAGTGTCAATATGCTTTTATTGTGATGCAAGATCGTAAAACCACATGCAAACAAATCTGTGGTGAATATTTTTAGAAAGCATTATGCATGCAGTGGGATCGTATCACGGAAAATCCCGGCGATGGAATCTATGTAAATTACACACCTATTGGTTAGAATTTACTCCAAAAATTTTTCCCTGAGAAAACGGCCTGATTTTCCAAACTGGCATTAGGAAAAAGCTGCAAATTCAGAGTTAATGTTTCTAGTGGTAAATATGCCATGTATGGTGGATGAAAGTTCTGTAATCTACATGTCCACAACTCATCCGAGAAAGTTTGTTGAAACCTTGATGCATGTAGCGTGTTCGGAAAATGGAATGTCACTGTGAGGGAAACTATGTAAATTACATTTCTATTGGGAAGTACTCGCTCCACGAGAATTTTTCTGCGAATCTGCCTCCTTTTCAAAACTGGCATTAGGAAAAACTTTCGAAATGTGAGAAAATGCTTCAAATTGTCAACATGGCTTTTATGGTGGATGAAAGTTCGGTAATCCTTATGCTAACAACTCTGTAGTGAATATTTGCGAATCCGTGATGCATGTAGCTTTTTCGGAACACGGAATTTCACGATGACGGGTTCTATGTAAATGGCATGTCTATTGGGTAGAACTCGCTCCAAGAGGATTTTTCTGTGGAAACTGCATGATTTTAGAGACTGACATTAGGAGAATACTACTAAATCAGAATAAAATTTCTATGTATAAATATGCACTGTATGGTGGATTGAAGTACGTTAATACACATGTACACAACTCATTAAAGAATGTTTTTTGAATCCGTGGTGCATGTAACGTGTTCAGAACACGGAATGTCACGGTGATTGGAAGTAGGGAAATTACCTATCTTTTGGGTAGAACTGGCTCCAAGAGCATTTTTCTGCCAAATCTGCCTCATTTTCAAAACTGGCGTTCAAACTCACGTGTGAAATCTGAGAAAATTCTTCAAAGTGTCATTGAGGTTTTTATGGTGGATGAAAGTGCTGTAATCCACTTGCAAACAACTCTGTAGTGAATATATGTCACACCCAAGATGCATGTAGCGTGTTCGGAACATGGAATTTGATGGTGAGCTTATCCATGTAAATTACATGTCTATTAGTTAGAACACGCTCCAAGAGATTTTTGCTGTGAAATCTGCCTCATTTTCGAAACTGGCATTTGGAAAACTCTGTGAAATCACAGAAAATGCTTCTATGCATCTATAGGCCTTATATACTGAGAAAGTCCTTTAATCCACATGCAAACAACTCTGTAGTGTATTTTTGTCGAAACTTTTCTGCATGTAGCATGTTCGAAACACGTAAGTTCACAGCAGGAATATCGATGTAAATTACATATCCATTGGGTAGAACACGCTCCAAATGTTTTTTCCTTTGGAACTGCCTGATTTTCGTTACTGCTATTAGGAAATGTCTGCGAAATCAGTGTTAATGTTTCTAGGTGTCAATATGCCTTGTATGGTGGATGAAAGTTGTGTAACAGACATGTACACAACTCATTAAGAATGTTTGTCAAATCCGTGTTGTGTGTAGCGCGTTCGGAACATGGACTGTCACGGTGACGGAAACTATATAAATTACATATCTATTGGTTAGAACACGCTCCAGGAGCATTTTACTGAAAAATCTGCCTCAGTTTGGAAACTGTTGTTATGAAAACGCTGCAAAATCTGAGTAAAAGCTTTAAGGTGACAATATGTCTTCAACGGGTTGTTAAAGATGTGTAATTCACATGCTAAGAACTCAGCAGTGAATATTTGTTGAATCCGTGCAGCATGGACCGTTTTCGGAACACGGAATATTACGGTGAAGGTACCTATGAAAATGAGATGTCTATTGGACACAACATGCACCAAGAGAATTTTTCAGCGAAAACTGACTGATTTTCGTAACTGTCATTTGGAAAACCGGCGAAATGTAAGTAAATGTGTCTATGTGTAAATATGCCTTGTATTGTGGTTGAAAAATCGGTAATCAACATGCTCACGGTCATTAAATAATGTTTGTCGAAGCCGTGATGAATGTAATGTTTTCGGAACACGGAATGTCTCGGTGAGTGAAGCTCTGAAAATAACAATTCTGCTGGATAGAACTCGCTTGAATTGAATGTTTCTGTGAAAATTTCATGATTTTCGAAACTGGAGTTTAGGAAAAACCTGTGAAATCAGAATAACTACTTCTAGGTGTAAATATGCCTTGTATGGTGGATGAAAGTCTGGTAATCCACATGCAAACAAATTGGTAGTTAATATTTGTCGAGTCCTTTATGCATGTAACATGTTCGGAACACGGAATTTCACGGCCAGGGAATTTATGTAAATTACATTTCCCTTGGTTAGAAATCAGTCCAAGAGTTTTTTCCTGAGAAATCGGCCTGATTTTATAAACTGGCGTTAGGAAAAACCTGCGAACCCAGATTACTAGATACACGGTGTACATCTGCCTTTTATGGTGGATGATAGTTCGGTAATCCGCATGCTAACTAGTCTGTAGAGAATATTTGTCGAATCCGACTTACATGAAGTGTGTTCGGAACACAGAATATCACGGTGAGCGTATCTATGTAAAATACATTTCTCATGGGTAGAATTTGCTCTAAGAGTTTTTTCTGAGAAATCTGCCTCATTTTTGAAACTGGCGTTTGAAAATCTCCGCAAAATCTGGGAAAATTATTCAAAGTGTCAATATGCCTAGTATTGTGATGCAAGATCATAAAACCACATGCAAAAAAATCTGTGGTGAATATTTTTAGAAAGCGTTATGCATGCAGTGGGATCGTATCACGGAAAATCCCCGCGATGGAATCTATGTAAATTACACACCTATTGGTTAGAATTCGCTCCAAAAATTTTTCCCTGAGAAAACGGCCTGATTTTCCAAACTGGCATTAGGAAAAAGCTGCAAATTCAGAGTTAATGTTACTAGTTGAAAATATGCCATATATGGTGGATGAAAGTTCTGTAATCTACATGTTCACAACTCATTCGAGAAAGTTTGTTGAAACCTTGTTGCATGTAGCGTGTTCGGAAAATGGAATGTCACTGTGAGGGAAACTATGTAAATTACAACTCTATTGGGAAGTACTCGCTCCACGAGTATTTTTCTGCTAAATCTGCCTCCTTTTCAAAACTGGCATTAGGAAAATCTTTCGAAATTTGAGAAAATGCTTCAAATTGTCAACATGGCTTTTATGGTGGATGAAAGTTCGGTAATCCACATGGTAACAACTCTGTAGTGAATATTTGTCGAATCCGTGATGCATGTAGCGTGTTCGGAACACGGAATTTCACGATGACGGGTTCTATGTAAATTGCATGTCTATTGGGTAGAACTCGCTCCAAGTGGACTTTTATGTGGAAACTGCATGAGTTTAGAGACTGACATTAGGAGAACACTACTAAATCAGAATAAAATTTCTATGTATAAATATGCACTGTAAGGTGTATTAAAGTTCGTTAATACACATGTTCACAACTCATTAAAGAATGTTTCTTGAATACGTGGTGCATGTAACGTGTTCAGAACATGGAATGTCACGGTGATTGAAAGTAGGGAAATTACCTATCTTTTGGGTAGAACTGGCTCCAAGAGCATTTTTCTGCCAAATCTGCCTCATTTTCAAAACTGGCTTTCAAACTAACGTGTGAAATCTGAGAAAATTCTTCAAAGTGTCAGTAAGCCTTGTATGGTGGATGAAAGTGCTGCAATCCACTTGCTAACAACTCTGAAGTGAATATTTGTCGCATCCGAGATGCATGTAGCGTGTTCGGAACACGGAATTTGACGGTGAGCGAATCCATGTAAATTACATGTCTATTGGTTAGAACCCGCTCCAAGAGGTTTTTGCCGTGAAATCGGCCTCATTTTCGAAACTGGCGTTTGGAAAACTCTGTGAAATCACAGAAAATGCTTCTAAGCAACTATATGCCTTTTATATTGTGAAAGTCTTGTAATCCACATGCAAACAACACTGTAGTGTATTTTTGTCGAAGCTTATCTGCATGTAGCATGTTCGAAACACGTAAATTCACAGCGAGAGAATCTATGTAATTTACATATGTATTGGGTAGAAATCGCTCCAACAGTTTCCTCCTTTGAAAACTGCCTGATTTTCTAAACTGCTATTAGGAAATATCTGCGAACTCAGTGTTAATGTTTCTAGGTGTCAATATGCCTTGTATGGTGGATGAAAGTTCTGTAACACACATGTACACAACTCATTAAGAATGTTTGTCAAATCCGTGATGTGTGTAGCGCGTTCAGAAAATGGACTGTCACGGTGACGAAGACTATATAAATTACATATCTATTGGTTAGAACACGCTCCAGGAGCATTTTACTGAAAAATCTGCCTCAGTTTGGAAACTGTTGTTATGAAAACGCTGCAAAATCTGAGTAAAAGCTTTAAGGTGACAATATGTCTTCAACGGGTTGTTAAAGAAGTGTAATTCACATGCTAAGAATTCAGAAGTGAATATTTGTTGAATCCGTGGTGCATGGATCGTTTTCGGAACACGGAATGTTACCGTGAAGGTATCTATGAAAATGAGATGTCTATGGGATAGAACATGCACCAAGAGAATTTTTCTGCGAAAACTGCCTGATTTTCGTAACTGACGTTAGGAAAATCGGCGAAATCTAAGTAAATGTTTCTAAGTGTAAATATGCCTTGTACTGTGGTTCAAAAATCGGTAATCCACATGCTCATGGTCATTAAATAATGTTTGTTGAAGCCGTGATGTATGTAACGTTTTCAGAACACGGAATGTCTCGGTGAGTGAAGCTCTGAAAATAACAATTCTGCTGGATAGAACTCGCTTGAATTGAATGTTTCTGTGAAAATTTCATGATTTTCGAAACTGGATGATAGGAAAAACCTGCGAAATCAGAATAACTATTTCTAGGTATTAATATGTCTTGTATGGTGGATGAAAGTTCGGTAATCCACATGCTCACACTCATTAAAGAATGTTTGTCGAACTCGTGATGCATGCAAAGTGTTCGGAATACGGAATGTCATAGTGAAGGTAACAATGTAAGTTACATGTCTATTGGGTAGAACTCGCTTGAAGAGAATTTTTTTGCGGAATGTGCCTCATTTTGAAAACTGCCATTAGGAGAAACCTGTGAAATCTGAGAAAATGCTTCTAAGTGTCAATATGCCTTGACTGGTGAATGAAAGTCCGGTAATCCACATGTTAATAACAGTGTAGTAATCATTTTTTAAACCGTGATTCATGTAGCGCTTTTGGAAAATGGAATTTCACGGTAATGAAAATATGTAAATTACAATTCTATTGAGTAGAACGAGCTAGAAGAGAATTTTTCTGCGAACATTGCATGATTATCGAATCTGAAGTTTGGAAAAAGCTGCAAAAAAGGAGTAAATATTTGCAGGTGTAAGTGTGCCATTATGTTGCAAGAAAGTTCAGTAATACACATATTCACAACATATTAAAGAATCTTTTTCTAATCCGTGATGCATATTACGTGTTCAGAACGTGGAATTTCACGGTGATTGAAAAAATGTAAATTATTTCTCTATTGGATAGAACTCGCTCTGAGAGAGTTTTTCTGTGAAAACTTCGTCATTTTTAAACCTGGCGTTTAGAAAACGCTGCAAAATCTGAGAAAATACTTCTAAGAATCAATATTCAATGTATTGTGATGAAAGTTCATTAATCCACATGCTACCAAATTTGTAGTGATTGTTTGTCGAATCCTTTATGCATGTAACATGTTCGGAACACGGAATTTCACGGCCAGGGAATTTATGTAAATTACATTTCCCTTGGTTAGAAATCACTCCAAGAGATTTTTCCTGAGAAATCGGCCTGATTTTCAAACCTGGTTTTAGGAAATATCTGCGAACCCAGATTACTAGATTCTCGGTGTACATCTGCCTTTTATGGTGGATGAAAGTTCGGTAATCCGCATGCTAACTACTCTGTAGTGAATATTTGTCGAATCCGAGATACGTGAAGTGTGTTCGGAACACAGAATATCACGGTGAGCCAATCTATATAAAATACATGTCTCTTGGGTAGAATTTGCTCTAAGAGTTTTTTCTGAGAAATCTGCCTCATTTTTGTACCTGGCGTTTGAAAATCTCTGCAAAATCTGGGAAAATTATTCAAAGTGTCAATATGCTTTTATTGTGATGCAAGATCGTAAAACCACATGCAAACAAATCTGTGGTGAATATTTTTAGAAAGCATTATGCATGCAGTGGGATCGTATCACGGAAAATCCCGGCGATGGAATCTATGTAAATTACACACCTATTGGTTAGAATTTACTCCAAAAATTTTTCCCTGAGAAAACGGCCTGATTTTCCAAACTGGCATTAGGAAAAAGCTGCAAATTCAGAGTTAATGTTTCTAGTGGTAAATATGCCATGTATGGTGGATGAAAGTTCTGTAATCTACATGTCCACAACTCATCCGAGAAAGTTTGTTGAAACCTTGATGCATGTAGCGTGTTCGGAAAATGGAATGTCACTGTGAGGGAAACTATGTAAATTACATTTCTATTGGGAAGTACTCGCTCCACGAGAATTTTTCTGCGAATCTGCCTCCTTTTCAAAACTGGCATTAGGAAAAACTTTCGAAATGTGAGAAAATGCTTCAAATTGTCAACATGGCTTTTATGGTGGATGAAAGTTCGGTAATCCTTATGCTAACAACTCTGTAGTGAATATTTGCGAATCCGTGATGCATGTAGCTTTTTCGGAACACGGAATTTCACGATGACGGGTTCTATGTAAATGGCATGTCTATTGGGTAGAACTCGCTCCAAGAGGATTTTTCTGTGGAAACTGCATGATTTTAGAGACTGACATTAGGAGAATACTACTAAATCAGAATAAAATTTCTATGTATAAATATGCACTGTATGGTGGATTGAAGTACGTTAATACACATGTACACAACTCATTAAAGAATGTTTTTTGAATCCGTGGTGCATGTAACGTGTTCAGAACACGGAATGTCACGGTGATTGGAAGTAGGGAAATTACCTATCTTTTGGGTAGAACTGGCTCCAAGAGCATTTTTCTGCCAAATCTGCCTCATTTTCAAAACTGGCGTTCAAACTCACGTGTGAAATCTGAGAAAATTCTTCAAAGTGTCATTGAGGTTTTTATGGTGGATGAAAGTGCTGTAATCCACTTGCAAACAACTCTGTAGTGAATATATGTCACACCCAAGATGCATGTAGCGTGTTCGGAACATGGAATTTGATGGTGAGCTTATCCATGTAAATTACATGTCTATTAGTTAGAACACGCTCCAAGAGATTTTTGCTGTGAAATCTGCCTCATTTTCGAAACTGGCATTTGGAAAACTCTGTGAAATCACAGAAAATGCTTCTATGCATCTATAGGCCTTATATACTGAGAAAGTCCTTTAATCCACATGCAAACAACTCTGTAGTGTATTTTTGTCGAAACTTTTCTGCATGTAGCATGTTCGAAACACGTAAGTTCACAGCAGGAATATCGATGTAAATTACATATCCATTGGGTAGAACACGCTCCAAATGTTTTTTCCTTTGGAACTGCCTGATTTTCGTTACTGCTATTAGGAAATGTCTGCGAAATCAGTGTTAATGTTTCTAGGTGTCAATATGCCTTGTATGGTGGATGAAAGTTGTGTAACAGACATGTACACAACTCATTAAGAATGTTTGTCAAATCCGTGTTGTGTGTAGCGCGTTCGGAACATGGACTGTCACGGTGACGGAAACTATATAAATTACATATCTATTGGTTAGAACACGCTCCAGGAGCATTTTACTGAAAAATCTGCCTCAGTTTGGAAACTGTTGTTATGAAAACGCTGCAAAATCTGAGTAAAAGCTTTAAGGTGACAATATGTCTTCAACGGGTTGTTAAAGATGTGTAATTCACATGCTAAGAACTCAGCAGTGAATATTTGTTGAATCCGTGCAGCATGGACCGTTTTCGGAACACGGAATATTACGGTGAAGGTACCTATGAAAATGAGATGTCTATTGGACACAACATGCACCAAGAGAATTTTTCAGCGAAAACTGACTGATTTTCGTAACTGTCATTTGGAAAACCGGCGAAATGTAAGTAAATGTGTCTATGTGTAAATATGCCTTGTATTGTGGTTGAAAAATCGGTAATCAACATGCTCACGGTCATTAAATAATGTTTGTCGAAGCCGTGATGAATGTAATGTTTTCGGAACACGGAATGTCTCGGTGAGTGAAGCTCTGAAAATAACAATTCTGCTGGATAGAACTCGCTTGAATTGAATGTTTCTGTGAAAATTTCATGATTTTCGAAACTGGAGTTTAGGAAAAACCTGTGAAATCAGAATAACTACTTCTAGGTGTAAATATGCCTTGTATGGTGGATGAAAGTCTGGTAATCCACATGCAAACAAATTGGTAGTTAATATTTGTCGAGTCCTTTATGCATGTAACATGTTCGGAACACGGAATTTCACGGCCAGGGAATTTATGTAAATTACATTTCCCTTGGTTAGAAATCAGTCCAAGAGTTTTTTCCTGAGAAATCGGCCTGATTTTATAAACTGGCGTTAGGAAAAACCTGCGAACCCAGATTACTAGATACACGGTGTACATCTGCCTTTTATGGTGGATGATAGTTCGGTAATCCGCATGCTAACTAGTCTGTAGAGAATATTTGTCGAATCCGACTTACATGAAGTGTGTTCGGAACACAGAATATCACGGTGAGCGTATCTATGTAAAATACATTTCTCATGGGTAGAATTTGCTCTAAGAGTTTTTTCTGAGAAATCTGCCTCATTTTTGAAACTGGCGTTTGAAAATCTCCGCAAAATCTGGGAAAATTATTCAAAGTGTCAATATGCCTAGTATTGTGATGCAAGATCATAAAACCACATGCAAAAAAATCTGTGGTGAATATTTTTAGAAAGCGTTATGCATGCAGTGGGATCGTATCACGGAAAATCCCCGCGATGGAATCTATGTAAATTACACACCTATTGGTTAGAATTCGCTCCAAAAATTTTTCCCTGAGAAAACGGCCTGATTTTCCAAACTGGCATTAGGAAAAAGCTGCAAATTCAGAGTTAATGTTACTAGTTGAAAATATGCCATATATGGTGGATGAAAGTTCTGTAATCTACATGTTCACAACTCATTCGAGAAAGTTTGTTGAAACCTTGTTGCATGTAGCGTGTTCGGAAAATGGAATGTCACTGTGAGGGAAACTATGTAAATTACAACTCTATTGGGAAGTACTCGCTCCACGAGTATTTTTCTGCTAAATCTGCCTCCTTTTCAAAACTGGCATTAGGAAAATCTTTCGAAATTTGAGAAAATGCTTCAAATTGTCAACATGGCTTTTATGGTGGATGAAAGTTCGGTAATCCACATGGTAACAACTCTGTAGTGAATATTTGTCGAATCCGTGATGCATGTAGCGTGTTCGGAACACGGAATTTCACGATGACGGGTTCTATGTAAATTGCATGTCTATTGGGTAGAACTCGCTCCAAGTGGACTTTTATGTGGAAACTGCATGAGTTTAGAGACTGACATTAGGAGAACACTACTAAATCAGAATAAAATTTCTATGTATAAATATGCACTGTAAGGTGTATTAAAGTTCGTTAATACACATGTTCACAACTCATTAAAGAATGTTTCTTGAATACGTGGTGCATGTAACGTGTTCAGAACATGGAATGTCACGGTGATTGAAAGTAGGGAAATTACCTATCTTTTGGGTAGAACTGGCTCCAAGAGCATTTTTCTGCCAAATCTGCCTCATTTTCAAAACTGGCTTTCAAACTAACGTGTGAAATCTGAGAAAATTCTTCAAAGTGTCAGTAAGCCTTGTATGGTGGATGAAAGTGCTGCAATCCACTTGCTAACAACTCTGAAGTGAATATTTGTCGCATCCGAGATGCATGTAGCGTGTTCGGAACACGGAATTTGACGGTGAGCGAATCCATGTAAATTACATGTCTATTGGTTAGAACCCGCTCCAAGAGGTTTTTGCCGTGAAATCGGCCTCATTTTCGAAACTGGCGTTTGGAAAACTCTGTGAAATCACAGAAAATGCTTCTAAGCAACTATATGCCTTTTATATTGTGAAAGTCTTGTAATCCACATGCAAACAACACTGTAGTGTATTTTTGTCGAAGCTTATCTGCATGTAGCATGTTCGAAACACGTAAATTCACAGCGAGAGAATCTATGTAATTTAAATATGTATTGGGTAGAAATCGCTCCAACAGTTTCCTCCTTTGAAAACTGCCTGATTTTCTAAACTGCTATTAGGAAATATCTGCGAACTCAGTGTTAATGTTTCTAGGTGTCAATATGCCTTGTATGGTGGATGAAAGTTCTGTAACACACATGTACACAACTCATTAAGAATGTTTGTCAAATCCGTGATGTGTGTAGCGCGTTCAGAAAATGGACTGTCACGGTGACGAAGACTATATAAATTACATATCTATTGGTTAGAACACGCTCCAGGAGCATTTTACTGAAAAATCTGCCTCAGTTTGGAAACTGTTGTTATGAAAACGCTGCAAAATCTGAGTAAAAGCTTTAAGGTGACAATATGTCTTCAACGGGTTGTTAAAGAAGTGTAATTCACATGCTAAGAATTCAGAAGTGAATATTTGTTGAATCCGTGGTGCATGGATCGTTTTCGGAACACGGAATGTTACCGTGAAGGTATCTATGAAAATGAGATGTCTATGGGATAGAACATGCACCAAGAGAATTTTTCTGCGAAAACTGCCTGATTTTCGTAACTGACGTTAGGAAAATCGGCGAAATCTAAGTAAATGTTTCTAAGTGTAAATATGCCTTGTACTGTGGTTCAAAAATCGGTAATCCACATGCTCATGGTCATTAAATAATGTTTGTTGAAGCCGTGATGTATGTAACGTTTTCAGAACACGGAATGTCTCGGTGAGTGAAGCTCTGAAAATAACAATTCTGCTGGATAGAACTCGCTTGAATTGAATGTTTCTGTGAAAATTTCATGATTTTCGAAACTGGATGATAGGAAAAACCTGCGAAATCAGAATAACTATTTCTAGGTATAAATATGTCTTGTATGGTGTATGAAAGTTCGGTAATCCACATGCTCACACTCATTAAAGAATGTTTGTCGAACTCGTGATGCATGCAAAGTGTTCGGAATACGGAATGTCATAGTGAAGGTAACAATGTAAGTTACATGTCTATTGGGTAGAACTCGCTTGAAGAGAATTTTTTTGCGAAATGTGCCTCATTTTGAAAACTGCCATTAGGAGAAACCTGTGAAATCTGAGAAAATGCTTCTAAGTGTCAATATGCCTTGACTGGTGAATGAAAGTCCGGTAATCCACATGTTAATAACAGTGTAGTAATCATTTTTTAAACCGTGATTCATGTAGCGCTTTTGGAAAATGGAATTTCACGGTAATGAAAATATGTAAATTACAATTCTATTGAGTAGAACGAGCTAGAAGAGAATTTTTCTGCGAACATTGCATGATTATCGAATCTGAAGTTTGGAAAAAGCTGCAAAAAAGGAGTAAATATTTGCAGGTGTAAGTGTGCCATTATGTTGCAAGAAAGTTCAGTAATACACATATTCACAACATATTAAAGAATCTTTTTCTAATCCGTGATGCATATTACGTGTTCAGAACGTGGAATTTCACGGTGATTGAAAAAATGTAAATTATTTCTCTATTGGATAGAACTCGCTCCGAGAGTGTTTTTCTGTGAAAACTTCGTCATTTTTAAACCTGGCGTTTAGAAAACGCTGCAAAATCTGAGAAAATACTTCTAAGAATCAATATTCAATGTATTGTGATGAAAGTTCATTAATCCACATGCTACCAAATTTGTAGTGATTGTTTGTCGAATCCTTTATGCATGTAACATGTTCGGAACATGGAATTTCACGGCCAGGGAATTTATGTAAATTACATTTCCCTTGGTTAGAAATCACTCCAAGAGATTTTTCCTGAGAAATCGGCCTGATTTTCAAACCTGGTTTTAGGAAATATCTGCGAACCCAGATTACTAGATTCTCGGTGTACATCTGCCTTTTATGGTGGATGAAAGTTCGGTAATCCGCATGCTAACTACTCTGTAGTGAATATTTGTCGAATCCGAGATACGTGAAGTGTGTTCGGAACACAGAATATCACGGTGAGCCAATCAATATAAAATACATGTCTCTTG
Organism: Camelus bactrianus; assembly: GCF_048773025.1. NCBI lineage: Eukaryota > Metazoa > Chordata > Mammalia > Artiodactyla > Camelidae > Camelus > Camelus bactrianus. Next base: position 151,313,894 of record NC_133541.1, read on the forward strand.
GGTAGAATTTGCTCTAAGAGTTTTTTCTGAGAAATCTGCCTCATTTTTGTACCTGGCGTTTGAAAATCTCTGCAAAATCTGGGAAAATTATTCAAAGTGTCAATATGCTTTTATTGTGATGCAAGATCGTAAAACCACATGCAAACAAATCTGTGGTGAATATTTTTAGAAAGCATTATGCATGCAGTGGGATCGTATCACGGAAAATCCCGGCGATGGAATCTATGTAAATTACACACCTATTGGTTAGAATTTACTCCAAAAATTTTTCCCTGAGAAAACGGCCTGATTTTCCAAACTGGCATTAGGAAAAAGCTGCAAATTCAGAGTTAATGTTTCTACTTGTAAATATGCCATGTATGGTGGATGAAAGTTCTGTAATCTACATGTTCACAACTCATCCGAGAAAGTTTGTTGAAACCTTGATGCATGTAGCGTGTTCGGAAAATGGAATGTCACTGTGAGGGAAACTATGTAAATTACATTTCTATTGGGAAGTACTCGCTCCACGAGAATTTTTCTGCGAATCTGCCTCCTTTTCAAAACTGGCATTAGGAAAAACTTTCGAAATGTGAGAAAATGCTTCAAATTGTCAACATGGCTTTTATGGTGGATGAAAGTTCGGTAATCCTTATGCTAACAACTCTGTAGTGAATATTTGCGAATCCGTGATGCATGTAGCTTTTTCGGAACACGGAATTTCACGATGACGGGTTCTATGTAAATGGCATGTCTATTGGGTAGAACTCGCTCCAAGAGGATTTTTCTGTGGAAACTGCATGATTTTAGAGACTGACATTAGGAGAATACTACTAAATCAGAATAAAATTTCTATGTATAAATATGCACTGTATGGTGGATTGAAGTACGTTAATACACATGTACACAACTCATTAAAGAATGTTTTTTGAATCCGTGGTGCATGTAACGTGTTCAGAACACGGAATGTCACGGTGATTGGAAGTAGGGAAATTACCTATCTTTTGGGTAGAACTGGCTCCAAGAGCATTTTTCTGCCAAATCTGCCTCATTTTCAAAACTGGCGTTCAAACTCACGTGTGAAATCTGAGAAAATTCTTCAAAGTGTCATTAAGGTTTTTATGGTGGATGAAAGTGCTGTAATCCACTTGCTAACAACTCTGTAGTGAATATATGTCACACCCAAGATGCATGTAGCGTGTTCGGAACATGGAATTTGATGGTGAGCTTATCCATGTAAATTACATGTCTATTAGTTAGAACACGCTCCAAGAGATTTTTGCTGTGAAATCTGCCTCATTTTCGAAACTGGCATTTGGAAAACTCTGTGAAATCACAGAAAATGCTTCTATGCGTCTATAGGCCTTATATATTGAGAAAGTTCTTTAATCCACATGCAAACAACTCTGTAGTGTATTTTTGTCGAAACTTTTCTGCATGTAGCATGTTCGAAACACGTAAGTTCACAGCAGGAATATCGATGTAAACTACATATCCATTGGGTAGAACACGCTCCAAATGTTTTTTCCTTTGGAACTGCCTGATTTTCGTTACTGCTATTAGGAAATGTCTGCGAACTCAGTGCTAATGTTTCTAGGTGTCAATATGCCTTGTATGGTGGATGAAAGTTGTGTAACAGACATGTACACAACTCATTAAGAATGTTTGTCAAATCCGTGTTGTGTGTAGCGCGTTCGGAACATGGACTGTCACGGTGACGGAAACTATATAAATTACATATCTATTGGTTAGAACACGCTCCAGGAGCATTTTACTGAAACATCTGCCTCAGTTTGGAAACTGTTGTTATGAAAACGCTGCAAAATCTGAGTAAAAGCTTTAAGGTGACAATATGTCTTCAACGGGTTGTTAAAGATGTGTAATTCACATGCTAAGAACTCAGCAGTGAATATTTGTTGAATCCGTGCAGCATGGACCGTTTTCGGAACACGGAATATTACGGTGAAGGTACCTATGAAAATGAGATGTCTATTGGACACAACATGCACCAAGAGAATTTTTCAGCGAAAACTGACTGATTTTCGTAACTGTCATTTGGAAAACCGGCGAAATGAAAGTAAATGTGTCTATGTGTAAATATGCCTTGTATTGTGGTTGAAAAATCGGTAATCAACATGCTCACGGTCATTAAATAATGTTTGTCGAAGCCGTGATGAATGAAATGTTTTCGGAACACGGAATATCTCGGTGAGTGAAGCTCTGAAAATAACAATTCTGCTGGATAGAACTCGCTTGAATTGAATGTTTCTGTGAAAATTTCATGATTTTCGAAACTGGAGTTTAGGAAAAACCTGTGAAATCAGAATAACTACTTCTAGGTGTAAATATGCCTTGTATGGTGGATGAAAGTCTGGTAATCCACATGCAAACAAATTGGTAGTTAATATTTGTCGAGTCCTTTATGCATGTAACATGTTCGGAACACGGAATTTCACGGCCAGGGAATTTATGTAAATTACATTTCCCTTGGTTAGAAATCAGTCCAAGAGTTTTTTCCTGAGAAATCGGCCTGATTTTATAAACTGGCGTTAGGAAAAACCTGCGAACCCAGATTACTAGATACACGGTGTACATCTGCCTTTTATGGTGGATGATAGTTCGGTAATCCGCATGCTAACTAGTCTGTAGAGAATATTTGTCGAATCCGACTTACATGAAGTGTGTTCGGAACACAGAATATCACGGTGAGCGTATCTATGTAAAATACATTTCTCATGGGTAGAATTTGCTCTAAGAGTTTTTTCTGAGAAATCTGCCTCATTTTTGAAACTGGCGTTTGAAAATCTCCGCAAAATCTGGGAAAATTATTCAAAGTGTCAATATGCCTAGTATTGTGATGCAAGGTCATAAAACCACATGCAAAAAAATCTGTGGTGAATATTTTTAGAAAGCGTTATGCATGCAGTGGGATCGTATCACGGAAAATCCCCGCGATGGACTCTATGTAAATTACACACCTATTGGTTAGAATTCGCTCCAAAAATTTTTCCCTGAGAAAACGGCCTCATTTTCCAAACTGGCATTAGGAAAAAGCTGCAAATTCAGAGTTAATGTTACTAGTTGAAAATATGCCATATATGGTGGATGAAAGTTCTGTAATCTACATGTTCACAACTCATTCGAGAAAGATTGTTGAAACCTTGATGCATGTAGCGTGTTCGGAAAGTGGAATGTCAGTGTGAGGGAAACTATTTAAATTACATTTCTATTAGGAAGTACTCGCTCCACGAGTATTTTTCTGCTAAATCTGCCTCCTTTTCAAAACTGGCATTAGGAAAATCTTTCGAAATGTGAGAAAATGCTTCAAATTGTCAACATGGCTTTTATGGTGGATGAAAGTTCGGTAATCCTTATGCTAACAACTCTGTAGTGAATATTTGTAGAATCCGTGATGCATGTAGCTTTTTCGGAACACGGAATTTCACGATGACGGGTTCTATGTAAATTGCATGTCTATTGGGTAGAACTCTCTCCAAGAGGATTTTTCTGTGGAAACTGCATGATTTTAGAGACTGACATTAGGAGAATACTACTAAACCAAAATAAAATTTCTATGTATAAATATGCACTGTAATGTGGATTAAAGTTCGTTAATACACATGTACACAACTCATTAAAAATGTTTGTTGAATCCGTGGTGCATGTAACGTGTTTAGAACATGGAATGTCGCGGTGATTGAAAGTAGGGAAATTACCTATCTTTTGGGTAGAACTGGCTCCAAGAGCATTTATCTGCCAAATCTGGCTCATTTTCAAAACTGGCGTTCAAACTAACGTGTGAAATCTGAGAAAATTCTTCAAAGTGTCAGTAAGCCTTGTATGGTGGATGAAAGTGCTGTAATCCACTTGCTAACAACTCTGTAGTGAATATTTGTCGCATCCGAATTGCACGTAGTGTGTTAGGAACACGGAATTTGACGGTGAGCGAATCCATGTAAATTACATGTCTAATGGTTAGAACCAGCTCCAAGAGGTTTTTGCCGTGAAATCGGCCTCATTTTCGAAACTGGGTTTTGGAAAACTCTGTGAAATCACAGAAAATGCTTCTAAGAAGCTATATGCCTTCTATACTGAGAAAGTCCTGTAATCCACATGCAAACAACACTGTAGTGTATTTTTGTCGAAACTTTTCTGCATGTAGCATGTTCGAAGCACGTAAATTCACAGCGGGAGAATCTATGTAATTTACATATCTATTGGGTAGAACACGCTCCAACAGTTTTTTCCTTTGAAAACTGCCTGATTTTTGAAACTGCTATTAGGAAATATCTGCGAACTCAGTGTTAATGTTTCTAGGTGTCAATATGCCTTGTATGGTGGATGAAAGTTGTGTAACACACATGTACACAACTCATTAAGGATGTTTGTCAAATCCATGATGTGTGTAGCGCGTTCGGAAAATGGACTATCATGGTGAGGCAAACTATGTAAATTACATATCTATTGGTTAGAACACGCTCCAGGAGCATTTTACTGAAAAATCTGCCTCAGTTTGGAAACTGGGGTTATGAAAACGCTGCAAAATCTAAGTAAATGCATTAACGTGACAATATGTCTTCAACGGGTTGTTAAAGATGTGTAATTCACATGCTAAGAACTCAGCAGTGAATATTTGTTGAATCCGTGGTGCATGGACCGTTTTCGGAACACGGAATGTTACGGTGAAGGTATCTATGAAAATGAGATGTCTATTGGATAGAACATCCACCAAGAGTATTTTTCAGCGAAAACTGCCTGATTTTGGTAACTGACGTTAGGAAAACCGGCGAAATTTAAGTAAATGTTTCTAGGTGCAAATATGGCTTGTATTGTGGTTGAAAAATCGGTAATCCACATGATCACGGTCATTAAACATGTTTGTCGAAGCCGTGATGAATGTAATGTTTTCGGAACACGGAATGTCTCGGTGAGTGAAGCTCTGAAAATAACAATTCTGCTGGATAGAACTCGCTTGAATTGAATGTTTCTGTGAAAATTTCATGATTTTCGAAACTGGATGTTAGGAAAAAACTGTGAAATCAAAATAACTACTTCTAGGTGTAAATATGCCTTGTATGGTGGATGAAAGTTCGGTAATCCACATGTTAACAAATTTGTGGTGAATATTTGTCGAGTCTTTTATGCCTTTTAATATGTTCGTATCACGGAAATTCACAGCCATGTAATTTATGTAAATTACATTTCCCGGGGTTAGAAATCACTCCAAGAGGTTTTTCCTGAGAAATCGTCCTGATTTTCGAAACTGGAGTTAGGAAACATCTGCGAACACAGATTGCTAGATTCTCGGTGTACATCTGCCTTTTATGGTGAATGAAAGTTCGGTAATCCGCATGCCAACTAGTCTGTAGAGAATATTTGTCGAATCCGAGATAAATGAAGTTTGTTCGGAACACAGAATATCACGGTGAGCGTATCTAAGTAAAATAAATTTCTCTTGGGTAGAATTTGCTCTAAGAGTTTTTTCTGAGAAATCTGCCTCATTTTTGAACCTGGCGTTTGAAAATCTCTGCAAAATCAGAGAAAATGCTTCAAAGTGTCAATATGCCTTGTATTGTGATGCAAGATCGTAAAACCACATGCAAACAAATCTGTGGTGAATATTTTTAGAAAGCGTTATGCATGCAGTGGGATCGTATCACGGAAAATCCCGGCGGTGGAATCTATGTAAATTACACACCTATTGGTTAGAATTTGCTCCAAAAATTTTTCCCTGAGAAAACGGCCTGATTTTCCAAACTGGCATTAGGAAAAAGCTGCAAATTCAGAGTTAATGTTTCTACTTGTAAATATGCCATGTATGGTGGATGAAAGTTCTGTAATCTACATGTTCACAACTCATTCGAGAAAGTTTGTTGAAACCTTGATGCATGTAGCGTGTTCGGAAAATGGAATGTCACTGTGAGTGAAACTATGTAAATTACAACTCTATTGGGAAGTACTCGCTCCACGAGTATTTTTCTGCTAAATCTGCCTCCTTTTCAAAACTGGCATTAGGAAAATCTTTCGAAATTTGAGAAAATGCTTCAAATTGTCAACATGGCTTTTATGGTGGATGAAAGTTCGGTAATCCTTATGCTAACAACTCTGTAGTCAATATTTGTTGAATCCGTGATGCATGTAGCTTTTTCGGAACACGGAATTTCACGATGACGGGTTCTATGTAAATTGCATGTCTATTGGGTAGAACTCGCTCCAAGAGGATTTTTCTGTGGCAACTGCATGATTTTAGAGACTGACATTAGGAGAATACTACTTAATCAGAATAAAATTTCTATTTATAAATATGCACTGTAAGGTGGATTAAAGTTTGTTAATACACATGTACACAACTCATTAAAGAATGTTTTTTGAATCCATGGTGCATGTAACGTGTTCAGAATATGGAATGTCACGGTGATTGGAAGTAGGGAAATTACCTATCTTTTGGGTAGAACTGGCTCCAAGAGCATTTTTCTGCCAAATCTGGCTCATTTTCAAAACTGGCTTTCAAACTAACGTGTGAAATCTGAGAAAATTCTTCAAAGTGTCAGTAAGCCTTGTATGCTGGATGAAAGTGCTGTCATCCACTTGCTAACAACTCTGTAGTGAATATTTGTTGCATCCGAAATGCATGTAGCTTGTTCGGAACACGGAATTTGACGGTGAGCGAATCCATGTAAATTACATGTCTATTGGTTAGAACCCGCTCCAAGAGGTTTTTGCCGTGACATCGTCCTCTTTTACGAAACTGGGGTTTGGAAAACTCTGTGAAATCACAGAAAATGCTTCTAAGCATCTATATGCCTTCTATAGTGAGAAAGTCCTGTAATCCACATGCAAGCAACTCTGTAGTGTATTTTTGTCGAATATTTTCTGCTTGTAGCATGTTCGAAACACGTAATTTCACTGCGGGAGACTCTATGTAATTTACATATCTATTGGGTAGAACAAGCTCCAACAGTTTTTCCCTTTGAAAACTGCCTGATTTTCGAAACTGCTATTAGGAAATATCTGCGAACTCAGTGTTAATGTTTCTAGGTGTCAATATGCCTTGTATGGTGGATGAAAGTTGTGTAACACACATGTACACAACTCATTAAGAATGTTTGTCAAATCCGTGTTGTGTGTAGCGCGTTCGGAACATGGACTGTCACGGTGACGGAAACTATATAAATTACATATCTATTGGTTAGAACACGCTCCAGGAGCATTTTACTGAAACATCTGCCTCAGTTTGGAAACTGTTGTTATGAAAACGCTGCAAAATCTGAGTAAAAGCTTTAAGGTGACAATATGTCTTCAACGGGTTGTTAAAGATGTGTAATTCACATGCTAAGAACTCAGCAGTGAATATTTGTTGAATCCGTGCAGCATGGACCGTTTTCGGAACACGGAATATTACGGTGAAGGTACCTATGAAAATGAGATGTCTATTGGACACAACATGCACCAAGAGAATTTTTCAGCGAAAACTGACTGATTTTCGTAACTGTCGTTTGGAAAACCGGCGAAATGTAAGTAAATGTTTCTATGTGTAAATATGCCTTGTATTGTGGTTGAAAAATCGGTAATCAACATGCTCACGGTCATTAAATAATGTTTGTCGAAGCCGTGATGAATGAAATGTTTTCGGAACACGGAATGTCTCGGTGAGTGAAGCTCTGAAAATAACAATTCTGCTGGATAGAACTCGCTTGAATTGAAAGTTTCTGTGAAAATTTCATGATTTTCGAAACTGGAGGTTAGGAAAAACCTGTGAAATCAGAATAACTACTTCTAGGTGTAAATATGCCTTGTATGGTGGATGAAAGTGCTGTAATCCACTTGCTAACAACTCTGTACTGAATATTTGTCGCATCCGAGTTGCACGTAGTGTGTTAGGAAGACGGAATTTGACGGTGAGCGAATCCATGTAAATTACATGTCTAATGGTTAGAACCAGCTCCAAGAGGTTTTTGCCGTGAAATCGGCCTCATTTTCGAAACTGGGATTTGGAAAATTCTGTGAAATCACAGAAAATGAATCTAAGAAGCTATATGCCTTCTATAGTGAGAAAGTCCTGTAATCCACATGCAAACAACACTGTAGTGTATTTTTGTCGAAAATTTTCTGCATGTAGCATGTTCGAAGCACGTAAATTCACAGCGGGAGAATCTATGTAATTTACATATCTATTGGGTAGAACATGCTCCAACAGTTTTTTCCTTTGAAAACTGCCTGATTTTCGAAACTGCTATAAGGAAATATCTGCGAACTCAGTGTTAATGTTTCTAGGTGTCAATATGCCTTGTATGGTGGATGAAAGTTGTGTAACACACATGTACACAACTCATTAAGGATGTTTGTCAAATCCGTGATGTGTGTAGCGCGTTCGGAAAATGGACTGTCATGGTGAGGCAAACTATGTAAATTACATATCTATTGGTTAGAACACGCTCCAGGAGCATTTTACTGAAAAATCTGCCTCAGTTTGGAAACTGGGGTTATGAAAACGCTGCAAAATCTAAGTAAATGCATTAACGTGACAATATGTCTTCAACGGGTTGTTAAAGATGTGTAATTCACATGCTAAGAACTCAGCAGTGAATATTTGTTGAATCCGTGGTGCATGGACCGTTTTCGGAACACGGAATGTTACGGTGAAGGTATCTATGAAAATGAGATGTCTATTGGATAGAACATCCACCAAGAGTATTTTTCAGCGAAAACTGCCTGATTTTGGTAACTGACGTTAGGAAAACCGGCGAAATTTAAGTAAATGTTTCTAGGTGCAAATATGGCTTGTATTGTGGTTGAAAAATCGGTAATCCACATGATCACGGTCATTAAACATGTTTGTCGAAGCCGTGATGAATGTAATGTTTTCGGAACACGGAATGTCTCGGTGAGTGAAGCTCTGAAAATAACAATTCTGCTGGATAGAACTCGCTTGAATTGAATGTTTCTGTGAAAATTTCATGATTTTCGAAACTGGATGTTAGGAAAAAACTGTGAAATCAAAATAACTACTTCTAGGTGTAAATATGCCTTGTATGGTGGATGAAAGTTCGGTAATCCACATGTTAACAAATTTGTGGTGAATATTTGTCGAGTCTTTTATGCCTTTTAATATGTTCGTATCACGGAAATTCACAGCCATGTAATTTATGTAAATTACATTTCCCGGGGTTAGAAATCACTCCAAGAGGTTTTTCCTGAGAAATCGTCCTGATTTTCGAAACTGGAGTTAGGAAACATCTGCGAACACAGATTGCTAGATTCTCGGTGTACATCTGCCTTTTATGGTGAATGAAAGTTCGGTAATCCGCATGCCAACTAGTCTGTAGAGAATATTTGTCGAATCCGAGATAAATGAAGTTTGTTCGGAACACAGAATATCACGGTGAGCGTATCTAAGTAAAATAAATTTCTCTTGGGTAGAATTTGCTCTAAGAGTTTTTTCTGAGAAATCTGCCTCATTTTTGAACCTGGCGTTTGAAAATCTCTGCAAAATCAGAGAAAATGCTTCAAAGTGTCAATATGCCTTGTATTGTGATGCAAGATCGTAAAACCACATGCAAACAAATCTGTGGTGAATATTTTTAGAAAGCGTTATGCATGCAGTGGGATCGTATCACGGAAAATCCCGGCGGTGGAATCTATGTAAATTACACACCTATTGGTTAGAATTTGCTCCAAAAATTTTTCCCTGAGAAAACGGCCTGATTTTCCAAACTGGCATTAGGAAAAAGCTGCAAATTCAGAGTTAATGTTTCTACTTGTAAATATGCCATGTATGGTGGATGAAAGTTCTGTAATCTACATGTTCACAACTCATTCGAGAAAGTTTGTTGAAACCTTGATGCATGTAGCGTGTTCGGAAAATGGAATGTCACTGTGAGTGAAACTATGTAAATTACAACTCTATTGGGAAGTACTCGCTCCACGAGTATTTTTCTGCTAAATCTGCCTCCTTTTCAAAACTGGCATTAGGAAAATCTTTCGAAATTTGAGAAAATGCTTCAAATTGTCAACATGGCTTTTATGGTGGATGAAAGTTCGGTAATCCTTATGCTAACAACTCTGTAGTCAATATTTGTTGAATCCGTGATGCATGTAGCTTTTTCGGAACACGGAATTTCACGATGACGGGTTCTATGTAAATTGCATGTCTATTGGGTAGAACTCGCTCCAAGAGGATTTTTCTGTGGAAACTGCATGATTTTAGAGACTGACATTAGGAGAATACTACTTAATCAGAATAAAATTTCTATTTATAAATATGCACTGTAAGGTGGATTAAAGTTTGTTAATACACATGTACACAACTCATTAAAGAATGTTTTTTGAATCCATGGTGCATGTAACGTGTTCAGAATATGGAATGTCACGGTGATTGGAAGTAGGGAAATTACCTATCTTTTGGGTAGAACTGGCTCCAAGAGCATTTTTCTGCCAAATCTGGCTCATTTTCAAAACTGGCTTTCAAACTAACGTGTGAAATCTGAGAAAATTCTTCAAAGTGTCAGTAAGCCTTGTATGCTGGATGAAAGTGCTGTCATCCACTTGCTAACAACTCTGTAGTGAATATTTGTTGCATCCGAAATGCATGTAGCTTGTTCGGAACACGGAATTTGACGGTGAGCGAATCCATGTAAATTACATGTCTATTGGTTAGAACCCGCTCCAAGAGGTTTTTGCCGTGACATCGTCCTCTTTTACGAAACTGGGGTTTGGAAAACTCTGTGAAATCACAGAAAATGCTTCTAAGCATCTATATGCCTTCTATAGTGAGAAAGTCCTGTAATCCACATGCAAGCAACTCTGTAGTGTATTTTTGTCGAATATTTTCTGCTTGTAGCATGTTCGAAACACGTAATTTCACTGCGGGAGACTCTATGTAATTTACATATCTATTGGGTAGAACAAGCTCCAACAGTTTTTCCCTTTGAAAACTGCCTGATTTTCGAAACTGCTATTAGGAAATATCTGCGAACTCAGTGTTAATGTTTCTAGGTGTCAATATGCCTTGTATGGTGGATGAAAGTTGTGTAACACACATGTACACAACTCATTAAGAATGTTTGTCAAATCCGTGTTGTGTGTAGCGCGTTCGGAACATGGACTGTCACGGTGACGGAAACTATATAAATTACATATCTATTGGTTAGAACACGCTCCAGGAGCATTTTACTGAAACATCTGCCTCAGTTTGGAAACTGTTGTTATGAAAACGCTGCAAAATCTGAGTAAAAGCTTTAAGGTGACAATATGTCTTCAACGGGTTGTTAAAGATGTGTAATTCACATGCTAAGAACTCAGCAGTGAATATTTGTTGAATCCGTGCAGCATGGACCGTTTTCGGAACACGGAATATTACGGTGAAGGTACCTATGAAAATGAGATGTCTATTGGACACAACATGCACCAAGAGAATTTTTCAGCGAAAACTGACTGATTTTCGTAACTGTCGTTTGGAAAACCGGCGAAATGTAAGTAAATGTTTCTATGTGTAAATATGCCTTGTATTGTGGTTGAAAAATCGGTAATCAACATGCTCACGGTCATTAAATAATGTTTGTCGAAGCCGTGATGAATGAAATGTTTTCGGAACACGGAATGTCTCGGTGAGTGAAGCTCTGAAAATAACAATTCTGCTGGATAGAACTCGCTTGAATTGAAAGTTTCTGTGAAAATTTCATGATTTTCGAAACTGGAGGTTAGGAAAAACCTGTGAAATCAGAATAACTACTTCTAGGTGTAAATATGCCTTGTATGGTGGATGAAAGTGCTGTAATCCACTTGCTAACAACTCTGTACTGAATATTTGTCGCATCCGAGTTGCACGTAGTGTGTTAGGAAGACGGAATTTGACGGTGAGCGAATCCATGTAAATTACATGTCTAATGGTTAGAACCAGCTCCAAGAGGTTTTTGCCGTGAAATCGGCCTCATTTTCGAAACTGGGATTTGGAAAATTCTGTGAAATCACAGAAAATGAATCTAAGAAGCTATATGCCTTCTATAGTGAGAAAGTCCTGTAATCCACATGCAAACAACACTGTAGTGTATTTTTGTCGAAAATTTTCTGCATGTAGCATGTTCGAAGCACGTAAATTCACAGCGGGAGAATCTATGTAATTTACATATCTATTGGGTAGAACATGCTCCAACAGTTTTTTCCTTTGAAAACTGCCTGATTTTCGAAACTGCTATAAGGAAATATCTGCGAACTCAGTGTTAATGTTTCTAGGTGTCAATATGCCTTGTATGGTGGATGAAAGTTGTGTAACACACATGTACACAACTCATTAAGGATGTTTGTCAAATCCGTGATGTGTGTAGCGCGTTCGGAAAATGGACTGTCATGGTGAGGCAAACTATGTAAATTACATATCTATTGGTTAGAACACGCTCCAGGAGCATTTTACTGAAAAATCTGCCTCAGTTTGGAAACTGGGGTTATGAAAACGCTGCAAAATCTAAGTAAATGCATTAACGTGACAATATGTCTTCAACGGGTTGTTAAAGATGTGTAATTCACATGCTAAGAACTCAGCAGTGAATATTTGTTGAATCCGTGGTGCATGGACCGTTTTCGGAACACGGAATGTTACGGTGAAGGTATCTATGAAAATGAGATGTCTATTGGATAGAACATCCACCAAGAGTATTTTTCAGCGAAAACTGCCTGATTTTGGTAACTGACGTTAGGAAAACCGGCGAAATTTAAGTAAATGTTTCTAGGTGCAAATATGGCTTGTATTGTGGTTGAAAAATCGGTAATCCACATGATCACGGTCATTAAACATGTTTGTCGAAGCCGTGATGAATGTAATGTTTTCGGAACACGGAATGTCTCGGTGAGTGAAGCTCTGAAAATAACAATTCTGCTGGATAGAACTCGCTTGAATTGAATGTTTCTGTGAAAATTTCATGATTTTCGAAACTGGATGTTAGGAAAAAACTGTGAAATCAAAATAACTACTTCTAGGTGTAAATATGCCTTGTATGGTGGATGAAAGTTCTGTAATCCACATGTTAACAAATTTGTGGTGAATATTTGTCGAGTCTTTTATGCCTTTTAATATGTTCGTATCACGGAAATTCACAGCCATGTAATTTATGTAAATTACATTTCCCGGGGTTAGAAATCACTCCAAGAGGTTTTTCCTGAGAAATCGTCCTGATTTTCGAAACTGGAGTTAGGAAACATCTGCGAACACAGATTGCTAGATTCTCGGTGTACATCTGCCTTTTATGGTGAATGAAAGTTCGGTAATCCGCATGCCAACTAGTCTGTAGAGAATATTTGTCGAATCCGAGATAAATGAAGTTTGTTCGGAACACAGAATATCACGGTGAGCGTATCTAAGTAAAATAAATTTCTCTTGGGTAGAATTTGCTCTAAGAGTTTTTTCTGAGAAATCTGCCTCATTTTTGAACCTGGCGTTTGAAAATCTCTGCAAAATCAGAGAAAATGCTTCAAAGTGTCAATATGCCTTGTATTGTGATGCAAGATCGTAAAACCACATGCAAACAAATCTGTGGTGAATATTTTTAGAAAGCGTTATGCATGCAGTGGGATCGTATCACGGAAAATCCCGGCGGTGGAATCTATGTAAATTACACACCTATTGGTTAGAATTTGCTCCAAAAATTTTTCCCTGAGAAAACGGCCTGATTTTCCAAACTGGCATTAGGAAAAAGCTGCAAATTCAGAGTTAATGTTTCTACTTGTAAATATGCCATGTATGGTGGATGAAAGTTCTGTAATCTACATGTTCACAACTCATTCGAGAAAGTTTGTTGAAACCTTGATGCATGTAGCGTGTTCGGAAAATGGAATGTCACTGTGAGTGAAACTATGTAAATTACAACTCTATTGGGAAGTACTCGCTCCACGAGTATTTTTCTGCTAAATCTGCCTCCTTTTCAAAACTGGCATTAGGAAAATCTTTCGAAATTTGAGAAAATGCTTCAAATTGTCAACATGGCTTTTATGGTGGATGAAAGTTCGGTAATCCTTATGCTAACAACTCTGTAGTCAATATTTGTTGAATCCGTGATGCATGTAGCTTTTTCGGAACACGGAATTTCACGATGACGGGTTCTATGTAAATTGCATGTCTATTGGGTAGAACTCGCTCCAAGAGGATTTTTCTGTGGCAACTGCATGATTTTAGAGACTGACATTAGGAGAATACTACTTAATCAGAATAAAATTTCTATTTATAAATATGCACTGTAAGGTGGATTAAAGTTTGTTAATACACATGTACACAACTCATTAAAGAATGTTTTTTGAATCCATGGTGCATGTAACGTGTTCAGAATATGGAATGTCACGGTGATTGGAAGTAGGGAAATTACCTATCTTTTGGGTAGAACTGGCTCCAAGAGCATTTTTCTGCCAAATCTGGCTCATTTTCAAAACTGGCTTTCAAACTAACGTGTGAAATCTGAGAAAATTCTTCAAAGTGTCAGTAAGCCTTGTATGCTGGATGAAAGTGCTGTCATCCACTTGCTAACAACTCTGTAGTGAATATTTGTTGCATCCGAAATGCATGTAGCTTGTTCGGAACACGGAATTTGACGGTGAGCGAATCCATGTAAATTACATGTCTATTGGTTAGAACCCGCTCCAAGAGGTTTTTGCCGTGACATCGTCCTCTTTTACGAAACTGGGGTTTGGAAAACTCTGTGAAATCACAGAAAATGCTTCTAAGCATCTATATGCCTTCTATAGTGAGAAAGTCCTGTAATCCACATGCAAGCAACTCTGTAGTGTATTTTTGTCGAATATTTTCTGCTTGTAGCATGTTCGAAACACGTAATTTCACTGCGGGAGACTCTATGTAATTTACATATCTATTGGGTAGAACAAGCTCCAACAGTTTTTCCCTTTGAAAACTGCCTGATTTTCGAAACTGCTATTAGGAAATATCTGCGAACTCAGTGTTAATGTTTCTAGGTGTCAATATGCCTTGTATGGTGGATGAAAGTTGTGTAACACACATGTACACAACTCATTAAGAATGTTTGTCAAATCCGTGTTGTGTGTAGTGCGTTCGGAACATGGACTGTCACGGTGACGGAAACTATATAAATTACATATCTATTGGTTAGAACACGCTCCAGGAGCATTTTACTGAAACATCTGCCTCAGTTTGGAAACTGTTGTTATGAAAACGCTGCAAAATCTGAGTAAAAGCTTTAAGGTGACAATATGTCTTCAACGGGTTGTTAAAGATGTGTAATTCACATGCTAAGAACTCAGCAGTGAATATTTGTTGAATCCGTGCAGCATGGACCGTTTTCGGAACACGGAATATTACGGTGAAGGTACCTATGAAAATGAGATGTCTATTGGACACAACATGCACCAAGAGAATTTTTCAGCGAAAACTGACTGATTTTCGTAACTGTCGTTTGGAAAACCGGCGAAATGTAAGTAAATGTTTCTATGTGTAAATATGCCTTGTATTGTGGTTGAAAAATCGGTAATCAACATGCTCACGGTCATTAAATAATGTTTGTCGAAGCCGTGATGAATGAAATGTTTTCGGAACACGGAATGTCTCGGTGAGTGAAGCTCTGAAAATAACAATTCTGCTGGATAGAACTCGCTTGAATTGAAAGTTTCTGTGAAAATTTCATGATTTTCGAAACTGGAGGTTAGGAAAAACCTGTGAAATCAGAATAACTACTTCTAGGTGTAAATATGCCTTGTATGGTGGATGAAAGTGCTGTAATCCACTTGCTAACAACTCTGTACTGAATATTTGTCGCATCCGAGTTGCACGTAGTGTGTTAGGAAGACGGAATTTGACGGTGAGCGAATCCATGTAAATTACATGTCTAATGGTTAGAACCAGCTCCAAGAGGTTTTTGCCGTGAAATCGGCCTCATTTTCGAAACTGGGATTTGGAAAATTCTGTGAAATCACAGAAAATGAATCTAAGAAGCTATATGCCTTCTATAGTGAGAAAGTCCTGTAATCCACATGCAAACAACACTGTAGTGTATTTTTGTCGAAAATTTTCTGCATGTAGCATGTTCGAAGCACGTAAATTCACAGCGGGAGAATCTATGTAATTTACATATCTATTGGGTAGAACATGCTCCAACAGTTTTTTCCTTTGAAAACTGCCTGATTTTCGAAACTGCTATAAGGAAATATCTGCGAACTCAGTGTTAATGTTTCTAGGTGTCAATATGCCTTGTATGGTGGATGAAAGTTGTGTAACACACATGTACACAACTCATTAAGGATGTTTGTCAAATCCGTGATGTGTGTAGTGCGTTCGGAAAATGGACTGTCATGGTGAGGCAAACTATGTAAATTACATATCTATTGGTTAGAACACGCTCCAGGAGCATTTTACTGAAAAATCTGCCTCAGTTTGGAAACTGGGGTTATGAAAACGCTGCAAAATCTAAGTAAATGCATTAACGTGACAATATGTCTTCAACGGGTTGTTAAAGATGTGTAATTCACATGCTAAGAACTCAGCAGTGAATATTTGTTGAATCCGTGGTGCATGGACCGTTTTCGGAACACGGAATGTTACGGTGAAGGTATCTATGAAAATGAGATGTCTATTGGATAGAACATCCACCAAGAGTATTTTTCAGCGAAAACTGCCTGATTTTGGTAACTGACGTTAGGAAAACCGGCGAAATTTAAGTAAATGTTTCTAGGTGCAAATATGGCTTGTATTGTGGTTGAAAAATCGGTAATCCACATGATCACGGTCATTAAACATGTTTGTCGAAGCCGTGATGAATGTAATGTTTTCGGAACACGGAATGTCTCGGTGAGTGAAGCTCTGAAAATAACAATTCTGCTGGATAGAACTCGCTTGAATTGAATGTTTCTGTGAAAATTTCATGATTTTCGAAACTGGATGTTAGGAAAAAACTGTGAAATCAAAATAACTACTTCTAGGTGTAAATATGCCTTGTATGGTGGATGAAAGTTCGGTAATCCACATGTTAACAAATTTGTGGTGAATATTTGTCGAGTCTTTTATGCCTTTTAATATGTTCGTATCACGGAAATTCACAGCCATGTAATTTATGTAAATTACATTTCCCGGGGTTAGAAATCACTCCAAGAGGTTTTTCCTGAGAAATCGTCCTGATTTTCGAAACTGGAGTTAGGAAACATCTGCGAACACAGATTGCTAGATTCTCGGTGTACATCTGCCTTTTATGGTGAATGAAAGTTCGGTAATCCGCATGCCAACTAGTCTGTAGAGAATATTTGTCGAATCCGAGATAAATGAAGTTTGTTCGGAACACAGAATATCACGGTGAGCGTATCTAAGTAAAATAAATTTCTCTTGGGTAGAATTTGCTCTAAGAGTTTTTTCTGAGAAATCTGCCTCATTTTTGAACCTGGCGTTTGAAAATCTCTGCAAAATCAGAGAAAATGCTTCAAAGTGTCAATATGCCTTGTATTGTGATGCAAGATCGTAAAACCACATGCAAACAAATCTGTGGTGAATATTTTTAGAAAGCGTTATGCATGCAGTGGGATCGTATCACGGAAAATCCCGGCGGTGGAATCTATGTAAATTACACACCTATTGGTTAGAATTTGCTCCAAAAATTTTTCCCTGAGAAAACGGCCTGATTTTCCAAACTGGCATTAGGAAAAAGCTGCAAATTCAGAGTTAATGTTTCTACTTGTAAATATGCCATGTATGGTGGATGAAAGTTCTGTAATCTACATGTTCACAACTCATTCGAGAAAGTTTGTTGAAACCTTGATGCATGTAGCGTGTTCGGAAAATGGAATGTCACTGTGAGTGAAACTATGTAAATTACAACTCTATTGGGAAGTACTCGCTCCACGAGTATTTTTCTGCTAAATCTGCCTCCTTTTCAAAACTGGCATTAGGAAAATCTTTCGAAATTTGAGAAAATGCTTCAAATTGTCAACATGGCTTTTATGGTGGATGAAAGTTCGGTAATCCTTATGCTAACAACTCTGTAGTCAATATTTGTTGAATCCGTGATGCATGTAGCTTTTTCGGAACACGGAATTTCACGATGACGGGTTCTATGTAAATTGCATGTCTATTGGGTAGAACTCGCTCCAAGAGGATTTTTCTGTGGAAACTGCATGATTTTAGAGACTGACATTAGGAGAATACTACTTAATCAGAATAAAATTTCTATTTATAAATATGCACTGTAAGGTGGATTAAAGTTTGTTAATACACATGTACACAACTCATTAAAGAATGTTTTTTGAATCCATGGTGCATGTAACGTGTTCAGAATATGGAATGTCACGGTGATTGGAAGTAGGGAAATTACCTATCTTTTGGGTAGAACTGGCTCCAAGAGCATTTTTCTGCCAAATCTGGCTCATTTTCAAAACTGGCTTTCAAACTAACGTGTGAAATCTGAGAAAATTCTTCAAAGTGTCAGTAAGCCTTGTATGCTGGATGAAAGTGCTGTCATCCACTTGCTAACAACTCTGTAGTGAATATTTGTTGCATCCGAAATGCATGTAGCTTGTTCGGAACACGGAATTTGACGGTGAGCGAATCCATGTAAATTACATGTCTATTGGTTAGAACCCGCTCCAAGAGGTTTTTGCCGTGACATCGTCCTCTTTTACGAAACTGGGGTTTGGAAAACTCTGTGAAATCACAGAAAATGCTTCTAAGCATCTATATGCCTTCTATAGTGAGAAAGTCCTGTAATCCACATGCAAGCAACTCTGTAGTGTATTTTTGTCGAATATTTTCTGCTTGTAGCATGTTCGAAACACGTAATTTCACTGCGGGAGACTCTATGTAATTTACATATCTATTGGGTAGAACAAGCTCCAACAGTTTTTCCCTTTGAAAACTGCCTGATTTTCGAAACTGCTATTAGGAAATATCTGCGAACTCAGTGTTAATGTTTCTAGGTGTCAATATGCCTTGTATGGTGGATGAAAGTTGTGTAACACACATGTACACAACTCATTAAGAATGTTTGTCAAATCCGTGTTGTGTGTAGCGCGTTCGGAACATGGACTGTCACGGTGACGGAAACTATATAAATTACATATCTATTGGTTAGAACACGCTCCAGGAGCATTTTACTGAAACATCTGCCTCAGTTTGGAAACTGTTGTTATGAAAACGCTGCAAAATCTGAGTAAAAGCTTTAAGGTGACAATATGTCTTCAACGGGTTGTTAAAGATGTGTAATTCACATGCTAAGAACTCAGCAGTGAATATTTGTTGAATCCGTGCAGCATGGACCGTTTTCGGAACACGGAATATTACGGTGAAGGTACCTATGAAAATGAGATGTCTATTGGACACAACATGCACCAAGAGAATTTTTCAGCGAAAACTGACTGATTTTCGTAACTGTCGTTTGGAAAACCGGCGAAATGTAAGTAAATGTTTCTATGTGTAAATATGCCTTGTATTGTGGTTGAAAAATCGGTAATCAACATGCTCACGGTCATTAAATAATGTTTGTCGAAGCCGTGATGAATGAAATGTTTTCGGAACACGGAATGTCTCGGTGAGTGAAGCTCTGAAAATAACAATTCTGCTGGATAGAACTCGCTTGAATTGAAAGTTTCTGTGAAAATTTCATGATTTTCGAAACTGGAGGTTAGGAAAAACCTGTGAAATCAGAATAACTACTTCTAGGTGTAAATATGCCTTGTATGGTGGATGAAAGTGCTGTAATCCACTTGCTAACAACTCTGTACTGAATATTTGTCGCATCCGAGTTGCACGTAGTGTGTTAGGAAGACGGAATTTGACGGTGAGCGAATCCATGTAAATTACATGTCTAATGGTTAGAACCAGCTCCAAGAGGTTTTTGCCGTGAAATCGGCCTCATTTTCGAAACTGGGATTTGGAAAATTCTGTGAAATCACAGAAAATGAATCTAAGAAGCTATATGCCTTCTATAGTGAGAAAGTCCTGTAATCCACATGCAAACAACACTGTAGTGTATTTTTGTCGAAAATTTTCTGCATGTAGCATGTTCTAAGCACGTAAATTCACAGTGGGAGAATCTATGTAATTTACATATCTATTGGGTAGAACATGCTCCAACAGTTTTTTCCTTTGAAAACTGCCTGATTTTCGAAACTGCTATTAGGAAATATCTGCGAACTCAGTGTTAATGTTTCTAGGTGTCAATATGCCTTGTATGGTGGATGAAAGTTGTGTAACACACATGTACACAACTCATTAAGAATGTTTGTCAAATCCGTGATGTGTGTAGCGCGTTCGGAAAATGGACTGTCATGGTGAGGCAAACTATGTAAATTACATATCTATTGGTTAGAACACGCTCCAGGAGCATTTTACTGAAACATCTGCCTCAGTTTGGAAACTGGGGTTATGAAAACGCTGCAAAATCTAAGTAAATGCATTAACGTGACAATATGTCTTCAACGGGTTGTTAAAGATGTGTAATTCACATGCTAAGAACTCAGCAGTGAATATTTGTTGAATCCGTGGTGCATGGACCGTTTTCGGAACACGGAATGTTACGGTGAAGGTATCTATGAAAATGAGATGTCTATTGGATAGTACATGCACCAAGAGTATTTTTCAGCGAAAACTGCCTGATTTTCGTAACTGACGTTAGGAAAACCGGCGAAATTTAAGTAAATGTTTCTAGGTGCAAATATGGCTTGTATTGTGGTTGAAAAATCGGTAATCCACATGATCACAGTCATTAAACAATGTTTGTCGAAGCCGTGATGAATGTAATGTTTTCGGAACACGGAATGTCTCGGTGAGTGAAGCTCTGAAAATAACAATTCTGCTGGATAGAACTCGCTTGAATTGAATGTTTCTGTGAAAATTTCATGATTTTCGAAACTGGATGTTAGGAAAAATCTGTGAAATCAAAATAACTACTTCTAGGTGTAAATATGCCTTGTATGGTGGATGAAAGTTCGGTAATCCACATGCTAACAAATTTGTGGTGAATATTTGTCGAGTCTTTTATGCATGTAATATGTTCGTAACAAGGAAATTCACAGCCAGGGAATTTATGTAAATTACATTTCCCGGAGTTAGAAATCACTCCAAGAGGTTTTTCCTGAGAAATCGTCCTGATTTTCGAAACTGGAGTTAGGAAACATCTGCGAACACAGATTGCTAGATTCTCGGTGTACATCTGCCTTTTATGGTGAATGAAAGTTCGGTAATCCGCATGCCAACTAGTCTGTAGAGAATATTTGTCGAATCCGAGATAAATGAAGTTTGTTCGGAACACAGAATATCACGGTGAGCGTATCTAAGTAAAATAAATTTCTCTTGGGTAGAATTTGCTCTAAGAGTTTTTTCTGAGAAATCTGCCTCATTTTTGAACCTGGCGTTTGAAAATCTCTGCAAAATCAGAGAAAATGCTTCAAAGTGTCAATATGCCTTGTATTGTGATGCAAGATCGTAAAACCACATGCAAACAAATCTGTGGTGAATATTTTTAGAAAGCGTTATGCATGCAGTGGGATCGTATCACGGAAAATCCCGGCGGTGGAATCTATGTAAATTACACACCTATTGGTTAGAATTTGCTCCAAAAATTTTTCCCTGAGAAAACGGCCTGATTTTCCAAACTGGCATTAGGAAAAAGCTGCAAATTCAGAGTTAATGTTTCTACTTGTAAATATGCCATGTATGGTGGATGAAAGTTCTGTAATCTACATGTTCACAACTCATTCGAGAAAGTTTGTTGAAACCTTGATGCATGTAGCGTGTTCGGAAAATGGAATGTCACTGTGAGTGAAACTATGTAAATTACAACTCTATTGGGAAGTACTCGCTCCACGAGTATTTTTCTGCTAAATCTGCCTCCTTTTCAAAACTGGCATTAGGAAAATCTTTCGAAATTTGAGAAAATGCTTCAAATTGTCAACATGGCTTTTATGGTGGATGAAAGTTCGGTAATCCTTATGCTAACAACTCTGTAGTCAATATTTGTTGAATCCGTGATGCATGTAGCTTTTTCGGAACACGGAATTTCACGATGACGGGTTCTATGTAAATTGCATGTCTATTGGGTAGAACTCGCTCCAAGAGGATTTTTCTGTGGCAACTGCATGATTTTAGAGACTGACATTAGGAGAATACTACTTAATCAGAATAAAATTTCTATTTATAAATATGCACTGTAAGGTGGATTAAAGTTTGTTAATACACATGTACACAACTCATTAAAGAATGTTTTTTGAATCCATGGTGCATGTAACGTGTTCAGAATATGGAATGTCACGGTGATTGGAAGTAGGGAAATTACCTATCTTTTGGGTAGAACTGGCTCCAAGAGCATTTTTCTGCCAAATCTGCCTCATTTTCAAAACTGGCTTTCAAACTAACGTGTGAAATCTGAGAAAATTCTTCAAAGTGTCAGTAAGCCTTGTATGCTGGATGAAAGTGCTGTCATCCACTTGCTAACAACTCTGTAGTGAATATTTGTTGCATCCGAAATGCATGTAGCTTGTTCGGAACACGGAATTTGACGGTGAGCGAATCCATGTAAATTACATGTCTATTGGTTAGAACCCGCTCCAAGAGGTTTTTGCCGTGACATCGTCCTCTTTTACGAAACTGGGGTTTGGAAAACTCTGTGAAATCACAGAAAATGCTTCTAAGCATCTATATGCCTTCTATAGTGAGAAAGTCCTGTAATCCACATGCAAGCAACTCTGTAGTGTATTTTTGTCAAATATTTTCTGCTTGTAGCATGTTCGAAACACGTAATTTCACAGCGGGAGACTCTATGTAATTTACATATCTATTGGGTAGAACAAGCTCCAACAGTTTTTCCCTTTGAAAACTGCCTGATTTTCGAAACTGCTATTAGGAAATATCTGCGAACTCAGTGTTAATGTTTCTAGGTGTCAATATGCCTTGTATGGTGGATGAAAGTTGTGTAACACACATGTACACAACTCATTAAGAATGTTTGTCAAATCCGTGTTGTGTGTAGCGCGTTCGGAACATGGACTGTCACGGTGACGGAAACTATATAAATTACATATCTATTGGTTAGAACACGCTCCAGGAGCATTTTACTGAAACATCTGCCTCAGTTTGGAAACTGTTGTTATGAAAACGCTGCAAAATCTGAGTAAAAGCTTTAAGGTGACAATATGTCTTCAACGGGTTGTTAAAGATGTGTAATTCACATGCTAAGAACTCAGCAGTGAATATTTGTTGAATCCGTGCAGCATGGACCGTTTTCGGAACACGGAATGTTACGGTGAAGGTATCTATGAAAATGAGATGTCTATTGGATAGTACATGCACCAAGAGTATTTTTCTGCGAAAACTGCCTGATTTTCGTAACTGACGTTAGGAAAACCGGCGAAATTTAAGTAAATGTTTCTAGGTGCAAATATGGCTTGTATTGTGGTTGAAAAATCGGTAATCCACATGATCACAGTCATTAAACAATGTTTGTCGAAGCCGTGATGAATGTAATGTTTTCGGAACACGGAATGTCTCGGTGAGTGAAGCTCTGAAAATAACAATTCTGCTGGATAGAACTCGCTTGAATTGAATGTTTCTGTGAAAATTTCATGATTTTCGAAACTGGATGTTAGGAAAAATCTGTGAAATCAAAATAACTACTTCTAGGTGTAAATATGCCTTGTATGGTGGATGAAAGTTCTGTAATCCACATGCTAACAAATTTGTGGTGAATATTTGTCGAGTCTTTTATGCATGTAATATGTTCATAACAAGGAAATTCACAGCCAGGGAATTTATGTAAATTACATTTCCCTGGGTTAGAAATCACTCCAAGAGTTTTTTCCTGAGAAATCGTCCTGATTTTCGAAACTGGAGTTAGGAAACAGCTGCGAACACAGATTGCTAGATTCTCGGTGTACATCTGCCTTTTATGGTGAATGAAAGTTCGGTAATCCGCATGCCAACTAGTCTGTAGAGAATATTTGTCGAATCCGAGATAAATGAAGTTTGTTCGGAACACAGAATATCACGGTGAGCGTATCTAAGTAAAATAAATTTCTCTTGGGTAGAATTTGCTCTAAGAGTTTTTTCTGAGAAATCTGCCTCATTTTTGAACCTGGCGTTTGAAAATCTCTGCAAAATCAGAGAAAATGCTTCAAAGTGTCAATATGCCTTGTATTGTGATGCAAGATCGTAAAACCACATGCAAACAAATCTGTGGTGAATATTTTTAGAAAGCGTTATGCATGCAGTGGGATCGTATCACGGAAAATCCCGGCGGTGGAATCTATGTAAATTACACACCTATTGGTTAGAATTCGCTCCAAAAATTTTTCCCTGAGAAAACGGCCTGATTTTCCAAACTGGCATTAGGAAAAAGCTGCAAATTCAGAGTTAATGTTTCTACTTGTAAATATGCCATGTATGGTGGATGAAAGTTCTGTAATCTACATGTTCACAACTCATTCGAGAAAGTTTGTTGAAACCTTGATGCATGTAGCGTGTTCGGAAAATGGAATGTCACTGTGAGGGAAACTATGTAAATTACAACTCTATTGGGAAGTACTCGCTCCACGAGTATTTTTCTGCTAAATCTGCCTCCTTTTCAAAACTGGCATTAGGAAAATCTTTCGAAATTTGAGAAAATGCTTCAAATTGTCAACATGGCTTTTATGGTGGATGAAAGTTCGGTAATCCTTATGCTAACAACTCTGTAGTCAATATTTGTTGAATCCGTGATGCATGTAGCTTTTTCGGAACACGGAATTTCACGATGACGGGTTCTATGTAAATTGCATGTCTATTGGGTAGAACTCGCTCCAAGAGGATTTTTCTGTGGAAACTGCATGATTTTAGAGACTGACATTAGGAGAATACTACTTAATCAGAATAAAATTTCTATTTATAAATATGCACTGTAAGGTGGATTAAAGTTCGTTAATACACATGTACACAACTCATTAAAGAATGTTTTTTGAATCCATGGTGCATGTAACGTGTTCAGAACATGGAATGTCACGGTGATTGGAAGTAGGGAAATTACCTATCTTTTGGGTAGAACTGGCTGCAAGAGTATTTTTCTGCCAAATCTGGCTCATTTTCAAAACTGGCTTTCAAACTAACGTGTGAAATCTGAGAAAATTCTTCAAAGTGTCAGTAAGCCTTGTATGCTGTATGAAAGTGCGTCATCCACTTGCTAACAACTCTGTAGTGAATATTTGTTGCATCCGAAATGCATGTAGCTTGTTCGGAACACGGAATTTGATGGTGAGCGAATCCATGTAAATTACATGTCTATTGGTTAGAACCCGCTCCAAGAGGTTTTTGCCGTGACATCGTCCTCTTTTACGAAACTGGGGTTTGGAAAACTCTGTGAAATCACAGAAAATGCTTCTAAGCATCTATATGCCTTCTATAGTGAGAAAGTCCTGTAATCCACATGCAAGCAACTCTGTAGTGTATTTTTGTCAAATAATTTCTGCTTGTAGCATGCTCGAAACACGTAATTTCACAGCGGGAGAATCCATGTAATTTACATATCTATTGGGTAGAACACGCTCCAACAGTTTTTTCCTTTGAAAACTGCCTGATTTTCGAAACTGCTATTAGGAAATATCTGCGAACTCAGTGTTAATGTTTCTAGGTGTCAATATGCCTTGTATGGTGGATGAAAGTTGTGTAACACACATGTACACAACTCATTAAGAATGTTTGTCAAATCCGTGTTGTGTGAAGCGCGTTCGGAACATGGACTGTCACGGTGACGGAAACTATATAAATTACATATCTATTGGTTAGAACACGCTCCAGGAGCATTTTACTGAAACATCTGCCTCAGTTTGGAAACTGTTGTTATGAAAACGCTGCAAAATCTGAGTAAAAGCTTTAAGGTGACAATATGTCTTCAACGGGTTGTTAAAGATGTGTAATTCACATGCTAAGAACTCAGCAGTGAATATTTGTTGAATCCGTGGTGCATGGACCGTTTTCGGAACACGGAATATTACGGTGAAGGTACCTATGAAAATGAGATGTCTATTGGACACAACATGCACCAAGAGAATTTTTCAGCGAAAACTGACTGATTTTCGTAACTGTCGTTTGGAAAACCGGCGAAATGTAAGTAAATGTTTCTGTGTGTAAATATGCCTTGTATTGTGGTTGAAAAATCGGTAATCAACATGCTCACGGTCATTAAATAATGTTTGTCGAAGCCGTGATGAATGAAATGTTTTCGGAACACGGAATGTCTCGGTGAGTGAAGCTCTGAAAATAACAATTCTGCTGGATAGAACTCGCTTGAATTGAAAGTTTCTGTGAAAATTTCATGATTTTCGAAACTGGAGGTTAGGAAAAACCTGTGAAATCAGAATAACTACTTCTAGGTGTAAATATGCCTTGTATGGTGGATGAAAGTGCTGTATTCAACTTGCTAACAACTCTGTACTGAATATTTGTCACATCCAAGTTGCACGTAGTGTGTTAGGAAGACGGAATTTGACGGTGAGCGAATCCATGTAAATTACATGTCTAATGGTTAGAACCAGCTCCAAGAGGTTTTTGCCGTGAAATCGGCCTCATTTTCCAAACTGGGATTTGGAAAACTCTGTGAAATCACAGAAAATGAATCTAAGAAGCTATATGCCTTCTATAGTGAGAAAGTCCTGTAATCCACATGCAAACAACACTGTAGTGTATTTTTGTCGAAACTTTTCTGCATGTAGCATGTTCGAAGCACGTAAATTCACAGCGGGAGAATCTATGTAATTTACATATCTATTGGGTAGAACACGCTCCAACAGTTTTTTCCTTTGAAAACTGCCTGATTTTCGAAACTGCTATTAGGAAATATCTGCGAACTCAGTGTTAATGTTTCTAGGTGTCAATATGCCTTGTATGGTGGATGAAAGTTGTGCAACACACATGTACACAACTCATTAAGAATGTTTGTCAAATCCGTGATGTTTGTAGCGCGTTCGGAAAATGGACTGTCATGGTGAGGCAAACTATGTAAATTACATATCTATTGGTTAGAACACGCTCCAGGAGCATTTTACTGAAAAATCTGCCTCAGTTTGGAAACTGGGGTTATGAAAACGCTGCAAAATCTAAGTAAATGCATTAATGTGACAATATGTCTTCAACGGGTTGTTAAAGATGTGTAATTCACATGCTAAGAACTCAGCAGTGAATATTTGTTGAATCCGTGGTGCATGGACCGTTTTCGGAACACGGAATGTTACGGTGAAGGTATCTATGAAAATGAGATGTCTATTGGATAGTACATGCACCAAGAGTATTTTTCTGCGAAAACTGCCTGATTTTCGTAACTGACGTTAGGAAAACCGGCGAAATTTAAGTAAATGTTTCTAGGTGCAAATATGGTTTGTATTGTGGTTGAAAAATCGGTAATCCACATGATCACAGTCATTAAACAATGTTTGTCGAAGCCGTGATGAATGTAATGTTTTCGGAACACGGAATGTCTCGGTGAGTGAAGCTCTGAAAATAACAATTCTGCTGGATAGAACTCGCTTGAATTGAATGTTTCTGTGAAAATTTCATGATTTTCGAAACTGGATGTTAGGAAAAATCTGTGAAATCAAAATAACTACTTCTAGGTGTAAATATGCCTTGTATGGTGGATGAAAGTTCGGTAATCCACATGCTAACAAATTTGTGGTGAATATTTGTCGAGTCTTTTATGCATGTAATATGTTCGTAACAAGGAAATTCACAGCCAGGGAATTTATGTAAATTACATTTCCCTGGGTTAGAAATCACTCCAAGAGTTTTTTCCTGAGAAATCGTCCTGATTTTCGAAACTGGAGTTAGGAAACAGCTGCGAACACAGATTGCTAAATTCTCGGGGTACATCTGCCTTTTATGGTGAATGAAAGTTCAGTAATCCGCATGCTAACTAGTCTGTAGAGAATATTTGTCGAATCCGAGATAAATGAAGTTTGTTCGGAACACAGAATATCACGGTGAGCGTATCTATGTAAAATAAATTTCTCTTGGGTAGAATTTGCTCTAAGAGTTTTTTCTGAGAAATCTGCCTCATTTTTGAACCTGGCGTTTGAAAATCTCTGCAAAATCAGAGAAAATGCTTCAAAGTGTCAATATGCCTTGTATTGTGATGCAAGATCGTAAAACCACATGCAAACAAATCTGTGGTGTATATTTTAAGAAAGCGTTATGCATGCAGTGGGATCGTATCACGGAAAATCCCGGCGGTGGAATCTATGTAAATTACACACCTATTGGTTAGAATTTGCTCCAAAAATTTTTCCCTGAGAAATCGGCCTGATTTTCCAAACTGGCATTAGGAAAAATCTGCAAATTCAGAGTTCATGTTTCTACTTGTAAATATGCCATGTATGGTGGATGAAAGATCTGTAATTTACATGTTCACAACTCATTCGAGAAAGTTTGTTGAAACCTTGATGCATGTAGCGTGTTCGGAAAATGGAATGTCACTTTGAGGGAAACTATGTAAATTACAATTCTATTAGGAAGTACTCGCTCCACGAGGATTTTTCTGCGAATCTGCCTCCTTTTCAAAACTGGCATTAGGAAAATCTTTCGAAATGTGAGAAAATGTTTCAAATTGTCAACATGGCTTTTATGGTGGATGAAAGTTCGGTAATCCTTATGCTAACAACTCTGTAGTCAATATTTGTTGAATCCGTGATGCATGTAGCTTTTTCGGAACACGGAATTTCACGATGACGGGTTCTATGTAAATTGCATGTCTATTGGGTAGAACTCACTCCAAGAGGATTTTTCTGTGGAAACTGCATGATTTTAGAGACTGACATTAGGAGAATACTACTAAATCAGAATAAAATTTCTATTTATAAACATGCACTGTAATGTGGATTAAAGTTCGTTAATACACATGTACACAACTCATAAAAGAATGATTTTTGAATCCGTGGTGCATGTAACGTGTTCAGAACATGGAATGTCACGGTGATTGGAAGTAGGGAAATTACCTATCTTTTGGGTAGAACTGGCTCCAAGAGCAATTTTCTGCCAAATCTTGCTCATTTTCAAAACTGGCTTTCAAACTAACGTGTGAAATCTGAGAAAATTCTTCAAAGTGTCATTAAGCCATTTATGGTGGATGAAACTGCTGTCATCCACTTGCTAACAACTCTGTAGTGAATATTTGTCGCATCCAAGATGCATGTAGCGTGTTCGGAACACGGAATTTGACGGTGAGCGAATCCATGTAAATTACATGTCTATTGGTTAGAACCCGCTCCAAGAGGTTTTTGCCGTGACATCGTTCTCTTTTACGAAACTGGGGTTTGGAAATCTCTGTGAAATCACAGAAAATGCTTCTAAGAATCTATATGCCTTCTATACTGAGAAAGTCCTGTAATCCACATGCAAAAAACTCTGTAGTGTATTTTTGTCGAATATTTTCTGCATGTAGCATGTTCGAAACACGTAATTTCAAAGCGGGAGAATCTATGTAATTTATATATCTATTGGGTAGAACACGCTCCAACAGTTTTTTCCTTTGAAAACTGCCTGATTTTCGAAACTGCTATAAGGAAATATCTGCGAACTCTGTGTTAATGTTTCTATCTGTCAATATGCCTTGTATGGTGGATGAAAGTTTCGTAATACACATGTACACAACTCATTAAGAATGTATGTAAAATCGGTGATGCATGAGGCGCGTTTGGAGCATGGACTGTCACGGTGAGGCAAACTATGTAAATTACATATCTATTGGTTAGAACACGCTGCAGGAGCATTTTACTGAAAAATCTGCCTCAGTTTGTAAACTGTTGTCCTGAAAACGCTGCAAAATCTGAGTAAATGCTTTAAGGTGACAATATGTCTTCAATGGGTTATTAAAGATGTGTAATTCACATGCTAAGAACTCAGAAGTAAATATTTGTGGCATCCGTGGTACATGGACCGTTTTCGGAACACGGAATGTTACGGTGAACTTATATGAGAAAATGAGATGACTATTGGATAGAACATGCTCCAAGAGAATTTTTTTGTGGAAACTGCCTGATTTTCATAAATGACGTTAGGAAAACCTGCGAATTGTAAATAAATGTTTCTAGGTGTAAATATGCCTTTTATTGTGATTGAAAAATCGGTAATCCACATGCTCACGGTCATTAAATAATGTTTGTCGAAGCCGTGATGAATGTAACGTTTTCGGAACACGGAATGTCTCTGTGAGTAAAGCTCTGAAAATAACAATTCTGCTGGATAGAACTCGCTTGATTTGAATGTTTCTGTGAAAAGTTCATGATTTTCGAATCTGGATGTTAGGTAAAACCTGCGAAATCAGAATAACTACTTCTAGGTGTAAATATGCCTTGTATGGTGGATGAAAGTTCGGTAATCCACATGCTCACACTCATTAAAGAATGTTTGTCGAACTCGTGATGCATGTAAAGTTTTCGGAATACGGAATGGCATAATGAAGGTAACAATGTAAGTTACATGTCTATTGGTTAGAACTCGCTTGAAGAGAATTTTTCTGCGAAATGTGCCTCATTTTGAAAACTGCCATTAGGAGAACCCTGTGAAATCTGAGAAAATGCTTCTAAGTGTCAATATGCCTTGACTGCTAAATGAAAATGCGGTAATCCACATGTTAATAACAGTGTAGTAATTATTTTTTAAACCGTGATTCATGAAGCGCTTTTGGAAAACGGAATTTCACGGTAATGAATCTATGAAAATTACAATTCTATTGAGTAGAACGAGCTAGAAGAGAATTTTTCTGCAAAAATTGCATGATTATCGAATCTGAAGCTTGGAAAAAACTGCAAAAAGGGAGTAAATATTTGCAGGTGTAAGTGTGCCATTATGTTGCAAGAAAGTTCAGTAATCCACATATTCACAACATATTAAAGAATCTTTTTCTAATCCGTGATGCATGTACCGTGTTCAGAACGTGGAAATTCACGGTGATTGTAACAATATAAATTACTTCTCTATTGGGTAGAACTCGCTCCGAGAGTGTTTTTCTGTGAAAACTTCGTCATTTTTGAACCTGGCGTTTAAAAAACGCTGCAAAATCAGAGAAAATAGTTCTAAGAATCAATATTCAATGTATTGTGATGAAAGTTCGGTAATCCACATGCTAACAAATTTGTAGTGAATATTTGTCGAATACTTTATGCATGTAACATGTTCGGAACACAGAATTTCACCGCCAGGGAATTTATGTAAATTACATTTCCCTTGGTTAGAAATCACTCCAAGAGATTTTTCCTGAGAAATCGGCCTGATTTTCGATACTGGCATTAGGAAAAACCTGTGAACTAAGATTACTAGATTCTCGGTGTACATCTGCCTTTTATGGTGGATGAAAGTTCGGTAATCCGCATGCTAACTACTCTTTTGTGAATATTTGTGGAATCCGAGACACGTGAAATGTGTTCGGAACACAGAATATCACGGTGAGCGAATCTATGTAAAATACATGTCTCTTGGGTAGAATTTGCTCTAAGTGTTTTTTCTGAGAAATCTGAATCATTTTTGAACCTGGCGTTTGAAAATCTCTGCAAAGTCAGGGAAAATGCTTCAAAGTGTCAATATGCCTTGTATTGTGATGCAAGATCGTAAAACCACATGCAAACAAATCTGTGGTGAATATTTTTAGAAAGCATTATGCATGCAGTGTGATCGTATCACGGAAAATCCCGGCGATGGAATCTATGTAAATTACACACCTATTGGTTAGAATTCGCTCCAAATATTTTTCACTGAGAAAACGGCCTGATTTTCCAAACTGGCATTAGGAAAAAGCTGCAAATTCAGAGTTAATATTTCTACTTGTAAGTATGCCGTGTATGGTGGATGAAAGTTCTGTAATCTACATGTTCACAACTCATTCGAGAAAGTGTGTTGAAACCTTGATGCATGTAGCGTGTTTGGAAAATGGAATGTCACTGTGAGGAAAAGTATGTAAATTACATTTCTAATGGGAAGTACACTTCCACGAGAATTTTTCTGGAATCTGCCCCCTTTTCAAAACTGGCATTAGGAAAAACTTTCGAAATGTGAGAAAATGCTTCAAATTGTCAACATGGCTTTTATGGTGGATGAAAGTTCGGTAAACATCATGCTAACAACTCTGTAGTGAATATTTGTCGAATCCGTGATGCATGTAGCTTTTTCGGAACACGGAATTTCACGATGACGGGTTCTATGTAAATTGCATGTCTATTGTGTAGAACTCGCTCCAAGAGGATTTTTCTGTGGAAACTGCATGATTTTAGAGACTGACATTAGGAGAACACTACTAAATCAGAATAAAATTTCTATGTATAAATATGCACTGTAGGGTGGATTAAAGTACGTTAATACACATGTTCACAACTCATTAAAGAATGTTTGTTGAATCCGTGGTGCATGTAACGTGTTCAGAACACAGAATGTCACGGTGATTGGAAGTAGGGAAATTACCTATCTTTTGGGTAGAACTGGCTCCAAGAGCATTTTTCTGCCAAATCTGCCTCATTTTCAAAACTGGCGTTCAAACTAACGTTTGAAATCTGAGAAAATTCTTCAAAGTGTCAGTAAGCCTTATATGGTGGATGAAAGTGCTGTAATCCACTTTCTAACAATTCTGTAGTGAATATTTGTCACATCCAAGATGCATGTAGTTTGTTCGGAACATGGAAATTGATGGTGAGCGAATCCATGTAAATCACATGTCTATTAGAACTCGCTCCAAGAGGTTTTTGCCGTGAAATCTGCCTCATTTTCGAAACTGGCATTTGGAAAACTCTGTGAAATCACAGAAAATGCTTCTAAGCATCTATATGCTTTCTATAGTGAGAAAGTCCTGTAATCCACATGCAAACAACTATGTAGTGTATTTTTGTCGAGGCTTTTCTGCATGTAGCATGTTCAAAACACGTAATTTTAAAACGGGAGAATCTATGTAATTTACATATCTATTGGGTAGAACACGCTCCAACAGTTTTTTCCTTTGAAAACTGCCTGATTTTCGAAACTGCTATAAGGAATATCTGCGAACTTAGTGTTAATGTTTCTATGTGTCAATATGCCTTGTATGGTGGATGAAAGTTTCGTAATACACATGTACACAGCTCATTAAGAATGTATGTAAAATCGATGATGCATGCAGCGCGTTCTGAGCATGGACTGTCACGGTGAGGCAAACTATGTAAATTACATATCTATTGGTTAGAACACGCTGCAGGAGCATTTTACTGAAAAATCTGCCTCAGTTTGGAAACTGTTGTTCTGAAAACACTGCAAAATCTGAGTAAATGCTTTAAGGTGACAATATGTCTTCAATGGGTTATTAAAGATGTGTAATTCACATGCTAAGAACTCAGCAGTGAATATTTGTGGAATCCGTGGTACATGGACCGTTTTCGAAACACGGAATGTTACGGTGTACTTATATGAGAAAATGAGATGTCTATTGGATAGAACATGCACCAAGAGAATTTTTTTGTGGAAACTGCCTGATTTTCATAAATGACGTTAGGAAAACCTGCGAATTGTAAATAAATGTTTCTAGGAGTAAATATGCCTTTTATTGTGATTGAAAAATCGGTAATCCACATGCTCATGGTCATTAAATAATGTTTGTCGAAGCCGTGATGAATGTAACGTTTTCGGAACACGGAATGTCTCTGTGAGTAAAGCTCTGAAAATAACAATTCTGCTGGATAGAACTCGCTTGATTTGAATGTTTCTGTGAAAAGTTCATGATTTTCGAATCTGGATGTTAGGTAAAACCTGCGAAATCAGAATAATTACTTCTAGGTGTAAATATGCCTTGTATGGTGGATGAAAGTTCGGTAATCCACATGCTCACACTCATTAAAGAATATTTGTCGAACTCGTGATGCATGTAAAGTGTTCGGAATACGGAATGTCATAATGAAGGTAACAATGTAAGTTACATGTCTATTGGGTAGAACTCGCTTGAAGAGAATTTTTCTGCGAAATGTGCCTCATTTTGAAAACTGCCATTAGGAGAACCCTGTGAAATCTGAGAAAATGCTTCTAAGTTTCAATATGCCTTGACTGCTAAATGAAAGTGCGGTAATCCACATGTTAATAACAGTCTAGTAATTATTTTTTAAACCGTGATTCATGTAGCGCTTTTGGAAAACGGAATTTCACGGTAATGAATCTATGAAAATTACAATTCTATTGAGTAGAACGAGCTAGAAGAGAATTTTTCTGCAAAAATTGCATGATTATCGAAACTGAAGATTGGAAAAAGCTGCAAAATGGGAGTAAATATTTGCAGGTGTAAGTGTGCCATTATGTTGCAAGAAAGTTCAGTAATCCACATATTCACAACATATTAAAGAATCTTTTTCTAATCCGTGATGCATGTAGCGTGTTCAGAACGTGGAAATTCACGGTGATTGTAACAATATAAATTAATTCTCTATTGGGTAGAACTCGCTCCGAGAGAGTTTTTCTGTGAAAACTTCGTCATTTTTGAACCTGGCGTTTAGAAAACGCTGCAAAATCAGAGAAAATAATTCTAAGAATCAATATTCAATGTATTGTGATGAAAGTTCGGTAATCCACATGCTAACAAATTTGTAGTGAATATTTGTCGAATACTTTATGCATGTAACATTTTCGGAACACGGAATTTCACCGCCAGGGAATTTATGTAAATTACATTTCCCTTGGTTAGAAATCACTCCAAGAGATTTTTCCTGAGAAATATGCCTGATTTTCGATACTGGCGTTAGGAAAAACCTGCGAAACCAGATTACTAGATTCTCGGTGTACATCTGCCTTTTATGGTGGATGAAAGTTCGGTAATCCGCATGCTGACTACTCTTTTGTGAATATTTGTCGAATCCGAGATACGTGAATTGTGTTCGGAACACAGAATATCACGGTGAGCGAATCTATGTAAAATATATGTCTCTTGGGTAAAATTTGCTCTAAGAGTTTTTTCTGAGAAATCTGAATCATTTTTGAACCTGGCGTTTGAAAATCTCTGCAAAGTCAGGGAAAATGCTTTAAAGTGTCAATATGCCTTGTATTGTGATGCAAGATCGTAAAACCACATGCAAACAAATCTGTGGTGAATATTTTTAGAAAGCATTATGCATGCAGTGGGATCGTATCACGGAAAATCCCGGCGATGGAATCTATGTAAATTACACACCTACTGGTTAGAATTCGCTCCAAATATTTTTCACTGAGAAAACGGCCTGATTTTCCAAACTGGCATTAGGAAAAAGCTGCAAATTCAGAGTTAATATTTCTACTTGTAAATATGCTGTGTATGGTGGATGATAGTTCTGTAATCTACATGTTCACAACTCATTCGAGAAAGTGTGTTGAAACCTTGATGCATGTAGCGTGTTTGGAAAATGGAATGTCACTGTGAGGGAAAGTATGTAAATTACATTTCTAATGGGAAGTACTCGCTCCACGAGAATTTTTCTGGAATCTGCCTACTTTTCAATACTGGCATTAGGAAAAACTTTCGAAATGTGAGAAAATGCTTCAAATTGTCAACATGGCTTTTATGGTGAATGAAAGTTCGGTAAACATCTTGCTAACAACTCTGTAGAGAATAAATTTTCGAATCCGTGATGCATGTAGCTTTTTCGGAACACGGAATTTCACGATGACGGGTTCTATGTAAATTGCATGTCTATTGTGTAGAACTCGCTCCAAGAGGATTTTTCTGTGGAAACTGCATGATTTTAGAGACTGACATTAGGAGAACACTACTAAATCAGAATAAAATTTCTATGTATAAATATGCACTGTAGGGTGGATTAAAGTACGTTAATACACATGTTCACAACTCATTAAAGAATGTTTGTTGAATCCGTGGTGCATGTAACGTGTTCAGAACACAGAATGTCACGGTGATTGGAAGTAGGGAAATTACCTATCTTTTGGGTAGAACTGGCTCCAAGAGCATTTTTCTGCCAAATCTGCCTCATTTTCAAAACTGGCGTTCAAACTAAAGTTTGAAATCTGAGAAAATTCTTCAAACTGTCAGTAAGGCTTGTATGATGGGTGAAAGTGCTGTAATCCACTTGCTAACAACTCTGTAGTGAATATTTGTCACATCCAAGATGCATTTAGCTTGTTCGGAACATGGAAATTGATGGTGAGCGAATCCATGTAAATCACATGTCTATTAGAACTCGCTCCAAGAGGTTTTTGCCGTGAAATCTGCCTCATTTTCGAAACTGGCATTTGGAAAACTCTGTGAAATCACAGAAAATGCTTCTAAGCATCTATATGCTTTCTATAGTGAGAAAGTCCTGTAATCCACATGCAAAAAACTCTGTAGTGTATTTTTGTCGATGCTTTTCTGCATGTAGAATGTTCAAAACACGTAATTTTACAGCGGGAGAATCTATGTAATTTACATATGTATTGGGTAGAACACGCTCCAACTGTTTTTTCCTTTAAAAACTGCCTGATTTTCGAAACTGCTATAAGGAAATATCTGCGAACTCACTGTTAATGTTTCTATGTGTCAATATGCCTTGTATGGTGGATGAAAGTTTCGTAATACACATGTACACAACTCATTAAGAATGTATGTAAAATCGGTGATGCATGCAGCGCGTTCGGAACATGGACTGTCACGGTGAGGCAAACTATGTAAATTACATATCTATTGGTTAGAACACGCTCCATGAGAATTTTACTGAAAAATCTGCCTCAGTTTGGAAACTGGTGTTATGAAAACGCTGCAAAATCTGAGTAAATGATTTAAGGTGACAATATGTCTTCAATGAGTTATTAAAGATGTGTAATTCACATGCTAAGAACTCAGAAGTGAATATTTGTGGAATCCGTGCTGCATGGACCGTTTTCGGAACACGGAATGTTACGGTGAACTTATATGAGAAAATGAGATGTCTATTGGATAGAACATGCACCAAGAGGATTTTTCTGTGGAAACTGCCTGATTTTCATAAATGACGTTAGGAAAACCTGCGAAATGTAAATAAATGTTTCTAGGTGTAAATATGCCTTGTATTGTGATTGAAAAATCGGTAATCCACATGCTCACGGTCATTAAATAATGTTTGTCGAAGCCATGATGAATGTAACGTTTTCGGAACACGGAATGTCTCGGTGAGTGAAGCTCTGAAAATAACAATTCTGCTGGATAGAACTCGCTTGAATTGAATGTTTCTGTGAAAAATTCATGATTTTCTAATCTGGATGTTAGGTAAAACTTGCGAAATCAGAATAACTACTTCTAGGTGTAAATATGCCTTGTATGGTGGATGAAAGTTCAGTAATCCACATGCTCACACTCATTAAAGAATGTTTGTCGAACTCGTGATGCATGTAAATTGTTCGGAATACGGAATGTCATAGTGAAGGTAACAATGTAAGTAACATGTCTATTGGTAGAACTCGCTTGAAGAGAATTTTTCTGCGAAATGTGCCTCATTTTGAAAACTGCCATTAGGAGAACCCTGTGAAATCTGAGAAAATGCTTCTAAGTGTCAATATGCCTTGACTGCTAAATGAAAGTGCGGTAATCCACATGTTAATAACAGTGTAGTAATTATTTTTTAAACCGTGATTCATGTAGCGCTTTTGGAAAACGGAATTTCACGGTAATGAATCTATGAAAATTACAATTCTATTGAGTAGAACGAGCTAGAAGAGAATTTTTCTGCGAAAATTGCATGATTATCGAATCTGAAGCTTGGAAAAAGCTGCAAAAAGGGAGTAAATATTTGCAGGTGTAAGTGTGCCATTATGTTGCAAGAAAGTTCAGTAATACACATATTCACAACATATTAAAGAATCTTTTTCTAATCCGTGATGCATGTACCGTGTTTAGAACGTGGAAATTCACAGTGATTGTAACAATGTAAATTAATTCTCTATTGGGTAGAACTCGCTCCGAGAGAGTTTTTCTGTGAAAACTTCACCATTTTTGAACCTGGCGTATAGAAAACGCTGCAAAATCTGAGAAAATAGTTCTAAGAATCAATATTCAATGTATTGTGATGAAAGTTCGGTAATCCACATGCTAACAAATTTGTAGTGAATATTTGTCGAATACTTTATGCATGTAACATGTTCGGAACACAGAATTTCACCGCCAGGGAATTTATGTAAATTACATTTCCCTTGGTTAGAAATCACTCCAAGAGATTTTTCCTGAGAAATCGGCCTGATTTTCGAATCTGGCATTAGGAAAAACCTGCGAACAAAGATTAATAGATTCTCGGTGTACATCAGCCTTTTATGGTGGATGAAAGTTCGGTAATCCGCATGCTAACTACTCTTTTGTGAATATTTGTCGAATCCGAGATACTTGAATTGTGTTCGGAACACAGAATATCACGGTGAGCGAATCTATGTAAAATACATGTCTCTTGGGTAGAATTTGCTCTAAGAGTTTTTTCTGAGAAATCTGCCTCATTTTTGGACCTGGCGTTTGAAAATCTATGCAAAGTCAAAGAAAATGCTTCAAAGTGTAAATATGCCTTTTATTGTGATGCAAGATCGTAAAACCACATGCAAACAAATCTGTGGTGAATATTTTTAGAAAGCATTATGCATGCAGTGGGATCGTATCACGGAAAATCCCGGCGATGGAATCTATGTAAATTACACACCTATTGGTTAGAATTCGCTCCAAAAATTTTTCCCTGAGAAAACGGCCTGATTTTCCAAACTGGCATTAGGAAAAAGCTGCAAATTCAGAGTTAATGTTTCTACTTGTAAATATGCCATGTATGTTGGATGAAAGTTCTCTAATCTACATGTTCACAACTCATTCGAGAAAGTTTGTTGAAACCTTGATGCATGTAATGTGTTCGGAAAATGGAATGTCACTGTGAGGGAAACTATGTAAATTACATTTCTATTGGGAAGTACTCGTTCCACGAGAATTTTTCTGCGAATCTGCCTCCTTTTCAAAACTGGCATTAGGAAAAATTTTCGAAATGTGAGAAAATGCTTCAAACTGTCAACATGGCTTTTATGGTCGATGAAAGTTCGGTAATCCTTATGCTAACATCTCTGTAGTGAATATTTGTCGAATCCGTGATGCATGTAGCTTTTTCGGAACACGGAATTTCACGATGACGGGTTCTATGTAAATTGCATGTCTATTGGGTAGAACTCGCTCCAAGAGGATTTTTCTGTGGAAACTGCATGATTTTAGAGACTGACATTAGGAGAATACTACTAAATCAGAATAAAATTTCTATGTATAAATATGCACTTTAAGGTGGATTAAAGTACGTTAATACACATGTTCACAACTCATTATAGAATGTTTGTTGAATCCGTGGTGCATGTAACGTGTTTAGAACATGGAATGTCACGGTGATTGGTAGTAGGAAAATTACCTATCTTTAGGGTAGAAATGGTTCCAAGAGCATTTTTCTGCCAAATCTGCCTCATTTTCAAAACTGGCGTTCAAACTAACGTGTGAAATCTGAGAAAATTCTTCAAAGTGTCAGTAAGGTTTTATGGTGGATGAAAGTGCTCTAATCCACTTGCTAACAACTCTGTAGTGAATATATGTCACATCCAAGATGCATGTAGCGGGTTCGGAACAAGGAAATTGATGGTGAGCGAATCCATGTAAATTACATGTATATTAGAACTCGCTCCAAGAGGTTTTTTGCCGTGAAATCTGCCTCATTTTCGAAACTGGCATTTGGAAATCTCTGTGAAATCACAGAAAATGCTTCTAAGTATCTATATGCTTTCTATAGTGAGAAAGTCCTGTAATCCACATGCAAACAACTCTGTAGTGTATTTTTGTCGAGGCTTTTCTGAATGTAGCATGTTCAAAACACGCAATTTTACAGCGGGAGAATCTATGTAATTTACATATCTATTGGGTAGAACACGCTCCAACAGTTTTTTCCTTTGAAAACTGCCTGATTTTCGAAACTGCTATAAGGAAATGTCTGCGAACTCAGTGTTAATGTTTCTATGTGTCAATATGCCTTGTATGGTGGATGAAAGTTTTGTAACACACATGTACACAACTCATTAAGAATGTATGTAAAATCGGTGATGAATGCAGCGCGTTTGGAACATGGACTGTCACGGTGAGGCAAACTATGTAAATTACATATCTATTGGTTAGAACACGCTCCAGGAGCATTTTACTGAAAATCTGCCTCATTTTGGAAACTGGTGTTATGAAAACGCGGCAAAATCTGCCTAAAAGCTTTAAGGTGACAATATGTCTTCAATGGGTTTTTAAAGATGTCTAATTCACATGCTAAGATTTCAGCAGTGTATATTTGTAGAATCCGTGGTGCATGGACCGTTTTCGAAACACGGAATGTTACAGTGAAGGTATCTATAAAAATGAGATGTCTATTGGATAGAACATGCACCAAGAGAATTTTTCTGTGGAAACTGCCTGATTTACATAAATGACGTTATGAAAACCTGCGAAATGTAAATGTTTCTAGGTGTAAATATGCCTTGTATTGTGCTTGAAAAATCGGTAATCCACATGCTCACGGTCATTAAATAATGTTTGTCGAAGCCGTGAGGAATGTAACGTTTTCAGAACACGGAATGTCTCGGTGAGTGAAGCTCTGAAAATAACAATTCTGCTGGATAGAACTCGCTTGAATTGAATGTTTCTGTGAAAAGTTCATGATTTTCGAATCTGGATGTAAGGTAAAACCTGTGAAATCAGAATAACTACTTCTAGGTGTAAATATGCATTGTATGGTGGATGAAATTTCGGTAATCCACATGCTCACACTCATTAAAGAATGTTTTTCGAACTCGTGATGCATGTAAAATGTTCGGAATATGGAATGTCATAGTGAATGTAACAATGTAAGTTACATGTCTGTTGGGTAGAACTCGCTTGAAGAGAATTTTTCTGCGAAATGTGCCTCATTTTGAAAACTGCCATTAGGAGAACCCTGTGAAATCTGAGAAAATGCTTCTAAGTGTCAATATGATTTGACTGGTGAATGAAAGTCCGGTAATCCATGTATTAATAACAGTGTAGTAATTATTTTTTAAACCGTGATTCATGTAGCGCTTTTGGAAAATGGAATTTCACGGTAATGAAACTATATAAATTACAATTCTATTGAGTAGAACAAACTAGAAGAGAATTTTTCTGCGAAAATTGCATGATTATCGAATCTGAAGTTTGGAAAAAGCTGCAAAAAGGGAGTAAATATTTGCAGGTGTAAGTGTGCCATTTTGTTGCAAGAAAGTTCAGAAATCAACAAATTCACAACATATTAAAGAATCTTTTTCTAAACCGTGATGAATGTAGCGTGTTCAGAACGTGGAAATTCATGGTGATTGAAACAATGTAAATTATTTCTCTATTGGGTAGAACTCGCTCCGAGAGAGTTTTTCTGTGAAAACTTCGTCATTTTTAAACCTGGCGTTTAGAACACGCTGCAAAATCTGAGAAAATAATTGTAAGAATCAATATTAAATGTATATGTTGAAAGTT
This sequence comes from Camelus bactrianus, assembly GCF_048773025.1. Lineage (NCBI taxonomy): Eukaryota > Metazoa > Chordata > Mammalia > Artiodactyla > Camelidae > Camelus > Camelus bactrianus. The sequence continues at coordinate 151,355,284 of NC_133541.1, forward strand.
CGGTAATCCACATGCTACCAAATATGTAGTGAATATTTGTCAAATAATTTATGCATGTAACATGTTTGGAACACAGAATTTCACGGCCAGGGAATTTATGTAAATTACATTTCCCTTCGTTAGAAATCACTCCAAGAGTTTTTTCCTGAGAAATCGAACTGATTTTCGAAACTGGCGTTAGGAAAAACCTGTGAACCCAGATTACTAGATTCTCGGTGTACATCTACTTTTTATGGTGGATGAAAGTTCGGTAATCCGCATGCTAACTACTCTGTAGTGAATATTTGTCGAATCCGAGATACTTGAAGTGTGTTCGGAACACAGAATATCACGGTGAGCGAATCTATGTAAAATACATGTCTCTTGGGTAGAATTTGATCTAAGAGTTTTTTCTGAGAAATCTGCCTCATTTTTGAACCTAGCGTTTGAAAATCTATGCAAAGTAAGAGAAAATGCTTCAAAGTGTCTATATGCCTTGTATTGTGATGCAAGATCGTAAAACCACATGCAAACAAATCTGTGGTGAATATTTTTAGAAAGCATTATGCATGCAGTGTGATCGTATCACGGAAAATCCCGGCGATGGAATCTATGTTAATTACACACCTATTGGTTAGAATTCGCTCCAAAAATTTTTCCCTGAGAAAACATCATGATTTTCCAAACTGGCATAAGGAAAAAGCTGCAAATTCAGAGTTAATGTTTCTACTTGTAAATATGCCATGTATGGTGGATGAAAGTTCTGTAATCTACATGTTCACAACTCATTCGAGAAAGTTTGTTGAAACCTTGATGCATGTAGCGTGTTCGGAAAATGGAATGTCACTGTGAGGGAAACTATGTAAATTACATTTCTATTGGGAAGTACTCGCTCCACGAGAATTTTTCTGCGAATCTGCCTACTTTTCAAAACTGGCATTAGGAAAAGCTTTCGAAATGTGAGAAAATGCTTCAAATTGTCAACATGGCTTTTTTGGTGGATGAAAGTTCGGTAATCCTTATGCTAACATCTCTGTAGTGAATATTGGTCGAATCCGTGATGCATGTACCTTTTTCGGTACACGGAATTTCACGATGACGGCTTCTATGTAAATTGCATGTCTATTGGGTAGAACTCACTCCAAGAGGATTTTTCTGTGGAAACTGCATGATTTTAGAGACTGACATTAGGAGAATACTACTAAGTCAGAATAAAATTTCTATGTATAAATATGCACTGTAAGGTGGATTAAAGTACGTTAATACACATGTTCACAACTCATTAAAGAATGTTTGTTGAATCCGTGGTGCATGTAACATGTTCAGAACACAGAATGTCACGGTGATTGGAAGTAGAGAAATTACGTATCTTTTGGGTAGAACTGGCTCCAAGAACATTTTTCTGCCAAATCTGCCTCATTTTCGAAACTGGCGTTCAAACTAACGTGTGAAATCTGAGAAAATTCTTCAAACTGTCAGTAAGAATTTTATGGTGGATGAAAGAGCTGTAATCCACTTGCTAACAACTCTGTAGTGAATATTTGTCACATCCAAGATGCATGTAGCGTGTTCGGAACACGGAATTTGATGGTGAACGAATCCATGTAAATTACATGTCTATTGGTTAGAACCCGCTCCAAGAGGTTTTTGCCGTGAAATCTGTATCATTTTCGAAACTGGCATTTGGAAAACTCTGTGAAATCACAGAAAATGCTTCTAAGCATCTATATGCCTTCTATAGTGAGAAAGTCCTGTAATCCACATGCAAGCAACTCTGTAGTGTATTTTTGTCGAATTTTTTATGCATGTTGCGTGTTTGAAACACGTAATTTCACAGCGGGATTATCTATGTAATTTACATATCTATTGGGTAGAACACGCTGCAACAGTTTTTTCCTTTGAAAACTGCCTGATTTTCGAAACTGCTATTAGGAAATGCCTGTGAACTCAGTGTTAATGTTTCTAGGTGTCAATATGCCTTGTATGGTGGATGAAAGTTTTGTAACACACATGTACACAACTCATTAAGAATGTATGTAAAATCCGTGATGCATGTAGTGCGTTCGGAACATGGACTTTCACGGTGAGGCAAACTATGTTAATTACATATCTATTGGTTAGAACATGCTCCAGGAGTATTTTACTTAAAAATCTGCCTCAGTTTGGAAACTGGTGTTATGAAAAGGCTGCAAAATCTGAGTAAATGTTTTAAGGTGACTATGTGTCTTCAATGGGTATTTAAAGACGTGTAATTCACATGCTAAGAACTCAGCAGTGAATATTTGTTGAATCCGTGGTGCATGGACCGTTTTCGGAACACGGAATGTTACGGTGAAGGTATCTATGAAAATGAGATATCTATTGGATAGAACATGCACCAAGAGAATTTTTCTGCGAAAACTGCCTGATTTTCGTAACTGACGTTAGGAAAACTTGCGAAACGTAAATAAATATTTCTAGGTGTAAATATGCCTTGTATTGTGGTTGAAAAATCGGTAATCCACATGCTCACGGTCATTAAATAATGTTTATCGAAGCCGTGATGAATGTAACGTTTTCGGAACACGGAATGTCTCGGTGAGTGAAGCTCTGAAAATAACAATTCTGCTGGATAGAACTCACTTGAATTGAATGTTTCTGTGAAAAGTTCATGATTTTCGAATCTGGATTTTAAGAAAATTCTGTGAATTCCGAATAACTACTTCTAGGTTTAAATATGCCTAATATGGTGGATGAAAGTTCGGTAATCCACATGCTCACACTCATTAAAGAATATTTGTCAAACTCGTGATGCATGTAAAGTGTTCGGAATAAGGAATGTCATAGCGAAGGTAACAATATAAGTTACATGTCTATTGGGTAGAACTCGCTTGAAGAGAATTTTTCTGCGAAAAGTGCCTCATTTTGAAAACTGCCATTAGGAGAACCCTGTGAAATCTGAGAAAATGCTTCTAAGTGTCAATATGCCTTGACTGATGAATGAAGGTCCGATAATCCACACGTTAATAACCGTGTAGTAATTATTTTTTAAACCGTGATTCATGTAGCGCTTTTGGAAAAAGGAATTTCACGGTAATGAAACTATGTAAATTACAATTCTATTGAGTAGAACGAGCTAGAAGAGAATTATTCTGCGATAATTGCATGATTATCGAATCTGAAATTTGGAAAACCTGCAAAAAGGAGTAAATATTTGCAGGTGTAAGTGTGCCATTATATTGCAAGAAAGTTCAGTAATCCACATATTCACAACATATTAAAAATCTTTTTCTAATCCGTGATGCATGAAGCGTGTTCAGAACGTGGAATTTCACGGTGATTGTAACAATATAAATTACTTCTGTATTGGGTAGAACTCGCTCCGAGAGAGTTTTTCTGTGAAAACTTCGTCATTTTTGAACCTGGCGTTTAGAAAACGCTGCAAAATCTGAGAAAATACTTCTAAGAATCAATATTCAATGTATTGTGATGAAAGTTCGGTAATCCACATGTTAACAAATTTGTAGTGAATATATCTCGAATAATTTCTGCATGTAACTTGTTCGGAACACGGAATTTCACGGCCAGGGAATTTATGTAAATTACATTTCCCTTGGTTAGAAATCACTCCAAGAGATTTTTCCTGAGAAATCGGCCTGATTTTCTATACTGGCGTTAGGAAAATCCTGCGAACCCAGATTATTAGATTCTCGGTGTACATCTACCATTTATGGTGGATGAAAGTTCGGTAATCCGCATGCTAACTACTCTGTAGTGAATATTTGTCGAATCTGAGATACGTGAAGTGTGTTCGGAACACAGAATATCACGGTGAGCGAATCTATGTAAAATACATGTCTCTTGGGTAGAATTTGCTCTAAGAGTTTTTTCTGAGAAATCTGCCTCATTTTTGAACCTGGCATTTGAAAATCTCTGCAAAGTCAGAGAAAATGCTTCAAAGTGTCAATATGCCTTGTATTGTGATGCAAGATCGTAAAACCACATGCAAACAAATCTGTGGTGAATATTTTTAGAAAGCGTTATGCATGCAGTGTGATCGTATCACGGAAAATCACGGCGATGGAATCTATGTAAATTACACACCTATTGGTTAGGATTCGCTCCAAAAATTTTTCCCTGAGAAAACGTCCTGATTTTCCAAACTTGCATTAGGAAAATGCTGTAAATTCAGAGTTAATGTTTCTAATTGTAAATATGCCATGTATGGTGGATGAAAGTTCTGTAATCTACATGTTCACAACTCAATCGAAAAAGTTTGTTGAAACCTTGATGCATGTAGCGTGTTCGGGAAAATGGAATGTCACTGTGAGGGAAACTATGTAAATAACATTTCTATTGGGAAGTACACGCTCCACGAGAATTTTCCTGCGAATCTGCCTCCTTTTCAATACTGGCATTAGGAAAAGCTTTCGAAATGTGAGAAAATGCTTCAAATTGTCAACATGGCTTTTATGGTGGATGAAAGTTCGGTAATCCTTATGCTAACAACTCTGTAGTGAATATTGGTCGAATCCGTGATGCATGTACCTTTTTCGGTACACGGAATTTCACGATGACGGGTTCTAGGTAAATTGCATATCTCTTGGGTAGATCTCGCTCAAAGAGGATTTTTCTGAGGAAACTGCATGATTTTAGAGACTGACATTAGGAGAATACTACTAAGTCAGAATAAAATTTCTATGTATAAATATGCACTGTATGGTGGATTTAAGTACGTTAATACACATGTTCACAACTCATTAAAGAATGTTTGTTTAATCCGTGGTGCATGTAACGTGTTCAGAACTCAGAATGTCACGGTGATTGGAAGGAGGGAAATTACCCATCTTTTGGGTAGAACTGGCTCCAAGAGCATTTTTCTACCAAATCTGCCTCATTTTCAAAACTGGCGTTCAAACTAACGTGTGAAATCTGAGAAAATTCTTCAAAGAGTCAGTAAGGTTTTTATGGTGGATGAAAGTGCTATAATCCACTTGCTAACAACTCTGTAGTGAATATTTGTCACATCCAAGATGCATGTAGCGTGTTCGGAACACGGAATTTGATGGTGAGCGAATCCATGTAAATTACATGTATATTATTTAGAACACGCTCCAAGAGATTTTTGCCATGAAATCTCTCTCATTTTCGAAACTGGCATTTGGAAAACTCTGTGAAATCACAGAAAATGCTTCTATGCATCTATATGCCTTATATACTGAGAAAGTCCTGTAATCCACATGCAATCAACTCTGTAGTGTATTTTTGTCGAAACTTTTCTGCATGTAGCAAGTTCGAAACACGTAATTTCACAGGAGGAGAAACGATGTAATTTACATATCTTTTGGGTAGAACACGCTCCAACAGTTTTTTCCTTTGAAACTGCCTGATTTTCGTTACTGCTATTAGGAAATGTCTGCGAACTCAGTGTTAATGTTTCTAGGTGTCAATATGCCTTATATGGTGGATGAAAGTTTTGTAATACAAATGTACACAACTCATTAAGAATGTATTTAAAATTCTTGATGCATGTAGCGCGTTCGGAACATGGACTTTCACGGTGAGGGAAACTATGTAAATTACATATCTATGGTTAGAACATGCTCCAGGAGCATTTTTCTGAAATATCTGCCTCAGTTTGGAAACTGGTGTTATGAAAATGCTGCAAAATCTGAGTAAATGCTTTCAGGTGACAATATGTTTTCAATGGGTTATTAAAGATGTGTAATTCACATGCTAAGAACTCAGCAGTGAATATTTGTTGAATCCGTGGTGCATGGACCGTTTTCGGAACACGGAATGTTACGGTGAAGGTATCTATAAAAATGAGATGTCTATTGGATAGAACATGCACCAAGAAAATTTTTCTGCGGAAATTGCCTGATATTCATGACTGACGTTAGGAAAACCTGTGAAATGTAAGTAAATGTTTCTAGGTGTAAATATACCTTGTATTGTGGTTGAAAAATCAGTAATCAACATGCTCACGGTCATTAAATAATGTTTGTCGAAGCCGTGAGGAATGTAACGTTTTCGGAACACGGAATGTCTCGGTGAGTGAAGCTCTGAAAATAACATTTCTGCTGGATAGAACACGCTTGAATTGAATGTTACTGTGAAAAGTTCATGATTTTCGAATCTGGACGTTAGGAAAAACGTGCGAAATCAGAATAACTACTTCTAGGTGTAAATATGCCTTGTATGGTGGATGAAGGTTCGGTAATCCACATGCTCACACTCATTAAAGAATGTTTGTCGAACTCGTGATGCATGTAGTGTTCGGAATACGGAATGTCATAGTGAAGGTAACAATGTAAGTTACATGTCTGTTGGGTAGAACTCGCTTGAAGAGAATTTTTCTGCGAAATGTGCCTCATTTTGGAAAACTGCCATTAGGAGAACCCTGTGAAATCTGAGAAACTGCTTCTAAGTGTCAATATGCCTTGACTGGTGAATGAAGGTCCGATAATCCACATGTTAATAACCGTGAAGTAATTATTTTTTAAACCGTGATTCATGTAGTGCTTTTGGAAAAAGGAATTTCACGGTAATGAAACTATGTAAATTACAATTCTATTGAGTAGAACGAGCTAGAAGAGAATTTTTCTGCGAAAATTGCATGATTATCGAATCTGAAGTTTGGAAAAAGCTGCAAAAAGGGAGTAAATATTTGCAGGTGTAAGTGTGCCATTATGTTGCAAGAAAGTTCAGTAATCCACATATTCACAACATATTAAAGAATCTTTTTCTAATCCGTGATGCATGTAGCGTGTTCAGAACGTGGAATTTCACGGTGATTGAAACAATATAAATTACTTCTGTATTGGGTAGAACTCGCTCCGAGAGAGTTTTTCTGTGAAAACTTCGTCATTTTTGAACCTGGCGTGTAGAAAACGCTGCAAAATCTGAGAAAATACTTCTAAGAATCAATATTCAATGTATTGTGATGAAAGTTCGGTAATCCACATGTTAACAAATTTGTAGTGAATATATCTCGAATACTTTTTGCATGTAACTTGTTCGGAACACGGAATTTCATGGCCAGGGAATTTATGTAAATTACATTTCCCTTGGTTAGAAATAACTCCAAGAGATTTTTCCTGAGAAATCGGCCTGATTTTCGATACTGGCATTAGGAAAATCCTGCGAACCCAGATTACTAGATTCTCGGTGTACATCTACTTTTTATGGTGGATGAAAGTTCGGTAATCTGCATGCTAACTACTCTGTAGTGAATATTTGTCGAATCCGAGATACGTGAAGTGTGTTCGGAACACAGAATATCACGGTGAGCGAATCTTTGTAAAATACATGTCTCTTGGGTAGAATTTGCTCTAAGAGTTTTTTCTGAGAAATCTGCCTCATTTTTAAACCTGGCATTTGAAAATCTCTGCAAAGTCAGAGAAAATGCTTCAAAGTGTCAATATACCTTGTATTGTGATGCAAGATCGTAAAACCACATGCAAACAAATCTGTGGTGAATATTTTTAGAAAGCATTATGCATGCAGTGGGATCGTATCACGGAAAATCCCTGTGATGGAATCTATGTAAATTACACACCTATTGGTTAGGATTCGCTCCAAAAATTTTTCCCTGAGAAAACGTCCTGATTTTCCAAACTGGCATTAGGAAAAAGCTGCAAATTCAGAGTTAATGTTTCTACTTGTAAATATGCCATGTATGGTGGATGAAAGTTCTCTAATCTACATGTTCACAACTCAATCGAGAAAGTTTGTTGAAACCTGGATGCATTTAGCGTGTTCGGAAAATGGAATGTCACTGTGAGGGAAACTATGTAAATTACATTTCTATTGGGAAGTACTCGCTCCACGAGAATTTTTCTGCGAATCTGCCTCCTTTTCAATACTGGCATTAGGAAAAGCTTTCGAAATGTGAGAAAATGCTTCAAATTGTCAACATGGCTTTTATGGTGGATGAAAGTTCGGTAATCCTTATGCTAACAACTCTGTAGTGAAAATTGGTCGAATCCGTGATGCATGTAGCTTTTTCGGTACACGGAATTTCACGATGACGGGTTCTATGTAAATTGCATATCTATTGGGTAGATCTCGCTCCAAGAGGATTTTTCTGTGGAAACTGCATAATTTTAGAGACTGACATTAGGAGAATACTACTAAGCCAGAATAAAATTTCTATGTATAAATATGCACTGTAAGGTAGATTTAAGTACGTTAATACAAATGTTCACAACTCATTAAAGAATGTTTGTTTAATCCATGGTGCATGTAACGTGTTCAGATCACAGAATGTCACAGTGATTGGAAGTAGGGAAATTACCTATCTTTTGGGTAGAACTGGCTCCAAGAGAATTTTCCTGCCAAATCTGCCTCATTTTCAAAACTGGCGTTCAAACCAATGTGTGAAATCTGAGAAAATTCTTCAAAGTGTCAGTAAGGTTTTTATGGTGGATGAAAGTCCTGTAATCCACATGCAAACAACTCTGTAGTGTATTTTTTTTCGAAATTTTTCTGCATGTAGCAAGTTCGAAACACGTAATTTCACAGCAGGAGAAATGATGTAATTTACATATCTATTGGGTAGAACACGCTCCAACAGTTTTTTCCTTTGAAACTGCCTGATTTTCGTTACTGCTATTAGGAAATGTCTGCGAACTCAGTGTTAACGTTTCTAGGTGTCAATATGCCTTGTATTGTGGATGAAAGATTTGTAATACAAAAGTACACAACTATTTAAGAATGTATTTAAAATTCGTGATGCATGTAGCGCGTTCGGAACATGGATTTTCACGGTGAGGGAAACTATGTAAATTACATATCTATGGTTAGAACACGCTCCAGGAGCATTTTTCTGAAAAATCTGCCTCAGTTTGAAAACTGGTGTTATGAAAACGCTGCAAAATCTGAGTAAATGCTTTAAGGTGACATATGTTTTCAATGGGTTATTAAAGATGTGTAATTCACATGCTAATAACTCAGCAGTGAATATTTGTTGAATCCGTGGTGCATGGACCGTTTTCAGAACACGGAATGTTACGGTGAAGGTATCTATAAAAATGAGATGTCTATTGGATAGAACATGCACCAAGAGAATTTTTCTGTGGAAACTGCCTGATTTTCATGACTGACGTTAGGAAAACCTGCGAAATGTAAATAAATGTTTCTAGGTGTAAATATACCTTGTATTTAGTTGAAAAATCGGTAATCCACATGCTCATGGTCATTAAATAATGTTTGTCGAAGCCGTGATGAATGTAACGTTTTCGGAACATGGAATGTCTCGGTGAGTGAAGCTCTGAAAATAAAATTTCTGCTGGATAGAACTCGCTTGAATTGAATGTTTCTGTGAAAAGTTCATGATTTTCGAATCTGGATGTTAGGAAAAACCTGCGAAATCAGAATAACTACTTGTAGGTGTAAATATGCCTTGTATGGTGGATGAAAGTTCGGTAATCCACATGCTCACACTCATTAAAGAATGTTTGTCGAACTCGTGATGCATGTAAAGTGTTCAGAATACGGAATGTCATAGTGAAGGTAACAATGTAAGTTAAATGTCTAGTGGGTAGAACTCGCTTGAAGAGAATTTTTCTGCGAAATGTGCCTCATTTTCAAAACTGCCATTAGGAGAACCCTGTGAAATCTGAGAAAATGCTTCTAAGTGTCAATATGCCTTGACTGGTGAATGAAAGTCCGGTAATCCACAAGTTAATAACAGTGTGGTAATTATTTTTTAAACCGTGATTCATGTAGCGCTTTTGTAAAATGGAATTTCACAGTAATGAAACTATGTAAATTACAATTCTATTGAGTAGAACGAGCTAGAAGAGAATTTTTCTGCGAAAATTGCATGATTATCGAATCTGAAGTTTGGAAAAAGCTGCAAAAAGGGAGTAAATATTTGCAGGTGTAAGTGTGCCATTATGTTGCAAGAAAGTTCAGTAATCCACATATTCACAACATATTAACGAATCTTTTTCTAATCCGTGATGCATGTAGCGTGTTCAGAACGTGTAATTTCACGGTGATTGAAACAATGTAAATTACTTTTCTATTGGGTAGAACTCGCTCCGAAACTGTTTTTCTGTGAAATCTTCGTCATTTTTGAACCTGGTGTTTAGGAAACGCTGCAAAATCTGAGAAAATACTTCTAAGAATCAATATTCAATATATTGTGATGAAAGTTCTGTATTCCACATGCTACCAAATTTGTAGTGTATATTTGTCGAATCCTTTATGCATGTAACTTGTTCAGAACACAGAATTTGACGGCCAGGGAATTTATGTAAATTACATTTCCCTTGGTTAGAAATCACTCCAAGAGGTTTTTCCTGAGTAATCGGCCTGATTTTCAATACTGGCATTAGGAAAACCTGCGAACCCAGATTACTAGATTCTCGGTGTACATCTGCCTTTTATCGTGGATGAAAGTTCGGTAATCCTCATGCTAACTACTCTTTTGTGAATATTTGTCGAATCCGAGATACGTGAAGTGTGTTCGGAACACAGAATATCACGGTGAGCGAATCTATTTAAATACATATCTCTTCGGTAGAATTTGCTGTAAGAGTTTTTTCTGAGAAATCTGCCTCATTTTTGGACCTGGCGTTTGAAAATCTCTGCAAAGTTAGAGAAAATGCTACAAAGTGTCAATATGTCTTGTATTGTGATGCAAGATCGTAAAACCACATGCAAACAAATCTGTGTTTAATATTTTTAGAAAGCATTACGCATGAAGTGTGATCGTATCACGGAATATCCCGGCGATGGAATCTATGTAAATTACACACCTTTTGGTTAGAATTCGCTCCAAAAATTTTTCCCTGAGAAAACGGCCTGATTTTCCAAACTGGCATTAGGAAAAAGCTGCAAATTCAGAGTTAATGTTTCTACTTGTAAATATGCCATGTATGGTGCATGAAAGTTCTGTAATCTACATGTTCACAACTCATTCGAAAAACTTTGTTGAAACCTTGATGCTTGTAACGTGTTCGGAAAATGGAATGTCACTGTGAGTGAAACTATGTAAATTGCATTTCAATTGGGAAGTACTCGCTCCACGAGAATTTTTTTGCGAATCTGCCTCCTTTTCAAAACTGGCATTAGGAAAAATATTCGAAATGTGAGAAAATGCTTCAAATTGTCAACATGGCTTTTATGGTGGATGAAAGTTCGGTAATCCTTATGCTAACAACTCTGTAGTGAATATTGGTCGAATCCGTGATGCATGTAGCTTTTTCGGAACACGGAATTTCACGATGACGTGTTCTATGTAAATTGCATGTCTATTAGATAGAACCCGCTCCAAGAGATTTTTGCCGTGAAATCTGTCTCAATTTCGAAACTGGCATTTGGAAAACTCTGTGAAATCACAGAAAATGCTGCTAAGCAACTATTAACATTCTATAGTGAGAAAGTTCTGTAATCCACATGCAAGCAACTCTTTAGTGTAATTTTGTCGAACCAATTCTGCATGAGGCATGACCGAAACACGTAATTTCACAGCGGGAGAATCTATGTAATTTACATATCTATTGGGTAGAACACGCTGCAACAGTTTTTTCCTTTGAAAACTGCCTGATTTTCAAAACTGCTATTAGGAAATATCTTCAAACTCAGTGTTAAAATTTCTAGGTGTCAATATGCCTTATATGGTGGATGAAAGTTTTGTAACACACATGTACACAACTCATTAAGAATGTATGTAAAATCCGTGATGCATGTAGCGCGTTCAGAACATGGATTGTCACGGTGAGGCAAAGTAAGTAAATTACATATCTATTGGTTAGAACACGCTCCAGGAGCATTTTACTGAAAAATCTGCCTCAGTTTGGAAACTGGTGTTATGAAAAGGCTGCAAAATCTGAGTAAATGCTTTAAGGTGACAATATGACTTCAATGGGTTTTTGAAGATGTGTAATTCACATGCTAAGAACTCAGCAGTGAATATTTGTTGAATCCGTGGTGCATGGACCGTTTTCGGAACACGGAATGTTACGGTGAAGGTATCTATGAAAATGAGATGTCTATTGCATAGAACATGCAGCAAGAGGATTTTTCTGCGGAAACTGCCTGATTTTGATAACTGACGTTAGGAAAATCTGCGAAATGTAAGTAAATGTTTCTCGGTGTAAATATGCCTTGTATTGTGGTTGAAAAATCGGTAATCCACATGCTCACGGTCATTAAATAATGTTTGTCGAAGCCGTGATGAATGTAACGTTTTCGGAATATGGAATGTCTCAGTGAGTGAACCTCTGAAAATAACAGTTCTGCTGGATAGAACTCGCTTGAGTTGAATGTTTCTGTGAAAAGTTCATGATTTTCGAAGCTGGAATTTAGGAAAAACCTGAGAAATCACAATAACTACTTCTAGGTGTAAATATGCCTTGTATAGTGGATGAAAGTTCGGTAATCCACATGCTCACACTCATTAAAGAATATTTGTCGAACTCGTGATGCATGTAAAGTGTTCGGAATACGGAATGTCATAGTGAAGGTAACAATGGAAGTTACATGTCTATTGAGTAGAACTAGCTTGAAGAGTGTTTTTCTGCGAAATGTGCCTCATTTTGGAAACTGCCATTAGGAGAACCCTGTGAAATCTGAAAAAATGCTTCTAAGTGTCAATATGCCTTGACTGGTGAATGAAAGTCCGGTAATCCACATGTTAATAACAGTGTAGTAATTATTTTTTAAACCGTGATTCATGTAGCGCTTTTGGAAAATGGAATTTCACGGTAATGAAACTATATAAATTACAATTCTATTGAGTAGAACGAGCTAGAAGAGAATTTTTCTGCGAAAATTGCATGATTAACGAATCTGAAATTTGGAAAAAGCTGCAAAAAGGGAGTAAATATTTGCAGGTGTAAGTGTGCCATTATGTTGCAAGAAAGTTCAGAAATCAACAAATTCACAACATATTAAAGAATCTTTTTCTAATCCGTGATGAATGTAGCGTGTTCAGAAAGTGGAATTTCACGGTGATTGAAGCAATATATATTACTTCTCTATTGGGTAGAACTCGCTCCGAGAGGGTTTTTCTGTGAAAACTTCGTCATTTTTAAACCTGGCGTTTAGAAAACGCTGCAAAATGTGAGAAAATACTTCTAAGAATCAATATTCAATGTATTGTGCTGAAAGTTCGTTAATCCACATGCTACCAAATTTGTAGTGATTGTTTGTCGAATCCTTTATGCATGTAACATGTTCGGAACACTGAATTTCACGGCCAGGGAATTTATGTAAATTACATTTCCCTTGGTTAGAAATCACTCCAAGAGTTTTTTCCTGAGAAATCGGCCTGATTTTCGAAACTGGTTTTAGGAAAATCTGCGAACCCAGATTACTAGATTCTCGGTGTACATCTGCCTTTTATGGTGGATGAAAGTTCGGTAATCCGCATGCTAACTATTCTGTAGAGAATATTTGTCGAATCCGTGATGCATGCAGCTTTTTCGGAACACGGTATTCCACGATGACGGGTTCTATGTAAATTGCATGTCTATTGGGTATAAACCCATGCAAGAGGATTTTTCTGTGGAAACTGCATGGTTTTAGAGACTGACATTAGGAGAATACTACTAAATCAGAATAAAATTTCTATGTATAAATATGCACTGTAAGGTGGATTAAAGTACGTTAATACACATGTTCACAACTCATTAAAGAATGTTTCTTGAATCCGTGGTGCATGTAACGTGTTCAGAACACAGAATGTCACGGTGAATGGAAGTAGGGAAATTACCTATCTTTTGGGTAGAACTGGTTCCAAGAGCATTTTTCTGCCAAATTTGCCTCATTTTCAAAACTGGCTTTCAAACTAAAGTGTGAAATCTGAGAAAATTCTTCAAAATGTCAGTAATGTTTGTATGGTGGATGAAAGTGCTGTAATCCACTCGCTAACAACTCTGTAGTGAATATTTGTCACACCCAAGATGCATGTAGCGTGTTCGGAACATGGAATTTGATGGTGAGCGAATCCATGTAAATTACATGTCTATTAGTTAGAACCCGCTCCAAGAGATTTTTACCGTGAAATCTGTCTCATTTTCGAAACTGGCATTTGGAAAACTCTGTGAAATCACAGAAAATGCTTCTAAGCATCTATATGCCTTCTATAGTGAGAAAATCCTGTAATTCACATGCAAGCAACTCTGTAGTGTATTTTTGTCGAATATTTTCTGCATGTAGCATGTTTGAAACATGTAATTTCACAGCGGGAGAATCTATGTAATTTACATATCTATTGGGTAGAACACGCTCCAACAGTTTTTTCCTTTGAAAACTGCCTGATTTTCGAAACTGCTATTAGGAAATGTCTGCAAACTCACTGTTAATGTTTCTAGGTGTCAATATGCCTTGTATGGTGGATGAAAGTTTTGTAACACACATGTACACAACTCATTAAGAATGTATGTAAAATCCGTGATGCATGTAGCGCGTTCAGAACATGGACTGTCACGGTGAGGCAAAGTAAGTAAATTACATATCTATTGGTTAGAACACGCTCCAGGAGCATTTTACTGAAAAATCTGCCTCAGTTTGGAAACTGGTGTTATGAAATGGCTGCAAAATCTGAGTAAATGCTTTAAGGTGACTATATGTCTTCAATGGGTTTTTAAAGATGTGTAATTCACATGCTAAGAACTCAGCAGTGAATATTTGTTGAATCCGTGGTGCATGGACCGTTTTCGGAACACGGAATGTTGCGGTGATGGTATCTATGAAAATGAGATGTCTATTGGATAGAACATGCACAAAGAGGATTTTTCTGTGAGAACTGCCTGATTTTCATAACTGATGTTAGGAAAACCTGCGAAATGTAAGTAAATGTTTCTAGGTGTAAATACGCCTTGTATTGTGGTTGAAAAATCGGTAATCCACATGCTCACGCTCATTAAATAATGTTTGTCGAAGCCGTGATGAATGTAACGTTTTCGGAATATGGAATGTCTCAGTGAGTGAACCTCTGAAAATAACAGTTCTGCTGGATAGAACTCGCTTGAATTGAATGTTTCTGTGAAAATTTCATGATTTTCGAATCTGGATGTAAGGAAAAATCTGCGAAATCAGAATAACTACTTCTAGGTGTAAATATGCCTTATATGGTGGATGAAAGTTCGGTAATCCACATGCTCACACTCATTAAAGAATGTTTGTCGATCTCGTGATGCATGTAAAGTGTTCGGAATACGGAATGTCATAGTGAAGGTAACAATGTAACTTACATGTCTATTGGGTAGAACTCGTTTGAGCAGAATTTTTCTGGGAAATGTGCCTCATTTTGTAAACTGCCATTAGGAGAACCCTGTGAAATCTGAGAAAATGCTTCTAAGTGTCAATATGCCTTGACTGGTGAATGAAAGTCCGGTAATCCATATGTTAATAACAGTGTAGTAATTATTTTTTAAACCGTGATTCTTGTAGCGCTTTTGGAAAATGGAATTTCACAGTAATGAAACTATTTAAATTACAATTCTATTGAGTAGAACGAGCTAGAAGAGAATTTTTCTGCGAAAATTGCATGATTATCGAATCTGAAGTTTGGAAAAAGCTGCAAAAAGGGAGTAAATATTTGCAGGTGTAAGTGTGCCATTATGTTACAAGAAATTTCAGAAATCAACAAATTCCCAACATATTAAAGAATCTTTTTCTAAACTGTGATGAATGTAGCGTGTTTAGAACGTGGAATTTCACGGTGATTGAAACAACGTAAATTACTTCTCTATTCGGTAGAACTCGCTCCGAGAGTGTTTTTCTGTGAAAACTTCGTGATTTTTGAATCTGGCGTTTAGAACACGCTGCAAAATCTGAGAAAATACTTCTAAGAATCAATATTCAATGTATTGTGATGAAAGTTCTGTAATCCACATGCTAACAAATTTGTAGTGAATATTTTTCGAATCCTTTGTGCATGTAACATGTTCGGAAAACAGAATTTCACGGCCAGGGAATTTATGTAAATTACATTTCCCTTGGTTAGAAATCACTCCAAGAGATTTTTCCTGAGAAATCGGCCTGATTTTCGAAACTGGCATTAGGAAAAACCTGCGAACCCAGATTACTAGATTCTCGGTGTACATCTACCTTTTATGGTGGATGAAAGTTCGGTAATCCGCATGCTAATTACTCTGTAGTGAATATTTGTTGAATCCGAGATACGTGAAGTGTGTTCGGAACACAGAATTTCACGGTGAGCGAATCTATGTAAAATACATGTCTCTTGGGTAGAATTTGCTCTAAGTTTTTTCTGAGAAATCTGCCTCATTTTTGAACCTGGCGTTTGAAAATCTCTGCAGTCAGAGAAAATGCTTCAAAGTGTCAATATGCCTTGTATTGTGATGCAAGATCGTAAAACCACATGCAAACAAATCTGTGGTGAATATTTTTAGAAAGCATTATGCATGCAGTGGAATCGTATCACGGAAAATCCCGGCGATGGAATCTATGTAAATTACACACCTATTGGTTAGAATTCGCTCCAAAAATTTTTCCCTGAGAAAACGGCCTGATTTTCCAAACTGGCATTAGGAAAAATCTGCAAATTGAGACTTAATGTTTCTACTTGTAAATATGCCATGTATGGTGGATGAAAGTTCTGTAATCTACATGTTCACAACTTAATCGAGAAAGTTTGTTGAAACCTGGATGCATTTAGCGTGTTCGGAAAATGGAATGTCACTTTGAGGGAAACTGTGTAAATTACATTTCTATAGGGAAGTACTCGCTCCACGAGAATTTTTCTGCGAATCTGCCTCCTTTTCAAAAATGGCATTAGGAAAAATTTTCGAAATGTGAGAAAATGCTTCAAATTGTCAACATGGCTTTTATGGTGGATGAAAGTTCGTTAATCCTTATGCTAACATTTCTGTAGTGAATATTTGTCGAATCCATGATGCATGTAGCTTTTTCGGAACACGGAATTCCACGATGACGGCTTCTATGTAAATTGCATATCTATTGGGTAGATCTCGCTCCAAGAGGATTTTTCTGTGGAAACTGCATGATTTTAGAGACTGACTTTAGGAGAATACTACTAAATCATAATAAAATTTCTATGAATAAATATGCACTGTATGGTGGATTTAAGTACGTTAATATACATGTTCACAACTCATTAATGAATGTTTGTTTAATCCGTTGTGCATGTAACATGTTCAGAACACAGAATGTCACAGTGATTGGAAGTAGGGAAATTACCTATCTTTTGGATAGAATTGGCTCCAATAGAATTTTTCTGCCAAATCTGCCTCATTTTCAAAACTGGCGTTCAAACTAAAGTGTGAAATCTGAGAAAATTCTTCAAAGTGTCAGTAAGTTTTGTATGGTGGATGAAAGAGCTGTAATCCACTTGCTAACAACTCTGTAGTGAAAATTTGTCACATCCAAGATGAATGTAGCGTGTTCGGTAAATGGAATTTGATGGTGAGCGAATCCATGTAAATTACATGTCTATTAGTTAGAACCTGCTCCAAGAGATTTTTGCCGTGAAATCTCTCTCATTTTCGAAACTGGCATTTGGAAAACTCTGTGAAATCACAGAAAATGTTGCTACGATTCTATATGCCTTCTATAGTGAGAAAGTCCTGTAATCCACATGCAAGAAACTCTGTAGTGTATTTTTGTCGAATCTTTTCTGCATGTAGCATGATCGAAACACGTAATTTCACAGCGGGAGAATCTATGTAATTTACATATCTATTGGGTAGAACACGCTGCAACAGTTTTTTCCTTTGAAAACTGCCTGATTTTCAAAACTGCTATTAGGAAATATCTTCAAACTCAGTGTTAAAATTTCTAGGTGTCAATATGCCTTATATGGTGGATGAAAGTTTTGTAACACACATGTACACAACTCATTAAGAATGTATGTAAAATCCGTGATGCATGTAGCGCGTTCAGAACATGGATTGTCACGGTGAGGCAAAGTAAGTAAATTACATATCTATTGGTTAGAACACGCTCCAGGAGCATTTTACTGAAAAATCTGCCTCAGTTTGAAAACTGTTTTTATGAAAAGGCTGCAAAATCTGAGTAAATGCTTTAAGGTGACAGTATGCCTTCAATGGGTTTTTAAAGATGTGTAATTCACATGCTAAGAACTCAGCAGTGAATATTTGTTGAATCCGTGGTGCATGGACCATTTTCGGAACACGGAATTTTACGGTGAACGTATCTATGAAAATGAGATGTCTATTGGATAGAACATGCACCAAGAGAATTTTTCTGTGAAAACTGCCTGATTTTCATAACTGACATTAGGAAAACCGGCGAAATCTAAGTAAATGTATGTAGGTGTAAATATGGCTTCTATTGTGGTTGAAAAATCGGTAATCAACCTGTTCACGGTCATTAAATAATGTTTGTCGAAGCCGTGATGAATGTAACGTTTTCGGAACACAGAATGTCTCAGTGAGAGAACCTCTGAAAATAACAGTTCTGCTGGATAGAATTCGCTTGAATTGAATGTTACTGTGAAAAATTCATGATTTTCGAATCTGGATGTTAGGAAAAACCTGCGAAATCAGAATAACTACTTCTAGGTGTAAATATGCCTTGTATGGTGGATGAAAGTTAAGTAATCCACATGCTAACACTCATTAAAGAATGTTTGTCGAACTCGTGATGCATGTAAAGTGTTCGGAATATGGAATGTCATAGTGAAGGTAACAATGTAAGTTACATGTCTAGTGGGTAGAACTCGCTTGAAGAGAATTTTTCTGCGAAATGTGCCTCATTTTGTAAACTGCCATTAGGAGAACCCTGTGAAATCTGAGAAAATGCTTCTAAGTGTCAATATGCCTTGACTGGTGAATGAAAGTCCGGTAATCCACATGTTAATAACAGTGTAGTAATTATTTTTTAAACCGTGATTCATGTAGCGATTTTGGAAAATGGAACTTCACGGTAATGAAACTATGTAAATTACAATTCTATTCAGTAGAACGAGCTAGAAGAGTATTTTTCTGCCAAAATGGCATGATTATCGAATCTGAAATTTGGAAAAAGCTGCAAATAGGGAGTAAATATTTGCAGGTGTAAGTGTGCCATTATGTTGCAAGAAAGTTCAGTAATCCACATATTCACAACATATTAAAGAATCTTTTTCTAATCCGTGATGCATGTAGCGTGTTCAGAACGTGGAATATCACGGTGATTGAAACAACGTAAATTACTTCTCTATTGGGTAGAACTCGCTCCGAGAGGGTTTTTCTGCGAAAATTTCATCATTTTTGAACCTGGCTTTTAGAAAACGCTGCAAAATCTGAGAAAATACTTCTAAGAATCAATATTCAATGTATTGTGATGAAAGTTCGGTAATCCACATGCTAACAAATTTGTAGTGAATATTAGTCGAATCCTTTATGCATGTAACATTTACGGAACACGGAATTTCACGGCCAGGGAATTTATGTAAATTACATTTCCCTTGGTTAGAAATCACTCCAAGAGATTTTTCCTGAGAAATCGGCCTGATTTTTGAAACTGGCTTTAGGAAAATCTGCGAACCCAGATTACTAGATTCTCGGTGTACATCTGCCTTTTATGGTGGATGAAAGTTCGGTAATCCGCATGCTAACTATTCTGTAGAGAATATTTGTCGAATCCGTGATGCATGTAGCTTTTTCGGAACACGGAATTTCACGATGACGGGTTCTATGTAAATTGCATGTCTATTGGGTATAAATCCATGCAAGAGGATTTTTCTGTGGAAACTGCATGGTTTTAGAGACTGACATTTGGAGAATACTACTAAATCAGAATAAAATTTCTACGTATAAATATGCACTGTAAGGTGGATTAAAGTACATTAATACACATGTTCACAACTCATTAAAGAATGTTTGTTTAATCCGTGGTGCATGTAACGAGTTCAGAACACAGAATATCACGGTGAATGGAAGTAGGGAAATTACCTATCTTTTGGGTAGAACTGGCTCCAAGAGCATTTTTCTGCCAAATCTGCCTCATTTTCAAAACTGGCTTTCAAACTAACATGTGAAATCTGAGAAAATACTTCAAAGTGTCAGTAAGGTTTTATGGTGGATGAAAGCGATGTAATCCACTTGCTAACAACTCTGTAGTGAATTTTTGTCACATCCAAGATGCATGTAAATTTTTCCGAACATGGAATTTGATGGTGAGCGAATCCATGTAAATTACATGTCTATTAGTTACAACCCGCTCCAAGAGATTTTTGCCTTGAAATCTGCCTCATTTTCAAAACTGGCATTTGGAAAACTCTGTGAAATCACAGAAAATGCTTCTAACCATCTATATGCCTTCTATAGTGGGAAAGTTCTGTAATCCACATGCAATCAACTCTGTTGTATATATTGTCGAATATTTTCTGCATGTTGCATGTTTGAAACACGTAATTTCACAGTGGGAGAATCTATGTAATTTACATATCTATTGGGTACAACACGCTCCAACAGTTTTTTCCTATGAAAACTGCCTGATTTTCGAAACTGCTATTAGGAAATGTCTGTGAACTCATTGTTAATGTTTCTAGGTGTCAATATGCTTTGTGTGGTGGATGAAAGATTTGTAACACACATGTACACAACTCATTAAGAATGTATGTAAAATCCGTGATGCATGTAGCGCGTTCGGATCATGGACTGTCACGGTGAGGCAAACTATGTAAATTACATATCTATTGGTTAGAACACGCTCCAGGAGCATTTTACTGAAAAATCTGCTTCAGTTTGGAAACTGCTGTTATGAAAAGGCTGCAAAATCAGAGTAAATGCTTTAAGGTGACAATACGTCTTCAATAGGTTATTAAAGACGTGTAATTCACATGCTAAGAACTCAGCAGTGAATATTTGTTGAATCCGTGGTGCATGGACCGTTTTCGGAACACGGAATGTTACGGTGAAGGTATCTATGAAAATGAGATGTCTATTGGATAGAACATGCACCAAGAGAATTTTTCTGCGAAAACTGCCTGATTTTCATAACTGACTTTAGGAAAACCTACGAAATGTAAGTAAATGTTTCTAGGTGTAAATACGCCTTGTATTGTGGTTGAAAAATCGGTAATCCACATGCTCACGGTCATTAAATAATGTTTGTCGAAGCCGTGATGAATGTAACGTTTTCGGAACACGGAATGTCTCAGTGAGTGAACCTCTGAAAATAACAGTTCTGCTGGATAGAATTCGCTTGAATTGAATGTTACTGTGAAAAGTTCATGATTTTCGAATCTGGATGTTAGGAAAAACCTGTGAAATCAGAATAACTACTTCTAGGTGTAAATATGCCTTGTATGGTGGATGAAAGTTCGGTAATCCACATGCTCACACTCATTAAAGAATGTTTGTCGAACTCGTGATGCATGTAAACTGTTCGGAATACGGAATGTCTTAGTGAAGGTAACAATGTAAGTTACATGTCTATTGGGTAGAACTCGCTTGAAGAGAATTTTTCTGCGAAATGTGCCTCATTTTGAAAACTGCCATTAGGAGAACCCTGTGAAATCTGAAAAAATGCTTCTAAGTGTCAATATGCCTTGACTGGTGAATGAAAGTCCGGTAATCCACATGTTAATAACAGTGTAGTAATTATTTTTTAAACCGTGATTCATGTAGCGCTTTTGGAAAATGGAACTTCACGGTAATGAATCTATGTAAATTACAATTCTATTCAGTAGAACGAGCTAGAAGAGGATTTTTCTGCGAAAATGGCATGATTATCGAATCTGAAATTTGGAAAAAGCTGCAAAAAGGGAGTAAATATTTGCAGGTGTAAGTGTGCCATTATGTTGCAAGAAAGTTCATTAATCCACATATTCACAACATATTAAAGAATCTTTTTCTAATCCGTGATGCATGTAGCGTGTTCAGAACGTGGAATATCACGGTGATTGAAACAATGTAAATTACTTCTCTATTGGGTAGAACTCGCTCCGAGAGTGTTTTTCTGCGAAAACTTCGTCATTTTTGAACCTGGCTTTTAGAAAACGCTGCAAAATCTGAGAAAATACATCTAAGAATCAATATTAAATGTATTGTGATGAAAGTTCTGTAATCCACAGGCTAACAAATTTGTAGTGTATATATCTCGAATATTTTCTGCATATAACATGTTCGGAACACGGAATTTCACGCCAGAGAATTTATTTAAATTATATTTCCCTTGGTTAGAAATCACTCCAAAAGATTTTTCCTGAGAAATCGGCCTGATTTTCGATACTGGCGTTAGGAAAAACCTGCGAACCCAGATTACTAGATTCTCGGTGTACATCTGCCTTTTATGGTGGATGAAAGTTCGGTTATCCACATGCTAACTACTCTTTTGTGAATATGTGTTGAATCCGAGATACGTGAAGTGTGTTCGGAACACAGAATATCACGGTGAGCGAATCTATGTAAAATACATGTCTCTTGGGTAGAATTTGCTCTAAGAGTTTTTTCTGAGAAATCTGCCTCATTTTTGAACCTGGCGTTTGAAAATCTCTGCAAAGTCAGAGAAAATGCTTCAAAGTGTCAATATGCCTTGTATTGAGATGCAAGATCGTAAAACCACATGCAAACAAATCTGTGGTGAATATTTTAAGAAAGCGTTATGCATGCATTGGGATCATATCACGGAAAATACTCGCGATGGAATCTATGTAAATTACACACCTATTGGTTAGAATTCGCTCCAAAACTTTTTCCCTGAGAAAACGGCCTGATTTTCCAAACTGGCATTAGGAAAAAGCTGCAAATTCAGAGTTAATGTTTCTACTTGTAAGTATGCCATGTATGGTGGATGAAAGTTCTGTAATCTACATATTCACAACTCATTCAAGAAAGTTTGTTGAAACCTTGATGCATGTAGCGTGTTCGGAAAATGGAATGTCACTGTGAGGGAAACTATGTAAATTACATTTCTATTGGGAAGTACTCACTCCACGAGAATGTTTCTGCGAATCTGCCTCCTTTTCAAAACTGGCATTAGGAAAAAATTTCGATATGTGAGAAAATGCCCACATTGCATTTTTCAAATTGTCAACATGGCTTTTATGGTGGATGAAAGTTCGGTAATCCTTATGCTAACAACTCTGTAGTGAATATTTGTCGAATCCATGATGCATGTAGCTTTTTCGGAACACGGAATTTCACGATGACGATTTCTATGTAATTTACATATCTATTGGGTAGAACACGCTCCAACAGTTTTTTCCTTTGAAAAGTGCCTGATTTTCGAAACTGCAATTAGGAAATGTCTGCGAACTCAGTTTTAATGTTTCTAGGTGTCAATATGCCTTGTACGGTGGATGAAAGTTTTGTAATACACATGTACACAACTCATTAAGAATGTATGTAAAATCCGTGATGCATGTAGCGCGTTCGGAACATGGACTGTCACGGTGAGGTAAACTATGTAAATTACATATCTATTGGTTAGAACACGCTCCAGGAGCATTTTACTGAAAAATCTGCCTCAGTTTGGAAACTGGTGTTTTGAAAACGCTGCAAAATCTGAGTAAATGGTTTAAGGTGACAATATGCCTTCAATGGGTTATTAATGATGTGTAATTCACATGCTAAGAACTCAGCAGTGAATATTTGTTGAATCCGTGGTGCATGTACCATTTTCAGAACACGGAATGTTATGGTGATGGTATCTATGAAAATAAGATGTCTATTGGATAGAACATGCACCAAGAGAATTTTTCTGCAAAAAATGCCTGATTTTGGTAACTGACGTTAGGAAAACCTGCGAAATCTAAGTAAATGTTTCTAGGTGTAAATATGGCTTGTATTGTGGTTGAAAAATCGGTAATCCACATGCTCACGGTCATTAAATAATGTTTGTCGAAGCCGTGATGAATGTAACGTTTTCGGAACAAGGAATGTTTCGGTGAGTGAAGCTCTGAAAATAACAATTCTGTTGGATAGAACTCGCTTGAATTGAATGTTTCTGTGAAAAGTTCATGTTTTTCGAATGTGGATGTTTAGAAAAACCTGCGAAATCAGATTAACTACTTCTGGTGTAAATATGCCTTTATGGTGGATGAAAGTTCGGTAATCCACATGCTCACACTCATTAAAGAATGTTTGTCGAACTCGTGATGCATGTAAATTGTTCGGAATACGGAATGTCATAGTGAAGGTAACAATGTAAGTTACATGTCTATTGGGTAGAACTCGCTTGAAGAGAATATTTCTGCGAAATGTGCCTCATGTAGAAACTGCCATTAGGAGAACCCTGTGAAATCTGAGAAAATGCTTCTAAGTGTCAATATGCCTTGACTGGTGAATGAAATTCCGGTAAATCACATGTTAATAACAGTGTAGTAATTATTTTTTAAACCGTGATTCATGTAGCGCTTTTGGAAAATGGAATTTCACGGTAATGAAACTACGTAAATTACAATTCTATTGAGTAGAACGAGCTAGAAGAGAATTTTTCTGCGAAAATTGCGTGATTATCGAATCTGAAAATTGGAAAAAGCTGCAAAAAGGGAGTAAATATTTGCAGGTGTAAGTGTGCCATTATGTTGCAAGAAAGTTCAGTAATCCCCATATTCACAACATATTAAAGAATCTTTTTCTAATCCGTGATGCATGTAGCGTGTTCAGAACGTGGAATTTCACGGTGATTGAAACAATGTAAATTACTTCTCTATTGGGTAGAACTCACTCACAGAGTGTTTTTCTGTGAAAACTTCGTCATTTTTGAACCTGGCGTTTAGAAAACGCTGCAAAATCTGAGAAAATACTTCTAAGAATCAATATTCAATGTATTGTGATGAAAGTTCGGTAATCCACATGCTAACAAATTTGTAGTGAATATTAGTCGAATCCTTTATGCATGTAACATTTACGGAACACGGAATTTCACGGCCAGGGAATTTATGTAAATTACATTTCCCTTGGTTAGAAATCACTCCAAGAGATTTTTCCTGAGAAATCGGCCTGATTTTTGAAACTGGCTTTAGGAAAATCTGCGAACCCAGATTACTAGATTCTCGGTGTACATCTGCCTTTTATGGTGGATGAAAGTTCGGTAATCCGCATGCTAACTATTCTGTAGAGAATATTTGTCGAATCCGTGATGCATGTAGCTTTTTCGGAACACGGAATTTCACGATGACGGGTTCTATGTAAATTGCATGTCTATTGGGTATAAATCCATGCAAGAGGATTTTTCTGTGGAAACTGCATGGTTTTAGAGACTGACATTTGGAGAATACTACTAAATCAGAATAAAATTTCTACGTATAAATATGCACTGTAAGGTGGATTAAAGTACGTTAATACACATGTTCACAACTCATTAAAGAATGTTTGTTTAATCCGTGGTGCATGTAACGAGTTCAGAACACAGAATATCACGGTGAATGGAAGTAGGGAAATTACCTATCTTTTGGGTAGAACTGGCTCCAAGAGCATTTTTCTGCCAAATCTGCCTCATTTTCAAAACTGGCTTTCAAACTAAAGTGTGAAATCTGAGAAAATTCTTCAAAGTGTCAGCAATGTTTTCATGGTGGATGAAAGTGCTGTAATCCACTCGCTAACAACTCTGCAGTGAATATTTGTCACACCCAAGATGCATGTAGCGTGTTCGGAACATGGAATTTGATGGTGAGCGAATCCATGTAAATTACATGTCTATTAGTTAGAACCCGCTCCAAGAGATTTTTGCCGTGAAATCAGTCTCATTTTCGAAACTGGCATTTGGAAAACTCTGTGAAATCACAGAAAATGCTGCTACGATACTATATGCCTTCTATAGTGAGAAAGTCCTGTAATCCACATGCAAGAAACTCTCTAGTGTATTTTTGTCGAATCTTTTCTGCATGTAGCATGATCGAAACACGTAATTTCACAGCGGGAGAATCTATGTAATTTACATATCTATTGGGTAGAACACGCTCCAACAATTTTTTCCTTTGAAAACTGCCTGATTTTCGAAACTGCTATTAGGAAATGCCTGCAAACTCAGTGTTAATGTTTCTAGGTGTCAATATGCCTTGTATGGTGGATGAAAGATTTGTAACACACATGTACACAACTCAGTAAGAATGTATGTAAAATCCGTGATGCATGTAGCGCCTTTCGGATCATGGACTGTCACGGTGAGGCAAACTATGTAAATTACATATCTATTGGTTAGAACACGCTCCAGGAGCATTTTACTGAAAAATCTGCCACAGTTTGAAAACTGTTGTTATGAAAAGGCTGCAAAATCTGAGTAAATGCTTTAAGGTGACAATACGTCTTCAATGGGTTTTTAAAGATGTGTAATTCACATGCTAAGAACTCAGCAGTGAATATTTGTTGAATCCGTGGTGCATGGACCGTTTTCGGAACACGGAATGTTACGGTGAAGGTATCTATGAAAATGAGATGTCTATTGGATAGAACATGCACCAAGAGAATTTTTCTGCGAAAACTGCCTGATTTTCATAACTGACTTTAGGAAAACCTACGAAATGTAAGTAAATGTTTCTAGGTGTAAATACGCCTTGTATTGTGGTTGAAAAATCGGTAATCCACATGCTCACGGTCATTAAATAATGTTTGTCGAAGCCGTGATGAATGTAACGTTTTCGGAACACGGAATGTCTCAGTGAGTGAACCTCTGAAAATAACAGTTCTGCTGGATAGAATTCGCTTGAATTGAATGTTACTGTGAAAAGTTCATGATTTTCGAATCTGGATGTTAGGAAAAACCTGTGAAATCAGAATAACTACTTCTAGGTGTAAATATGCCTTGTATGGTGGATGAAAGTTCGGTAATCCACATGCTCACACTCATTAAAGAATGTTTGTCGAACTCGTGATGCATGTAAACTGTTCGGAATACGGAATGTCTTAGTGAAGGTAACAATGTAAGTTAAATGTCTATTGGGTAGAACTCGCTTGAAGAGGATTTTTCTGCGAAATGTGCCTCATTTTGAAAACTGCCATTAGGAGAACCCTGTGAAATCTGAAAAAATGCTTCTAAGTGTCAATATGCCTTGACTGGTGAATGAAAGTCCGGTAATCCACATGTTAATAACAGTGTAGTAATTATTTTTTAAACCGTGATTCATGTAGCGCTTTTGGAAAATGGAATTTCACGGTAATGAAACTATGTAAATTACAATTCTATTCAGTAGAACGAGCTAGAAGAGGATTTTTCTGCGAAAATGGCATGATTATCGAATCTGAAATTTGGAAAAAGCTGCAAAAAGGGAGTAAATATTTGCAGGTGTAAGTGTGCCATTATGTTGCAAGAAAGTTCATTAATCCACATATTCACAACATATTAAAGAATCTTTTTCTAATCCGTGATGCATGTAGCGTGTTCAGAACGTGGAATATCACGGTGATTGAAACAATGTAAATTACTTCTCTATTGGGTAGAACTCGCTCCGAGAGTGTTTTTCTGCAAAAACTTCGTCATTTTTGAACCTGGCTTTTAGAAAACGCTGCAAAATCTGAGAAAATACATCTAAGAATCAATATTAAATGTATTGTGATGAAAGTTCTGTAATCCACAGGCTAACAAATTTGTAGTGTATATATCTCGAATATTTTCTGCATATAACATGTTCGGAACACGGAATTTCACGCCAGAGAATTTATTTAAATTATATTTCCCTTGGTTAGAAATCACTCCAAAAGATTTTTCCTGAGAAATCGGCCTGATTTTCGATACTGGCGTTAGGAAAAACCTGCGAACCCAGATTACTAGATTCTCGGTGTACATCTGCCTTTTATGGTGGATGAAAGTTCGGTTTTCCGCATGCTAACTACTCTTTTGTGAATATGTGTTGAATCCGAGATACGTGAAGTGTGTTCGGAACACAGAATATCACGGTGAGCGAATCTATGTAAAATACATGTCTCTTGGGTAGAATTTGCTCTAAGAGTTTTTTCTGAGAAATCTGCCTCATTTTTGAACCTGGCGTTTGAAAATCTCTGCAAAGTCAGAGAAAATGCTTCAAAGTGTCAATATGCCTTGTATTGAGATGCAAGATCGTAAAACCACATGCAAACAAATCTGTGGTGAATATTTTTACAAAGCATTATGCATGAAGTGTGATCGTATCACGGAAAATCCCGGCGATGGAATCTATGTAAATTACACACCTATTGGTTACAATTCGCTCCAAAACTTTTTCCCTGAGAAAACGGCATGATTTTCCAAACTGGCATTAGGAAAAAGCTGCAAATTCAGATTTAATGTTTCTACTTGTAAGTATGCCATGTATTGTGGATGAAAGTTCTGTAATCTACATGTTCACAACTCATTCAAGAAAGTTTGTTGAAACCTTGATGCATGTAGCGTGTTCGGAAAATGGAATGTCACTGTGAGGGAAACTATGTAAATTACATTTCTATTGGGAAGTACTCACTCCACGAGAATGTTTCTGCGAATCTGCCTCCTTTTCAAAACTGGCATTAGGAAAAAATTTCGATATGTGAGAAAATGCCAACATGGCATTTTTCAAATTGTCAACATGGCTTTTATGGTGGATGAAAGTTCGGTAATCCTTATGCTAACAACTCTGTAGTGAATATTTGTCGAATCCATGATGCATGTAGCTTTTTCGGAACACGGAATTTCACGATGACGATTTCTATGTAATTTACATATCTATTGGGTAGAACACGCTCCAACAGTTTTTTCCTTTGAAAAGTGCCTGATTTTCGAAACTGCTATTAGGAAATGTCTGCGAACTCAGTTTTAATGTTTCTAGGTGTCAATATGCCTTGTACGGTGGATGAAAGTTTTGTAATACACATGTACACAACTCATTAAGAATGTATGTAAAATCCGTGATGCATGTAGCGCGTTCGGAACATGGACTGTCACGGTGAGGTAAACTATGTAAATTACATATCTATTGGTTAGAACACGCTCCAGGAGCATTTTACTGAAAAATCTGCCTCAGTTTGGAAACTGGTGTTTTGAAAACGCTGCAAAATCTGAGTAAAAGCTTTAAGGTGACAATATGCCTTCAATGGGTTATTAATGATGTGTAATTCACATGCTAAGAACTCAGCAGTGAATATTTGTTGAATCCGTGGTGCATGTACCATTTTCAGAACACGGAATGTTATGGTGATGGTATCTATGAAAATAAGATGTCTATTGGATAGAACATGCACCAAGAGAATTTTTCTGCAAAAAATGCCTGATTTTGGTAACTGACGTTAGGAAAACCTGCGAAATCTAAGTAAATGTTTCTAGGTGTAAATATGGCTTGTATTGTGGTTGAAAAATCGGTAATCCACATGCTCACGGTCATTAAATAATGTTTGTCGAAGCCTTGATGAATGTAACGTTTTCGGAACACGGAATGTCTCGGTGAGTGAAGCTCTGAAAATAACAATTCTGTTGGATAGAACTCACTTGAATTGAATGTTTCTGTGAAAAGTTCATGTTTTTCGAATGTGGATGTTTAGAAAAACCTGCGAAATCAGATTAACTACTTCTGGTGTAAATATGCCTTTATGGTGGATGAAAGTTCGGTAATCCACATGCTCACACTCATTAAAGAATGTTTGTCGAACTCGTGATGCATGTAAATTGTTCGGAATACGGAATGTCATAGTGAAGGTAACAATGTAAGTTACATGTCTATTGGGTAGAACTCGCTTGAAGAGAATATTTCTGCGAAATGTGCCTCATGTAGAAAACTGCCATTAGGAGAACCCTGTGAAATCTGAGAAAATGCTTCTCAGTGTCAATATGCCTTGACTGGTGGATGAAATTCCGGTAAATCACATGTTAATAACAGTGTAGTAATTATTTTTTAAACCTTGATTCATGTAGCGCTTTTGGAAAATGGAATTTCACGGTAATGAAACTACATAAGTTACAATTCTATTGAGTAGAACGAGCTAGAAGAGAATTTTTCTGCGAAAATTGCGTGATTATCGAATCTGAAGATTGGAAAAAGCTGCAAAAAGGGAGTAAATATTTGCAGGTGTAAGTGTGCCATTATGTTGCAAGAAAGTTCAGTAATCCCCATATTCACAACATATTAAAGAATCTTTTTCTAATCCGTGATGCATGTAGCGTGTTCAGAACGTGGAATTTCACGGTGATTGAAACAATGTAAATTACTTCTCTATTGGGTAGAACTCACTCACAGTGTGTTTTCTGTGAAAACTTCGTCATTTTTGAACGTGGCGTTTAGAAAACGCTGCAAAATCTGAGAAAATACTTCTAAGAATCAATATTCAATGTATTGTGATGAAAGTTCGGTAATCCACATGCTAACAAATTTGTAGTGAATATTAGTCGAATCCTTTATGCATGTAACATGTACGGAACACGGAATTTCACGGCCAGGGAATTTATGTAAATTACATTTCCCTTGGTTAGAAATCACTCCAAGAGGTTTTTTCCTGAGAAATCGGCCTGATTTTCAAAACTGGCGTTAGCAAAATCCTGCAAACCCAGATTACTAGATTCTCGGTGTACATATGCCTTTTATGGTGGATGAAAGTTCGGTAATCCGCATGCTAACTACTCTGTAGTGAATATTTGTCGAATCCGAGATACGTGAAGTGTGTTCGGAACACAGAATATCACGGTGAGCGAATCCATGTAAAATACATGTCTCTTGGGTAGAATTTGCTCTAAGAGTTTTTTCTGAGAAATCTGCCTCATTTTTGAACCTGGCGTTTGAAAATGTCTGCAAAGTCAGAGAAAATGCTTCAAAGTGTCAATATGCCTTGTATTGTGATGCAAGATCGTAAAACCACATGCAAACAAATCTGTGGTGAATATTTTTAGAAAGCATTATGCATGCAGTGGAATCGTATCACGGAAAATCCCGGCGATGGAATCTATGTAAATTACACACCTATTGGTTAGAATTCGCTCCAAAAATTTTTCCCTGAGAAAACGGCCTGATTTTCCAAACTGGCATTAGGAAAAAGCTGCAAATTCAGAGTTAATGTTTCTACTTGTAAATATGCCATGTATGGTGGATGAAAGTTCTGTATTCTACATGTTCACAACTCATTCGAGAAATTTTGTTGAAACCTTGATGTATGTAGCGTGTTCGGAAAATGGAATGTCACTGTGAGGGAAACTATGTAAATTACATTTCTTTTGGGAAGTACTCGCTCCACGAGTATGTTTCTGCGAATCTGCCTCCTTTTCAAACCTGGCATTAGGAAAAATTTTCGAAATGTGAGAAAATTATTCAAATTGTCAACATGGCTTTTATGGTGGATGAAAATTCGGTAATCCACATGCTAACAACTCTGTAGAAATTATTTGTCGAATCGGAGATTCGTGAAGCGTGTTCGGACAACAGAATATCACGGTGAGCAAATCAATCTAAAATACATGTCTCTTGGGTAGAATTCGCTTCAAGAGGTTTTTCTGTGAAATCTGCCTCATTTTTGAAACTGGCATTTGAAAATCTCTGCAAAATCAGAGAAATTGATTCAAAGTGTCAGTATGGCTGTTTTGGTGGATAAAAGTTCGGTAATCCTTAAGCTAACAACTCTGTAGTGAATATATGTCGAATCCGTGATGCATGTAGATTTTTTGGTACACGGAATTTCACGATGACGTGTTCTATGTAAATTGCATGTCTATTGGGTGTAACTCTCTCCAAGAGGATTTTTCTGCAAAAACTGCTGATTTTAGATTCTGACAATATGAGAAATCTACTAAATCAAAATAAAACTTTCTATGTATAAATATGCATTGTAAGCTGGATGAAAGTTCTGTAATACACATGTTCACAACTCATTAAAAATATTTGTTGAATCCAGATGCATGTAACGTGCTCAGAACACAGAATGTCACGTTGTGTGAAACTAGGTAAATTACATATCTTTTGGGTACAGCTCACTCCAAGAGCATTTTTCTGCCAAATCTGCCTCATTTTCAAAACTGGCATTAATACTAACCTGTGAAATCTGAGAAAATTCTTCAAAGTGTCAGTAAGCCTTGTATGGTGGATGAAAGTGCTGTAATCCACTTGCTAACAACTCTGTAGTGAATATTTGTCGCATCCGACATGCATGAAGTGTGTTCGACATGGAATTTCACGGTGAGCGAATCCATGTAAATTACATGTCTAGTGGTTAGAACCCGCTCCAAGAGATTTTTGCCGTGAAATCGGCCTCATTTTTGAAACTGGCATTTCGAAAGTTCTGTGAAATCAGAGAAAAAGCTTCTAAGCATCAATATGCCTACTACTGTGATGAAAGTCCTGTAATCCACATGCAAACAACACTGTAGTGTATTTTTGTCGAAACTTTTCTGCATGTAGCGTATTCGAAACACGTAATTTCACAGCGGGAGAATCAATGTAATTTACATTTCTATTGGGTTGAACAAGCTCCAACAGTTTTTCCTTTGAAAACTGCCTGATTTCTGCAACAGCTGTAACAAAAAGCTGTGAACACGGAGTTAATGTTTCTAGGTGTAAATATGCCTTGTATGGTGGATGAAAGTTCTGTAATACACATGTACACAACTCATAAAAATGTTTGTCAAATCCGTGATATATGTAGCGTGTTCGGAACATGGACTTTCACGGTGAGGCAAACTATGTAAATTACATATCTATTGGTTAGAACACGCTCCAGGAGCATTTTACTGAAACATCTGCCTCAGTTTGGAAACTGGTGTTTTGAAAATACTGCAAAATCTGAGTAAATGCTTTTAGGTGACAATATGTCTTCAATGGGTTATTAAAGATGTGTAATTCACATGCTAAGAACTCAGCAGTGAATATTTGTTGAATCCGTGGTGCATGTACCGTTTTTGGAACACGGAAAGTTACGGTGATGGTATCTATGAAAATGAGATGTCTATTGGATAGAACATGCCCCAAGAGAATTTTTCTGTGGAAACTGCCTGATTTTGGTAACTGACTTTAGGAAAACCGGCGGAATCTAAGTAAATCTATCTAGGTGTAAATACAGCTTGTATTGTGGTTGAAAAATCGGTAATCCACATGCTCACGGTCATTAAATAATGTTTGTCGAAGCCGTGATGAATGTAACGTTTTCGGAACAAGGAATGTCTCGGTGAGTGAAGCTCTGAAAATAACAATTCTACTGGATAGAACTCGCTTGAATTGTATGCTTCTGCGAAAATTTCATGATTTTCGAAACTGGATGTAAGGAAAAACCTGCGAAATCAGAATAACTACTTCTAGGTGTAAATATGCCTTGTATTGTGGATGAAATTTCGGTAGTCCACATGCTCACACTCATTAAAGAATGTTTGTCGAACTCGTGATGCATGTAAACTGTTCGGAATACGGAATGTCTTAGTGAAGGTAACAATGTAAGTTACATGTCTATTGGGTAGAACTCGCTTGAAGAGAATTTTTCTGCGAAATGTGCCTCATTTTGAAAACTGCCATTAGGAGAACCCTGTGAAATCTGAGAAAATGCATCTAAGTGTCAATATGCCTTGACTGGTGAATGAAATTCCGGTAAATCACATGTTAATAACAGTGTAGTAATTATTTGGTAAACCGTGATTCATGTAGCGCTTTTGGAAAATGGAATTTCACAGCAATGAAACTATGTAAATTACAATTCTATTGAGTAGAACGAGCTAGAAGAGAATTTTTCTGCGAAAATTGCATGATTAACGAATCTGAACTTTGGAAAAAGCTGCAAAAATGGAGTAAATATTTGCAGGTGTAAGTGTGCCATTATGTTGCAAGAAAGTTCAGAAATCAACAAATTCACAACATATTAAACAATCTTTTTCTAATCCGTGATGCATGTAGCGTGTTCAGAACGTGGAATTTCACGGTGATTGAAACAATATATATTACTTCTCTACTGGGTAGAACTCGCTCCGAGAGGGTTTTTCTGTGAAAACTTCGTCATTTTTAAACCTGGCGTTTAGAAAACGCTGCAAAATGTGAGAAAATACTTCTAAGAATCAATATTCAATGTATTGTGATGAAAGTTCGGTAATCTACATGCTACCAAATTTGTAGTGATTGTTTGTCGAATCATTTATGCATGTAACATGTTCGGAACACAGAATTTCACGGCCAGGGAATTTATGTAAATTACATTTCCCTTGGTTAGAAATCACTCCAAGAGATTTTTCCTGAGAAATCGGCCTGATTTTCGAAACTGGCTTTAGGAAAATCTGCGAACCCAGATTACTAGATTCTCGGTGTACATCTGCCTTTTATGGTGGATGAAAGTTCGGTAATCCGCATGCTAACTATTCTGTAGAGAATATTTGTCGAATCCGTGATGCATGTAGCTTTTTCGGAACACGGAATTTCACGATGACGGGTTCTATGTAAATTGCATGTCTATTGGGTATAAATCCATGCAAGAGGATTTTTCTGTGGAAACTGCATGGTTTTAGAGACTGACATTTGGAGAATACTACTAAATCAGAATAAAATTTCTACGTATAAATATGCACTGTAAGGTGGATTAAAGTACGTTAATACACATGTTCACAACTCATTAAAGAATGTTTGTTTAATCCGTGGTGCATGTAACGAGTTCAGAACACAGAATATCACGGTGAATGGAAGTAGGGAAATTACCTATCTTTTGGGTAGAACTGGCTCCAAGAGCATTTTTCTGCCAAATCTGCCTCATTTTCAAAACTGGCTTTCAAACTAAAGTGTGAAATCTGAGAAAATTCTTCAAAGTGTCAGCAATGTTTTCATGGTGGATGAAAGTGCTGTAATCCACTCGCTAACAACTCTGCAGTGAATATTTGTCACACCCAAGATGCATGTAGCGTGTTCGGAACATGGAATTTGATGGTGAGCGAATCCATGTAAATTACATGTCTATTAGTTAGAACCCGCTCCAAGAGATTTTTGCCGTGAAATCAGTCTCATTTTCGAAACTGGCATTTGGAAAACTCTGTGAAATCACAGAAAATGCTGCTACGATACTATATGCCTTCTATAGTGAGAAAGTCCTGTAATCCACATGCAAGAAACTCTCTAGTGTATTTTTGTCGAATCTTTTCTGCATGTAGCATGATCGAAACACGTAATTTCACAGCGGGAGAATCTATGTAATTTACATATCTATTGGGTAGAACACGCTCCAACAATTTTTTCCTTTGAAAACTGCCTGATTTTTGAAACTGCTATTAGGAAATGCCTGCAAACTCAGTGTTAATGTTTCTAGGTGTCAATATGCCTTGTATGGTGGATGAAAGATTTGTAACACACATGTACACAACTCAGTAAGAATGTATGTAAAATCCGTGATGCATGTAGCGCCTTTCGGATCATGGACTGTCACGGTGAGGCAAACTATGTAAATTACATATCTATTGGTTAGAACACGCTCCAGGAGCATTTTACTGAAAAATCTGCCACAGTTTGAAAACTGTTGTTATGAAAAGGCTGCAAAATCTGAGTAAATGCTTTAAGGTGACAATACGTCTTCAATGGGTTTTTAAAGATGTGTAATTCACATGCTAAGAACTCAGCAGTGAATATTTGTTGAATCCGTGGTGCATGGACCGTTTTCGGAACACGGAATGTTACGGTGAAGGTATCTATGAAAATGAGATGTCTATTGGATAGAACATGCACCAAGAGAATTTTTCTGCGAAAACTGCCTGATTTTCATAACTGACTTTAGGAAAACCTACGAAATGTAAGTAAATGTTTCTAGGTGTAAATATGCCTTGTATTGTGGTTGAAAAATCGGTAATCCACATGCTCACGGTCATTAAATAATGTTTGTCGAAGCCGTGATGAATGTAACGTTTTCGGAACACGGAATGTCTCAGTGAGTGAACCTCTGAAAATAACAGTTCTGCTGGATAGAATTCGCTTGAATTGAATGTTACTGTGAAAAGTTCATGATTTTTGAATCTGGATGTTAGGAAAAACCTGTGAAATCAGAATAACTACTTCTAGGTGTAAATATGCCTTGTATGGTGGATGAAAGTTCGGTAATCCACATGCTCACACTCATTAAAGAATGTTTGTCGAACTCGTGATGCATGTAAACTGTTCGGAATACGGAATGTCTTAGTGAAGGTAACAATGTAAGTTACATGTCTATTGGGTAGAACTCGCTTGAAGAGAATTTTTCTGCGAAATGTGCCTCATTTTGAAAACTGCCATTAGGAGAACCCTGTGAAATCTGAAAAAAATGCTTCTAAGTGTCAATATGCCTTGACTGGTGAATGAAAGTCCGGTAATCCACATGTTAATAACAGTGTAGTAATTATTTTTTAAACCGTGATTCATGTAGCGCTTTTGGAAAATGGAATTTCACGGTAATGAAACTATGTAAATTACAATTCTATTCAGTAGAACGAGCTAGAAGAGGATTTTTCTGCGAAAATGGCATGATTATCGAATCTGAAATTTGGAAAAAGCTGCAAAAAGGGAGTAAATATTTGCAGGTGTAAGTGTGCCATTATGTTGCAAGAAAGTTCATTAATCCACATATTCACAACATATTAAAGAATCTTTTTCTAATCCGTGATGCATGTAGCGTGTTCAGAACGTGGAATTTCACGGTGATTGAAACAATGTAAATTACTTCTCTATTGGGTAGAACTCACTCACAGAGTGTTTTTCTGTGAAAACTTCGTCATTTTTGAACCTGGCGTTTAGAAAACGCTGCAAAATCTGAGAAAATACTTCTAAGAATCAATATTCAATGTATTGTGATGAAAGTTCGGTAATCCACATGCTAACAAATTTGTAGTGAATATTAGTCGAATCCTTTATGCATGTAACATTTACGGAACACGGAATTTCACGGCCAGGGAATTTATGTAAATTACATTTCCCTTGGTTAGAAATCACTCCAAGAGATTTTTCCTGAGAAATCGGCCTGATTTTTGAAACTGGCTTTAGGAAAATCTGCGAACCCAGATTACTAGATTCTCGGTGTACATCTGCCTTTTATGGTGGATGAAAGTTCGGTAATCCGCATGCTAACTATTCTGTAGAGAATATTTGTCGAATCCGTGATGCATGTAGCTTTTTCGGAACACGGAATTTCACGATGACGGGTTCTATGTAAATTGCATGTCTATTGGGTATAAATCCATGCAAGAGGATTTTTCTGTGGAAACTGCATGGTTTTAGAGACTGACATTTGGAGAATACTACTAAATCAGAATAAAATTTCTACTTATAAATATGCACTGTAAGGTGGATTAAAGTACGTTAATACACATGTTCACAACTCATTAAAGAATGTTTGTTTAATCCGTGGTGCATGTAACGAGTTCAGAACACAGAATATCACGGTGAATGGAAGTAGGGAAATTACCTATCTTTTGGGTAGAACTGGCTCCAAGAGCATTTTTCTGCCAAATCTGCCTCATTTTCAAAACTGGCTTTCAAACTAAAGTGTGAAATCTGAGAAAATTCTTCAAAGTGTCAGCAATGTTTTCATGGTGGATGAAAGTGCTGTAATCCACTCGCTAACAACTCTGCAGTGAATATTTGTCACACCCAAGATGCATGTAGCGTGTTCGGAACATGGAATTTGATGGTGAGCGAATCCATGTAAATTACATGTCTATTAGTTAGAACCCGCTCCAAGAGATTTTTGCCGTGAAATCAGTCTCATTTTCGAAACTGGCATTTGGAAAA
Source organism: Camelus bactrianus (assembly GCF_048773025.1). Taxonomy (NCBI): domain Eukaryota; kingdom Metazoa; phylum Chordata; class Mammalia; order Artiodactyla; family Camelidae; genus Camelus; species Camelus bactrianus. The sequence continues at coordinate 151,392,776 of NC_133541.1, forward strand.
CTCTGTGAAATCACAGAAAATGCTGCTACGATACTATATGCCTTCTATAGTGAGAAAGTCCTGTAATCCACATGCAAGAAACTCTCTAGTGTATTTTTGTCGAATCTTTTCTGCATGTAGCATGATCGAAACACGTAATTTCACAGCGGGAGAATCTATGTAATTTACATATCTATTGGGTAGAACACGCTCCAACAATTTTTTCCTTTGAAAACTGCCTGATTTTCGAAACTGCTATTAGGAAATGCCTGCAAACTCAGTGTTAATGTTTCTAGGTGTCAATATGCCTTGTATGGTGGATGAAAGATTTGTAACACACATGTACACAACTCAGTAAGAATGTATGTAAAATCCGTGATGCATGTAGCGCCTTTCGGATCATGGACTGTCACGGTGAGGCAAACTATGTAAATTACATATCTATTGGTTAGAACACGCTCCAGGAGCATTTTACTGAAAAATCTGCCACAGTTTGAAAACTGTTGTTATGAAAAGGCTGCAAAATCTGAGTAAATGCTTTAAGGTGACAATACGTCTTCAATGGGTTTTTAAAGATGTGTAATTCACATGCTAAGAACTCAGCAGTGAATATTTGTTGAATCCGTGGTGCATGGACCGTTTTCGGAACACGGAATGTTACGGTGAAGGTATCTATGAAAATGAGATGTCTATTGGATAGAACATGCACCAAGAGAATTTTTCTGCGAAAACTGCCTGATTTTCATAACTGACTTTAGGAAAACCTACGAAATGTAAGTAAATGTTTCTAGGTGTAAATATGCCTTGTATTGTGGTTGAAAAATCGGTAATCCACATGCTCACGGTCATTAAATAATGTTTGTCGAAGCCGTGATGAATGTAACGTTTTCGGAACACGGAATGTCTCAGTGAGTGAACCTCTGAAAATAACAGTTCTGCTGGATAGAATTCGCTTGAATTGAATGTTACTGTGAAAAGTTCATGATTTTTGAATCTGGATGTTAGGAAAAACCTGTGAAATCAGAATAACTACTTCTAGGTGTAAATATGCCTTGTATGGTGGATGAAAGTTCGGTAATCCACATGCTCACACTCATTAAAGAATGTTTGTCGAACTCGTGATGCATGTAAACTGTTCGGAATACGGAATGTCTTAGTGAAGGTAACAATGTAAGTTACATGTCTATTGGGTAGAACTCGCTTGAAGAGAATTTTTCTGCGAAATGTGCCTCATTTTGAAAACTGCCATTAGGAGAACCCTGTGAAATCTGAAAAAAATGCTTCTAAGTGTCAATATGCCTTGACTGGTGAATGAAAGTCCGGTAATCCACATGTTAATAACAGTGTAGTAATTATTTTTTAAACCGTGATTCATGTAGCGCTTTTGGAAAATGGAATTTCACGGTAATGAAACTATGTAAATTACAATTCTATTCAGTAGAACGAGCTAGAAGAGGATTTTTCTGCGAAAATGGCATGATTATCGAATCTGAAATTTGGAAAAAGCTGCAAAAAGGGAGTAAATATTTGCAGGTGTAAGTGTGCCATTATGTTGCAAGAAAGTTCATTAATCCACATATTCACAACATATTAAAGAATCTTTTTCTAATCCGTGATGCATGTAGCGTGTTCAGAACGTGGAATTTCACGGTGATTGAAACAATGTAAATTACTTCTCTATTGGGTAGAACTCACTCACAGAGTGTTTTTCTGTGAAAACTTCGTCATTTTTGAACCTGGCGTTTAGAAAACGCTGCAAAATCTGAGAAAATACTTCTAAGAATCAATATTCAATGTATTGTGATGAAAGTTCGGTAATCCACATGCTAACAAATTTGTAGTGAATATTAGTCGAATCCTTTATGCATGTAACATTTACGGAACACGGAATTTCACGGCCAGGGAATTTATGTAAATTACATTTCCCTTGGTTAGAAATCACTCCAAGAGATTTTTCCTGAGAAATCGGCCTGATTTTTGAAACTGGCTTTAGGAAAATCTGCGAACCCAGATTACTAGATTCTCGGTGTACATCTGCCTTTTATGGTGGATGAAAGTTCGGTAATCCGCATGCTAACTATTCTGTAGAGAATATTTGTCGAATCCGTGATGCATGTAGCTTTTTCGGAACACGGAATTTCACGATGACGGGTTCTATGTAAATTGCATGTCTATTGGGTATAAATCCATGCAAGAGGATTTTTCTGTGGAAACTGCATGGTTTTAGAGACTGACATTTGGAGAATACTACTAAATCAGAATAAAATTTCTACGTATAAATATGCACTGTAAGGTGGATTAAAGTACGTTAATACACATGTTCACAACTCATTAAAGAATGTTTGTTTAATCCGTGGTGCATGTAACGAGTTCAGAACACAGAATATCACGGTGAATGGAAGTAGGGAAATTACCTATCTTTTGGGTAGAACTGGCTCCAAGAGCATTTTTCTGCCAAATCTGCCTCATTTTCAAAACTGGCTTTCAAACTAAAGTGTGAAATCTGAGAAAATTCTTCAAAGTGTCAGCAATGTTTTCATGGTGGATGAAAGTGCTGTAATCCACTCGCTAACAACTCTGCAGTGAATATTTGTCACACCCAAGATGCATGTAGCGTGTTCGGAACATGGAATTTGATGGTGAGCGAATCCATGTAAATTACATGTCTATTAGTTAGAACCCGCTCCAAGAGATTTTTGCCGTGAAATCAGTCTCATTTTCGAAACTGGCATTTGGAAAACTCTGTGAAATCACAGAAAATGCTGCTACGATACTATATGCCTTCTATAGTGAGAAAGTCCTGTAATCCACATGCAAGAAACTCTCTAGTGTATTTTTGTCGAATCTTTTCTGCATGTAGCATGATCGAAACACGTAATTTCACAGCGGGAGAATCTATGTAATTTACATATCTATTGGGTAGAACACGCTCCAACAATTTTTTCCTTTGAAAACTGCCTGATTTTCGAAACTGCTATTAGGAAATGCCTGCAAACTCAGTGTTAATGTTTCTAGGTGTCAATATGCCTTGTATGGTGGATGAAAGATTTGTAACACACATGTACACAACTCAGTAAGAATGTATGTAAAATCCGTGATGCATGTAGCGCCTTTCGGATCATGGACTGTCACGGTGAGGCAAACTATGTAAATTACATATCTATTGGTTAGAACACGCTCCAGGAGCATTTTACTGAAAAATCTGCCACAGTTTGAAAACTGTTGTTATGAAAAGGCTGCAAAATCTGAGTAAATGCTTTAAGGTGACAATACGTCTTCAATGGGTTTTTAAAGATGTGTAATTCACATGCTAAGAACTCAGCAGTGAATATTTGTTGAATCCGTGGTGCATGGACCGTTTTCGGAACACGGAATGTTACGGTGAAGGTATCTATGAAAATGAGATGTCTATTGGATAGAACATGCACCAAGAGAATTTTTCTGCGAAAACTGCCTGATTTTCATAACTGACTTTAGGAAAACCTACGAAATGTAAGTAAATGTTTCTAGGTGTAAATATGCCTTGTATTGTGGTTGAAAAATCGGTAATCCACATGCTCACGGTCATTAAATAATGTTTGTCGAAGCCGTGATGAATGTAACGTTTTCGGAACACGGAATGTCTCAGTGAGTGAACCTCTGAAAATAACAGTTCTGCTGGATAGAATTCGCTTGAATTGAATGTTACTGTGAAAAGTTCATGATTTTTGAATCTGGATGTTAGGAAAAACCTGTGAAATCAGAATAACTACTTCTAGGTGTAAATATGCCTTGTATGGTGGATGAAAGTTCGGTAATCCACATGCTCACACTCATTAAAGAATGTTTGTCGAACTCGTGATGCATGTAAACTGTTCGGAATACGGAATGTCTTAGTGAAGGTAACAATGTAAGTTACATGTCTATTGGGTAGAACTCGCTTGAAGAGAATTTTTCTGCGAAATGTGCCTCATTTTGAAAACTGCCATTAGGAGAACCCTGTGAAATCTGAAAAAATGCTTCTAAGTGTCAATATGCCTTGACTGGTGAATGAAAGTCCGGTAATCCACATGTTAATAACAGTGTAGTAATTATTTTTTAAACCGTGATTCATGTAGCGCTTTTGGAAAATGGAATTTCACGGTAATGAAACTATGTAAATTACAATTCTATTCAGTAGAACGAGCTAGAAGAGGATTTTTCTGCGAAAATGGCATGATTATCGAATCTGAAATTTGGAAAAAGCTGCAAAAAGGGAGTAAATATTTGCAGGTGTAAGTGTGCCATTATGTTGCAAGAAAGTTCATTAATCCACATATTCACAACATATTAAAGAATCTTTTTCTAATCCGTGATGCATGTAGCGTGTTCAGAACGTGGAATATCACGGTGATTGAAACAATGTAAATTACTTCTCTATTGGGTAGAACTCGCTCCGAGAGTGTTTTTCTGCAAAAACTTCGTCATTTTTGAACCTGGCTTTTAGAAAACGCTGCAAAATCTGAGAAAATACATCTAAGAATCAATATTAAATGTATTGTGATGAAAGTTCTGTAATCCACAGGCTAACAAATTTGTAGTGTATATATCTCGAATATTTTCTGCATATAACATGTTCGGAACACGGAATTTCACGCCAGAGAATTTATTTAAATTATATTTCCCTTGGTTAGAAATCACTCCAAAAGATTTTTCCTGAGAAATCGGCCTGATTTTCGACACTGGCGTTAGGAAAAACCTGCGAACCCAGATTACTAGATTCTCGGTGTACATCTGCCTTTTATGGTGGATGAAAGTTCGGTTATCCGCATGCTAATTACTCTTTTGTGAATATGTGTTGAATCCGAGATACGTGAATTGTGTTCGGAACACAGAATATCACGGTGAGCGAATCTATGTAAAATACATGTCTCTTGGGTAGAATTTGCTCTAAGAGTTTTTTCTGAGAAATCTGCCTCATTTTTGAACCTGGCGTTTGAAAATCTCTGCAAAGTCAGAGAAAATGCTTCAAAGTGTCAATATGCCTTGTATTGAGATGCAAGATCGTAAAACCACATGCAAACAAATCTGTGGTGAATATTTTTAGAAAGCATTATGCATGCAGTGGAATCGTATCACGGAAAATCCCGGCGATGGAATCTATGTAAATTACACACCTATTGGTTAGAATTCGCTCCAAAACTTTTTCCCTGAGAAAACGGCCTGATTTTCCAAACTGGCATTAGGAAAAAGCTGCAAATTCATAGTTAATGTTTCTACTTGTAAGTATGCCATGTATGGTGGATGAAAGTTCTGTAATCTACATGTTCACAACTCATTCGAGAAATTTTGTTGAAACCTTGATGTATGTAGCGTGTTCGGAAAATGGAATGTCACTGTGAGGGAAACTATGTACATTACATTTCTATTGGGAAGTACTCGCTCCACGAGAATTTTTCTGCGAATCTGCCTCCTTTTCAAACCTGGCATTAGGAAAAATTTTCGAAATGTGAGAAAATTATTCAAATTGTCAACATGGCTTTTATGGTGGATGAAAATTCGGTAATCCACATGCTAACAACTCTGTAGAAATTATTTGTCGAATCGGAGATACGTGAAGCGTGTTCGGACAACAGAATATCACGGTGAGCAAATCAATCTAAAATACATGTCTCTTGGGTAGAATTCGCTTCAAGAGGTTTTTCTGTGAAATCTGCCTCATTTTTGAAACTGGCATTTGAAAATCTCTGCAAAATCAGAGAAATTGATTCAAAGTGTCAGTATGGCTGTTTTGGTGGATAAAAGTTCGGTAATACTTAAGCTAACAACTCTGTAGTGAATATACGTCGAATCCGTGATGCATGTAGATTTTTTGGTACACGGAATTTCACGATGACGTGTTCTATGTAAATTGCATGTCTATTGGGTGTAACTCGCTCCAAGAGGATTTTTCTGCAAAAACTGCTGATTTTAGATTCTGACAATATGAGAAATCTACTAAATCAAAATAAAACTTTCTATGTATAAATATGCATTGTAAGCTGGATGAAAGTTCTGTAATACACATGTTCACAACTCATTAAAAATATTTGTTGAATCCAGATGCATGTAACGTGCTCAGAACACAGAATGTCACGTTGTGTGAAACTAGGTAAATTACATATCTTTTGGGTACAGCTCACTCCAAGAGCATTTTTCTGCCAAATCTGCCTCATTTTCAAAACTGGCATTAATACTAACCTGTGAAATCTGAGAAAATTCTTCAAAGTGTCAGTAAGCCTTGTATGGTGGATGAAAGTGCTGTAATCCACTTGCTAACAACTCTGTAGTGAATATTTGTCGCATCCGACATGCATGAAGTGTGTTCGACATGGAATTTCACGGTGAGCGAATCCATGTAAATTACATGTCTAGTGGTTAGAACCCGCTCCAAGAGATTTTTGCCGTGAAATCGGCCTCATTTTTGAAACTGGCATTTCGAAAGTTCTGTGAAATCAGAGAAAAAGCTTCTAAGCATCAATATGCCTACTACTGTGATGAAAGTCCTGTAATCCACATGCAAACAACACTGTAGTGTATTTTTGTCGAAACTTTTCTGCATGTAGCGTATTCGAAACACGTAATTTCACAGCGGGAGAATCAATGTAATTTACATTTCTATTGGGTTGAACAAGCTCCAACAGTTTTTTCCTTTGAAAACTGCCTGATTTCTGCAACAGCTGTAACAAAAAGCTGTGAACACGGAGTTAATGTTTCTAGGTGTAAATATGCCTTGTATGGTGGATGAAAGTTCTGTAATACACATGTACACAACTCATAAAAATGTTTGTCAAATCCGTGATATATGTAGCGTGTTCGGAACATGGACTTTCATGGTGAGGCAAACTATGTAAATTACATATCTATTGGTTAGAACACGCTCCAGGAGCATTTTACTGAAACATCTGCCTCAGTTTGGAAACTGGTGTTTTGAAAATACTGCAAAATCTGAGTAAATGCTTTTAGGTGACAATATGTCTTCAATGGGTTATTAAAGATGTGTAATTCACATGCTAAGAACTCAGCAGTGAATATTTGTTGAATCCGTGGTGCATGTACCGTTTTTGGAACACGGAAAGTTACGGTGATGGTATCTATGAAAATGAGATGTCTATTGGATAGAACATGCCCCAAGAGAATTTTTCTGTGGAAACTGCCTGATTTTGGTAACTGACTTTAGGAAAACCGGCGGAATCTAAGTAAATCTATCTAGGTGTAAATACAGCTTGTATTGTGGTTGAAAAATCGGTAATCCACATGCTCACGGTCATTAAATAATGTTTGTCGAAGCCGTGATGAATGTAACGTTTTCGGAACAAGGAATGTCTCGGTGAGTGAAGCTCTGAAAATAACAATTCTACTGGATAGAACTCGCTTGAATTGTATGCTTCTGCGAAAATTTCATGATTTTCGAAACTGGATGTAAGGAAAAACCTGCGAAATCAGAATAACTACTTCTAGGTGTAAATATGCCTTGTATTGTGGATGAAATTTCGGTAGTCCACATGCTCACACTCACTAAGAATCTTTGTCGAAATCGTGATGCATGTAAATTGTTTGGAATACGGAATGTCATAGTGAAGGTAAGAATGTAAGTTACATGTCTATTGGGTAGAACTCGCTTGAAGAGAATTTTTCTGCGAAATGTGCCTCATTTTGAAAACTGCCATTAGGAGAACCCTGTGAAATCTGAGAAAATGCATCTAAGTGTCAATATGCCTTGACTGGTGAATGAAATTCCGGTAAATCACATGTTAATAACAGTGTAGTAATTATTTGGTAAACCGTGATTCATGTAGCGCTTTTGGAAAATGGAATTTCACAGCAATGAAACTATGTAAATTACAATTCTATTGAGTAGAAAGAGCTAGAAGAGAATTTTTCTGCGAAAATTGCATGATTATCGAATCTGAAATTTGGAAAAAGCTGCAAAAAGGGAGTAAATATTTGCAGGTGTAAGTGTGCCATTATGTTGCAAGAAAGTTCAGTAATCCCCATATTCACAACATATTAAAGAATCTTTTTCAAATACGTGATGCATGTAGCGTGTTCAGAACGTGGAATTTCACGGTGATTGAAACAATGTAAATTAATTCTCTATTGGGTAGAACTCGCTCCGAGAGAGTTTTTCTGCGAAAACTTCGTCATTTTTGAACCTGGCGTTTAGAAAACGCTGCAAAATCTGAGAAAATACTTCTAAGAATCAATATTCAATATATTGTGGTGAAAGTTTGGTAATAAACATACTACCAAATTTGTAGTGAATATTGTCGAATACTTTATGCATGTAACATGTTCGGAACATGGAATTTCACGGCCAGGGAATTTATGTAAATTACGTTTCCCTCGGTTAGAAATCACTCCAAGAGATTTTTCCTGAGAAATCGGCCTGATTTTTGAAACTGGCGTTAGGAAAAACCTGCGAACCCAGATTACTAGATTCTCGGTGTACATCTGCCTTTTATGGTGGATGAAAGTTCGGTAATCCGCATGCTAATTACTCTGTAGTGAATATTTGTCGAATTCGAGATACGTGAAGTGTGTTCGGAACACAGAATATCACGGTGAGCGAATCTATGTTAAATATATATCTCTTGGGTTGAATTTGCTCTAAGAGTTTTTTCTGAGAAATCTGCCTCATTTTTGAACCTGGCGTTTGAAAATGTCTGCAAAGTCAGAGAAAATGCTTCAAAGTGTCAATATGCCTTGTATTGTGATGCAAGATCGTAAAACCACATGCAAACAAATCTGTGGTGAATATTTTTAGAAAGCATTATGCATGCAGTGTGATCGTATCACGGAAAATCCCGGCGATGGAATCTATGTAAATTACACACCTATTGGTTAGAATTCGCTCCAAAACTTTTTCCCTAAGAAAACGTCCTGATTTTCCAAACTGGCATTAGGAAAAGCTGCAAATTCAGAGTTAATGTTTCTAGTTGTAAATATGCCATGTATGGTGGATGAAAGTTCTGTAATCTACATGTTCACAACTCATCCGAGAAAGTTTGTTGAAACCTTGATGCATGTAGCGTGTTCGGAAAATGGAATGTCACTGTGAGGGAAACTATGTAAATTACATTTCTATTGGGAAGTACTCGCTCCACGAGAATTTTTCTGCGAATCTGCCTCCTTTTCAAAACTGGCATTAGGAAAAACTTTCGAAATGTGAGAAAATGCCAACATGGCAGTTTTCAAATTGTCATCATGGCTTTTATGGTGGATGAAAGTTTGGTAATCTTTATGCTAACAACTCTGTAGTGAATATTTGTCGAATCCGTGATGCATGTAGCTTTTTCGGAACACGGAATTTCAGGATGACGGGTTCTATGTAATTTACATATCTATTGTGTAGAACACGCTCCTACAGTTTTTTCCTTTGGAAACTGCCTGATTTTCGAAACTGCTATTAGGAAATGTCTGCGAACTGAGTTTTAATGTTTCTAGGTGTCAATATGCATTGTATGGTGGATGAAAGTTTTGTAATACACATGAACACAACTCATTAAGAATGTATGTAAAATCCGTGATGCATGTAGCGCGTTCAAAACATGGACTGTCACGGTGAGGTAAACTATGTAAATTACATATCTATTGGTTAGAACACGCTCCAGGAGCATTTTACTGGAAAATCTGCCTCAGTTTGGAAACTGGTGTTTTGAAAACGCTGCAAAATCTGAGTAAATGCTTTAAGGTGACAATATGTCTTCAATGGGTTATTAATGATGTGTAATTCACATGCTAAGAACTCAGCAGTGAATATTTGTTGAATCCGTGGTGCATGTACCATTTTCGGAACACGGAAAGTTATGGTGATGGTATCTATGAAAATGAGATGTCTATTGGATAGAACATGCACCAAGAGAATTTTTCTGCGAAAAATGCCTGATTTTGGTAACTGACGTTAGGAAAACCGGCGAAATCTAAGTAAATGTATCTAGGTGTTATTATGGCTTGTATTGTGGTTGAAAAATCGGTAATCAACCTGCTCACGGTCATTAAATAAAGTTTGTCGAAGCCGTGATGAATGTAACGTTTTCGGAACACGGAATGTCTCGGTGAGTGAAGCTCTGAAAATAACAATTCTGTTGGATAGAACTCGCTTGAATTGAATGTTTCTGTGAAAAGTTCATGATTTTCGAATCTGGATGTTAGGAAAAACCTGCGAAATCAGAATAACTACTTCTAGGTGTAAATATGCCTTATATAGTGGATGAAAGTTCGGTAATCCACATGCTCACACTCATTAAAGAATGTTTGTCGAACTCGTGATGCATGTAATGTGTTCGGAATACGGAATGTCATAGTGAATTTAACAATGTAAGTTACATTTCTATAGGGTAGAACTCACTTGAAGAATATTTTTCTGCGAAATGTGCCTCATGTAGAAAACTGCCATTAGGAGAACCCTGTGAAATCTGAGAAAATGCTTCTAAGTGTCAATATGCCTTGACTGGTGAATGAAATTCCGGTAAATCACATGTTAATAACAGTGTAGTAATTATTTTTTAAACCGTGATTCATGTAGCGCTTTTGGAAAATGGAATTTCACGGTAATGAAACTACGTAAATTACAATTCTATTGAGTAGAACGAGCTAGAAGAGAATTTTTCTGCGAAAATTGCGTGATTATCGAATCTGAAGATTGGAAAAAGCTGCAAAAAGGGAGTAAATATTTGCAGGTGTAAGTGTGCCATTATGTTGCAAGAAAGTTCAGTAATCCCCATATTCACAACATATTAAAGAATCTTTTTCTAATCCGTGATGCATGTAGCGTGTTCAGAACGTGGAATTTCACGGTGATTGAAACAATGTAAATTACTTCTCTATTGGGTAGAACTCACTCACAGAGTGTTTTTCTGTGAAAACTTCGTCATTTTTGAACCTGGCGTTTAGAAAACGCTGCAAAATCTGAGAAAATACTTCTAAGAATCAATATTCAATGTATTGTGATGAAAGTTCGGTAATCCACATGCTAACAAATTTGTAGTGAATATTAGTCGAATCCTTTATGCATGTAACATTTACGGAACACGGAAATTCACGGCCAGGGAATTTATGTAAATTACATTTCCCTTGGTTAGAAATCACTCCAAGAGATTTTTCCTGAGAAATCGTCCTGATTTTCGAAACTGGCTTTTGGAAAATCTGCGAACCCAGATTACTAGATTCTCGGTGTACATCTGCCTTTTATGGTGGATGAAAGTTCGGTAATCCGCATGCTAACTATTCTGTAGAGAATATTTGTCGAATCCGTGATGCATGTAGCTTTTTCGGAACACGGAATTTCACGATGACGGGTTCTATGTAAATTGCATGTCTATTGGGTATAAATCCATGCAAGAGGATTTTTCTGTGGAAACTGCATGGTTTTAGAGACTGACATTTGGAGAATACTACTAAATCAGAATAAAATTTCTACGTATAAATATGCACTGTAAGGTGGATTAAAGTACGTTAATACACATGTTCACAACTCATTAAAGAATGTTTGTTTAATCCGTGGTGCATGTAACGAGTTCAGAACACAGAATATCACGGTGAATGGAAGTAGGGAAATTACCTATCTTTTGGGTAGAACTGGCTCCAAGAGCATTTTTCTGCCAAATCTGCCTCATTTTCAAAACTGGCTTTCAAACTAAAGTGTGAAATCTGAGAAAATTCTTCAAAGTGTCAGCAATGTTTTCATGGTGGATGAAAGTGCTGTAATCCACTCGCTAACAACTCTGCAGTGAATATTTGTCACACCCAAGATGCATGTAGCGTGTTCGGAACATGGAATTTGATGGTGAGCGAATCCATGTAAATTACATGTCTATTAGTTAGAACCCGCTCCAAGAGATTTTTGCCGTGAAATCAGTCTCATTTTCGAAACTGGCATTTGGAAAACTCTGTGAAATCACAGAAAATGCTGCTACGATACTATATGCCTTCTATAGTGAGAAAGTCCTGTAATCCACATGCAAGAAACTCTCTAGTGTATTTTTGTCGAATCTTTTCTGCATGTAGCATGATCGAAACACGTAATTTCACAGCGGGAGAATCTATGTAATTTACATATCTATTGGGTAGAACACGCTCCAACAATTTTTTCCTTTGAAAACTGCCTGATTTTCGAAACTGCTATTAGGAAATGCCTGCAAACTCAGTGTTAATGTTTCTAGGTGTCAATATGCCTTGTATGGTGGATGAAAGATTTGTAACACACATGTACACAACTCAGTAAGAATGTATGTAAAATCCGTGATGCATGTAGCGCCTTTCGGATCATGGACTGTCACGGTGAGGCAAACTATGTAAATTACATATCTATTGGTTAGAACACGCTCCAGGAGCATTTTACTGAAAAATCTGCCACAGTTTGAAAACTGTTGTTATGAAAAGGCTGCAAAATCTGAGTAAATGCTTTAAGGTGACAATACGTCTTCAATGGGTTTTTAAAGATGTGTAATTCACATGCTAAGAACTCAGCAGTGAATATTTGTTGAATCCGTGGTGCATGGACCGTTTTCGGAACACGGAATGTTACGGTGAAGGTATCTATGAAAATGAGATGTCTATTGGATAGAACATGCACCAAGAGAATTTTTCTGCGAAAACTGCCTGATTTTCATAACTGACTTTAGGAAAACCTACGAAATGTAAGTAAATGTTTCTAGGTGTAAATACGCCTTGTATTGTGGTTGAAAAATCGGTAATCCACATGCTCACGGTCATTAAATAATGTTTGTCGAAGCCGTGATGAATGTAACGTTTTCGGAACACGGAATGTCTCAGTGAGTGAACCTCTGAAAATAACAGTTCTGCTGGATAGAATTCGCTTGAATTGAATGTTACTGTGAAAAGTTCATGATTTTCGAATCTGGATGTTAGGAAAAACCTGTGAAATCAGAATAACTACTTCTAGGTGTAAATATGCCTTGTATGGTGGATGAAAGTTCGGTAATCCACATGCTCACACTCATTAAAGAATGTTTGTCGAACTCGTGATGCATGTAAACTGTTCGGAATACGGAATGTCTTAGTGAAGGTAACAATGTAAGTTACATGTCTATTGGGTAGAACTCGCTTGAAGAGAATTTTTCTGCGAAATGTGCCTCATTTTGAAAACTGCCATTAGGAGAACCCTGTGAAATCTGAAAAAATGCTTCTAAGTGTCAATATGCCTTGACTGGTGAATGAAAGTCCGGTAATCCACATGTTAATAACAGTGTAGTAATTATTTTTTAAACCGTGATTCATGTAGCGCTTTTGGAAAATGGAATTTCACGGTAATGAAACTATGTAAATTACAATTCTATTCAGTAGAACGAGCTAGAAGAGGATTTTTCTGCGAAAATGGCATGATTATCGAATCTGAAATTTGGAAAAAGCTGCAAAAAGGGAGTAAATATTTGCAGGTGTAAGTGTGCCATTATGTTGCAAGAAAGTTCATTAATCCACATATTCACAACATATTAAAGAATCTTTTTCTAATCCGTGATGCATGTAGCGTGTTCAGAACGTGGAATATCACGGTGATTGAAACAATGTAAATTACTTCTCTATTGGGTAGAACTCGCTCCGAGAGTGTTTTTCTGTGAAAACTTCGTCATTTTTGAACCTGGCTTTTAGAAAACGCTGCAAAATCTGAGAAAATACATCTAAGAATCAATATTAAATGTATTGTGATGAAAGTTCTGTAATCCACAGGCTAACAAATTTGTAGTGTATATATCTCGAATATTTTCTGCATATAACATGTTCGGAACACGGAATTTCACGCCAGAGAATTTATTTAAATTATATTTCCCTTGGTTAGAAATCACTCCAAAAGATTTTTCCTGAGAAATCGGCCTGATTTTCGATACTGGCGTTAGGAAAATCCTGCGAACCCAGATTACTAGATTCTCGGTGTACATCTGCCTTTTATGGTGGATGAAAGTTCGGTTATCCGCATGCTAACTACTCTTTTGTGAATATGTGTTGAATCCGAGATACGTGAAGTGTGTTCGGAACACAGAATATCACGGTGAGCGAATCTATGTAAAATACATGTCTCTTGGGTAGAATTTGCTCTAAGAGTTTTTTCTGAGAAATCTGCCTCATTTTTGAACCTGGCGTTTGAAAATCTCTGCAAAGTCAGAGAAAATGCTTCAAAGTGTCAATATGCCTTGTATTGAGATGCAAGATCGTAAAACCACATGCAAACAAATCTGTGGTGAATATTTTTACAAAGCATTATGCATGAAGTGTGATCGTATCACGGAAAATCCCGGCGATGGAATCTATGTAAATTACACACCTATTGGTTAGAATTCGCTCCAAAACTTTTTCCCTGAGAAAACGGCCTGATTTTCCAAACTGGCATTAGGAAAAAGCTGCAAATTCAGAGTTAATGTTTCTACTTGTAAGTATGCCATGTATGGTGGATGAAAGTTCTGTAATCTACATGTTCACAACTCATTCAAGAAAGTTTGTTGAAACCTTGATGCATGTAGCGTGTTCGGAAAATGGAATGTCACTGTGAGGGAAACTATGTAAATTACATTTCTATTGGGAAGTACTCACTCCACGAGAATGTTTCTGCGAATCTGCCTCCTTTTCAAAACTGGCATTAGGAAAAAATTTCGATATGTGAGAAAATGCCAACATGGCATTTTTCAAATTGTCAACATGGCTTTTATGGTGGATGAAAGTTCGGTAATCCTTATGCTAACAACTCTGTAGTGAATATTTGTCGAATCCATGATGCATGTAGCTTTTTCGGAACACGGAATTTCACGATGACGATTTCTATGTAATTTACATATCTGTTGGGTAGAACACGCTCCAACAGTTTTTTCCTTTGAAAAGTGCCTGATTTTCGAAACTGCTATTAGGAAATGTCTGCGAACTCAGTTTTAATGTTTCTAGGTGTCAATATGCCTTGTACGGTGGATGAAAGTTTTGTAATACACATGTACACAACTCATTAAGAATGTATGTAAAATCCGTGATGCATGTAGCGCGTTCAAAACATGGACTGTCACGGTGAGGTAAACTATGTAAATTACACATCTATTGGTTAGAACACGCTCCAGGAGCATTTTACTGAAAAATCTGCCTCAGTTTGGAAACTGGTGTTTTGAAAACGCTGCAAAATCTGAGTAAATGGTTTAAGGTGACAATATGCCTTCAATGGGTTATTAATGATGTGTAATTCACATGCTAAGAACTCAGCAGTGAATATTTGTTGAATCCGTGGTGCATGTACCATTTTCAGAACACGGAATGTTATGGTGATGGTATCTATGAAAATAAGATGTCTATTGGATAGAACATGCACCAAGAGAATTTTTCTGCAAAAAATGCCTGATTTTGGTAACTGACGTTAGGAAAACCTGCGAAATCTAAGTAAATGTTTCTAGGTGTAAATATGGCTTGTATTGTGGTTGAAAAATCGGTAATCCACATGCTCACGGTCATTAAATAATGTTTGTCGAAGCCGTGATGAATGTAACGTTTTCGGAACACGGAATGTCTCGGTGAGTGAAGCTCTGAAAATAACAATTCTGTTGGATAGAACTCGCTTGAATTGAATGTTTCTGTGAAAAGTTCATGTTTTTCGAATGTGGATGTTTAGAAAAACCTGCGAAATCAGATTAACTACTTCTGGTGTAAATATGCCTTTATGGTGGATGAAAGTTCGGTAATCCACATGCTCACACTCATTAAAGAATGTTTGTCGAACTCGTGATGCATGTAAATTGTTCGGAATATGGAATGTCATAGTGAATTTAACAATGTAAGTTACATGTCTATTGGGTAGAACTCGCTTGAAGAGAATATTTCTGCGAAATGTGCCTCATGTAGAAAACTGCCATTAGGAGAACCCTGTGAAATCTGAGAAAATGCTTCTCAGTGTCAATATGCCTTGACTGGTGAATGAAATTCCGGTAAATCACATGTTAATAACAGTGTAGTAATTATTTTTTAAACCGTGATTCATGTAGCGCTTTTGGAAAATGGAATTTCACGGTAATGAAACTACGTAAATTACAATTCTATTGAGTAGAACGAGCTAGAAGAGAATTTTTCTGCGAAAATTGCATGATTATCGAATCTGAAGATTGGAAAAAGCTGCAAAAAGGGAGTAAATATTTGCAGGTGTAAGTGTGCCATTATGTTGCAAGAAAGTTCAGTAATCCCCATATTCACAACATATTAAAGAATCTTTTTCTAATCCGTGATGCATGTAGCGTGTTCAGAACGTGGAATTTCACGGTGATTGAAACAATGTAAATTACTTCTCTATTGGGTAGAACTCACTCACAGTGTGTTTTCTGTGAAAACTTCGTCATTTTTGAACGTGGCGTTTAGAAAACGCTGCAAAATCTGAGAAAATACTTCTAAGAATCAATATTCAATGTATTGTGATGAAAGTTCGGTAATCCACATGCTAACAAATTTGTAGTGAATATTAGTCGAATCCTTTATGCATGTAACATGTACGGAACACGGAATTTCACGGCCAGGGAATTTATGTAAATTACATTTCCCTTGGTTAGAAATCACTCCAAGAGGTTTTTTCCTGAGAAATCGGCCTGATTTTCAAAACTGGCGTTAGCAAAATCCTGCAAACCCAGATTACTAGATTCTCGGTGTACATATGCCTTTTATGGTGGATGAAAGTTCGGTAATCCGCATGCTAACTACTCTGTAGTGAATATTTGTCGAATCCGAGATACGTGAAGTGTGTTCGGAACACAGAATATCACGGTGAGCGAATCCATGTAAAATACATGTCTCTTGGGTAGAATTTGCTCTAAGAGTTTTTTCTGAGAAATCTGCCTCATTTTTGAACCTGGCGTTTGAAAATGTCTGCAAAGTCAGAGAAAATGCTTCAAAGTGTCAATATGCCTTGTATTGTGATGCAAGATCGTAAAACCACATGCAAACAAATCTGTGGTGAATATTTTTAGAAAGCATTATGCATGCAGTGGAATCGTATCACGGAAAATCCCGGCGATGGAATCTATGTAAATTACACACCTATTTGTTAGAATTTGCTCCAAAAATTTTTCCCTGAGAAAACGGCCTGATTTTCCAAACTGGCATTAGGAAAAAGCTGCAAATTCAGAGTTAATGTTTCTACTTGTAAATATGCCATGTATGGTGGATGAAAGTTCTGTAATCTACATGTTCACAACTCATTCGAGAAATTTTGTTGAAACCTTGATGTATGTAGCGTGTTCGGAAAATGGAATGTCACTGTGAGGGAAACTATGTAAATTACATTTCTTTTGGGAAGTACTCGCTCCACGAGAATGTTTCTGCGAATCTGCCTCCTTTTCAAACCTGGCATTAGGAAAAATTTTCGAAATGTGAGAAAATTATTCAAATTGTCAACATGGCTTTTATGGTGGATGAAAATTCGGTAATCCACATGCTAACAACTCTGTAGAAATTATTTGTCGAATCGGAGATACGTGAAGCGTGTTCGGACAACAGAATATCACGGTGAGCAAATCAATCTAAAATACATGTCTCTTGGGTAGAATTCGCTTCAAGAGGTTTTTCTGTGAAATCTGCCTCATTTTTGAAACTGGCGTTTGAAAATCTCTGCAAAATCAGAGAAATTGATTCAAAGTGTCAGTATGGCTGTTTTGGTGGATAAAAGTTCGGTAATCCTTAAGCTAACAACTCTGTAGTGAATATATGTCGAATCCGTGATGCATGTAGTTTTTTTGGTACACGGAATTTCACGATGACGTGTTCTATGTAAATTGCATGTCTATTGGGTGTAACTCTCTCCAAGAGGATTTTTCTGCAAAAACTGCTGATTTTAGATTCTGACAATATGAGAAATCTACTAAATCAAAATAAAACTTTCTATGTATAAATATGCATTGTAAGCTGGATGAAAGTTCTGTAATACACATGTTCACAACTCATTAAAAATATTTGTTGAATCCAGATGCATGTAACGTGCTCAGAACACAGAATGTCACGTTGTGTGAAACTAGGTAAATTACATATCTTTTGGGTACAGCTCACTCCAAGAGCATTTTTCTGCCAAATCTGCCTCATTTTCAAAACTGGCATTAATACTAACCTGTGAAATCTGAGAAAATTCTTCAAAGTGTCAGTAAGCCTTGTATGGTGGATGAAAGTGCTGTAATCCACTTGCTAACAACTCTGTAGTGAATATTTGTCGCATCCGACATGCATGAAGTGTGTTCAACATGGAATTTCACGGTGAGCGAATCCATGTAAATTACATGTCTAGTGGTTAGAACCCGCTCCAAGAGATTTTTGCCGTGAAATCGGCCTCATTTTTGAAACTGGCATTTCGAAAGTTCTGTGAAATCAGAGAAAAAGCTTCTAAGCATCAATATGCCTACTACTGTGATGAAAGTCCTGTAATCCACATGCAAACAACACTGTAGTGTATTTTTGTCGAAACTTTTCTGCATGTAGCGTATTCGAAACACGTAATTTCACAGCGGGAGAATCAATGTAATTTACATTTCTATTGGGTTGAACAAGCTCCAACAGTTTTTTCCTTTGAAAACTGCCTGATTTCTGCAACAGCTGTAACAAAAAGCTGTGAACACGGAGTTAATGTTTCTAGGTGTAAATATGCCTTGTATGGTGGATGAAAGTTCTGTAATACACATGTACACAACTCATAAAAATGTTTGTCAAATCCGTGATATATGTAGCGTGTTCGGAACATGGACTTTCACGGTGAGGCAAACTATGTAAATTACATATCTATTGGTTAGAACACGCTCCAGGAGCATTTTACTGAAACATCTGCCTCAGTTTGGAAACTGGTGTTTTGAAAATACTGCAAAATCTGAGTAAATGCTTTTAGGTGACAATATGTCTTCAATGGGTTATTAAAGATGTGTAATTAACATGCTAAGAACTCAGCAGTGAATATTTGTTGAATCCGTGGTGCATGTACCGTTTTTGGAACACGGAAAGTTACGGTGATGGTATCTATGAAAATGAGATGTCTATTGGATAGAACATGCCCCAAGAGAATTTTTCTGTGGAAACTGCCTGATTTTGGTAACTGACTTTAGGAAAACCGGCGGAATCTAAGTAAATCTATCTAGGTGTAAATACAGCTTGTATTGTGGTTGAAAAATCGGTAATCCACATGCTCACGGTCATTAAATAATGTTTGTCGAAGCCGTGATGAATGTAACGTTTTCGGAACAAGGAATGTCTCGGTGAGTGAAGCTCTGAAAATAACAATTCTACTGGATAGAACTCGCTTGAATTGTATGCTTCTGCGAAAATTTCATGATTTTCGAAACTGGATGTAAGGAAAAACCTGCGAAATCAGAATAACTACTTCTAGGTGTAAATATGCCTTGTATGGTGGATGAAAGTTCGGTAATCCACATGCTCACACTCATTAAAGAATGTTTGTCGAACTCGTGATGCATGTAAACTGTTCGGAATACGGAATGTCTTAGTGAAGGTAACAATGTAAGTTACATGTCTATTGGGTAGAACTCGCTTGAAGAGAATTTTTCTGCGAAATGTGCCTCATTTTGAAAACTGCCATTAGGAGAACCCTGTGAAATCTGAGAAAATGCATCTAAGTGTCAATATGCCTTGACTGGTGAATGAAATTCCGGTAAATCACATGTTAATAACAGTGTAGTAATTATTTGGTAAACCGTGATTCATGTAGCGCTTTTGGAAAATGGAATTTCACAGCAATGAAACTATGTAAATTACAATTCTATTGAGTAGAACGAGCTAGAAGAGAATTTTTCTGCGAAAATTGCATGATTATCGAATCTGAACTTTGGAAAAAGCTGCAAAAAGGGAGTAAATATTTGCAGGTGTAAGTGTGCCATTATGTTGCAAGAAAGTTCAGTAATCCCCATATTCACAACATATTAAAGAATCTTTTTCAAATCCGTGATGCATGTAGCGTGTTCAGAACGTGGAATTTCACGGTGATTGAAACAATGTAAATTAATTCTCTATTGGGTAGAACTCGCTCCGAGAGAGTTTTTCTGCGAAAACTTCGTCATTTTTGAACCTGGCGTTTAGAAAACGCTGCAAAATCTGAGAAAATACTTCTAAGAATCAATATTCAATATATTGTGGTGAAAGTTTGGTAATAAACTTACTACCAAATTTGTAGTGAATATTGTCGAATCCTTTATGCATGTAACATGTTCGGAACATGGAATTTCACGGCCAGGGAATTTATGTAAATTACGTTTCCCTCGGTTAGAAATCACTCCAAGAGATTTTTCCTGAGAAATCGGCCTGATTTTTGAAACTGGCGTTAGGAAAAACCTGCGAACCCAGATTACTAGATTCTCGGTGTACATCTGCCTTTTATGGTGGATGAAAGTTCGGTAATCCGCATGCTAATTACTCTGTAGTGAATATTTGTCGAATTCGAGATACGTGAAGTGTGTTCGGAACACAGAATATCACGGTGAGCGAATCTATGTTAAATATATATCTCTTGGGTAGAATTTGCTCTAAGAGTTTTTTCTGAGAAATCTGCCTCATTTTTGAACCCGGCGTTTGAAAATGTCTGCAAAGTCAGAGAAAATGCTTCAAAGTGTCAATATGCCTTGTATTGTGATGCAAGATCGTAAAACCACATGCAAACAAATCTGTGGTGAATATTTTTAGAAAGCATTATGCATGCAGTGTGATTGTATCACGGAAAATCCCGGCGATGGAATCTATGTAAATTACACACCTATTGGTTAGAATTCGCTCCAAAACTTTTTCCCTAAGAAAACGTCCTGATTTTCCAAACTGGCATTAGGAAAAGCTGCAAATTCAGAGTTAATGTTTCTAGTTGTAAATATGCCATGTATGGTGGATGAAAGTTCTGTAATCTACATGTTCACAACTCATCCGAGAAAGTTTGTTGAAACCTTGATGCATGTAGCGTGTTCGGAAAATGGAATGTCACTGTGAGGGAAACTATGTAAATTACATTTCTATTGGGAAGTACTCGCTCCACGAGAATTTTTCTGCGAATCTGCCTCCTTTTCAAAACTGGCATTAGGAAAAACTTTCGAAATGTGAGAAAATGCCAACATGGCAGTTTTCAAATTGTCATCATGGCTTTTATGGTGGATGAAAGTTTGGTAATCTTTATGCTAACAACTCTGTAGTGAATATTTGTCGAATCCGTGATGCATGTAGCTTTTTCGGAACACGGAATTTCAGGATGACGGGTTCTATGTAATTTACATATCTATTGTGTAGAACACGCTCCTACAGTTTTTTCCTTTGGAAACTGCCTGATTTTCGAAACTGCTATTAGGAAATGTCTGCGAACTGAGTTTTAATGTTTCTAGGTGTCAATATGCATTGTATGGTGGATGAAAGTTTTGTAATACACATGTACACAACTCATTAAGAATGTATGTAAAATCCGTGATGCATGTAGCGCGTTCAAAACATGGACTGTCACGGTGAGGTAAACTATGTAAATTACATATCTATTGGTTAGAACACGCTCCAGGAGCATTTTACTGGAAAATCTGCCTCAGTTTGGAAACTGGTGTTTTGAAAACGCTGCAAAATCTGAGTAAATGCTTTAAGGTGACAATATGTCTTCAATGGGTTATTAATGATGTGTAATTCACATGCTAAGAACTCAGCAGTGAATATTTGTTGAATCCGTGGTGCATGTACCATTTTCGGAACACGGAAAGTTATGGTGATGGTATCTATGAAAATGAGATGTCTATTGGATAGAACATGCACCAAGAGAATTTTTCTGCGAAAAATGCCTGATTTTGGTAACTGACGTTATGAAAACCGGCGAAATCTAAGTAAATGTATCTAGGTGTAATTATGGCTTGTATTGTGGTTGAAAAATCGGTAATCAACCTGCTCACGGTCATTAAATAATGTTTGTCGAAGCCGTGATGAATGTAACGTTTTCGGAACACGGAATGTCTCGGTGAGTGAAGCTCTGAAAATAAAAATTCTGTTGGATAGAACTCGCTTGAATTGAATGTTTCTGTGAAAAGTTCATGATTTTCGAATCTGGATGTTAGGAAAAACCTGCGAAATCAGAATAACTACTTCTAGGTGTAAATATGCCTTATATAGTGGATGAAAGTTCGGTAATCCACATGCTCACACTCATTAAAGAATGTTTGTCGAACTCGTGATGCATGTAATGTGTTCGGAATACGGAATGTCATAGTGAATTTAACAATGTAAGTTACATTTCTATAGGGTAGAACTCGCTTGAAGAATATTTTTCTGCGAAATGTGCCTCATTTTGAAAACTGCCATTAGGAGAACCCTGTGAAATCTGAGAAAATACTTCTAAGTGTCAATATGCCTTGACTGGTGAATGAAAGTCCGGTAATCCATATATTAATAACAGTGTAGTAATTATTTTTTAAACCGTGATTCATGTAGCGCTTTTGGAGAATGGAATTTCACGGTAATGAAACTATGTAAATTACAATTCTATTGAGTAGAACGAGCTAGAAGAGAATTTTTCTGCGAAAATTGCATGATTAACGAATCTGAAATTTGGAAAAAGCTGCAAAAAGGGAGTAAATATTTGCAGGTGTAAGTGTGCCATTATGTTGCAAGAAAGTTCAGAAATCAACAAATTCACAACATATTAAACAATCTTTTTCTAATCCGTGATGCATGTAGCGTGTTCAGAACGTGGAATTTCACGGTGATTGAAACAATATATATTACTTCTCTACTGGGTAGAACTCGCTCCGAGAGGGTTTTTCTGTGAAAACTTCGTCATTTTTAAACCTAGCGTTTAGAAAACGCTGCAAAATGTGAGAAAATACTTCTAAGAATCAATATTCAATGTATTGTGATGAAAGTTCGGTAATCTACATGCTACCAAATTTGTAGTGATTGTTTGTCGAATCATTTATGCATGTAACATGTTCGGAACACAGAATTTCACGGCCAGGGAATTTATGTAAATTACATTTCCCTTGGTTAGAAATCACTCCAAGAGATTTTTCCTGAGAAATCGGCCTGATTTTTGAAACTGGCTTTAGGAAAATCTGCGAACCCAGATTACTAGATTCTCGGTGTACATCTGCCTTTTATGGTGGATGAAAGTTCGGTAATCCGCATGCTAACTATTCTGTAGAGAATATTTGTCGAATCCGTGATGCATGTAGCTTTTTCGGAACACGGAATTTCACGATGACGGGTTCTATGTAAATTGCATGTCTATTGGGTATAAATCCATGCAAGAGGATTTTTCTGTGGAAACTGCATGGTTTTAGAGACTGACATTTGGAGAATACTACTAAATCAGAATAAAATTTCTACGTATAAATATGCACTGTAAGGTGGATTAAAGTACGTTAATACACATGTTCACAACTCATTAAAGAATGTTCGTTTAATCCGTGGTGCATGTAACGAGTTCAGAACACAGAATATCACGGTGAATGGAAGTAGGGAAATTACCTATCTTTTGCGTAGAACTGGCTCCAAGAGCATTTTTCTGCCAAATCTGCCTCATTTTCAAAACTGGCTTTCAAACTAAAGTGTGAAATCTGAGAAAATTCTTCAAAGTGTCAGCAATGTTTTCATGGTGGATGAAAGTGCTGTAATCCACTCGCTAACAACTCTGCAGTGAATATTTGTCACACCCAAGATGCATGTAGCGTGTTCGGAACATGGAATTTGATGGTGAGCGAATCCATGTAAATTACATGTCTATTAGTTAGAACCCGCTCCAAGAGATTTTTGCCGTGAAATCAGTCTCATTTTCGAAACTGGCATTTGGAAAACTCTGTGAAATCACAGAAAATGCTGCTACGATACTATATGCCTTCTATAGTGAGAAAGTCCTGTAATCCACATGCAAGAAACTCTCTAGTGTATTTTTGTCGAATCTTTTCTGCATGTAGCATGATCGAAACACGTAATTTCACAGCGGGAGAATCTATGTAATTTACATATCTATTGGGTAGAACACGCTCCAACAATTTTTTCCTTTGAAAACTGCCTGATTTTCGAAACTGCTATTAGGAAATGCCTGCAAACTCAGTGTTAATGTTTCTAGGTGTCAATATGCCTTGTATGGTGGATGAAAGATTTGTAACACACATGTACACAACTCAGTAAGAATGTATGTAAAATCCGTGATGCATGTAGCGCCTTTCGGATCATGGACTGTCACGGTGAGGCAAACTATGTAAATTACATATCTATTGGTTAGAACACGCTCCAGGAGCATTTTACTGAAAAATCTGCCACAGTTTGAAAACTGTTGTTATGAAAAGGCTGCAAAATCTGAGTAAATGCTTTAAGGTGACAATACGTCTTCAATGGGTTTTTAAAGATGTGTAATTCACATGCTAAGAACTCAGCAGTGAATATTTGTTGAATCCGTGGTGCATGGACCGTTTTCGGAACACGGAATGTTACGGTGAAGGTATCTATGAAAATGAGATGTCTATTGGATAGAACATGCACCAAGAGAATTTTTCTGCGAAAACTGCCTGATTTTCATAACTGACTTTAGGAAAACCTACGAAATGTAAGTAAATGTTTCTAGGTGTAAATACGCCTTGTATTGTGGTTGAAAAATCGGTAATCCACATGCTCACGGTCATTAAATAATGTTTGTCGAAGCCGTGATGAATGTAACGTTTTCGGAACACGGAATGTCTCAGTGAGTGAACCTCTGAAAATAACAGTTCTGCTGGATAGAATTCGCTTGAATTGAATGTTACTGTGAAAAGTTCATGATTTTCGAATCTGGATGTTAGGAAAAACCTGTGAAATCAGAATAACTACTTCTAGGTGTAAATATGCCTTGTATGGTGGATGAAAGTTCGGTAATCCACATGCTCACACTCATTAAAGAATGTTTGTCGAACTCGTGATGCATGTAAACTGTTCGGAATACGGAATGTCTTAGTGAAGGTAACAATGTAAGTTACATGTCTATTGGGTAGAACTCGCTTGAAGAGAATTTTTCTGCGAAATGTGCCTCATTTTGAAAACTGCCATTAGGAGAACCCTGTGAAATCTGAAAAAATGCTTCTAAGTGTCAATATGCCTTGACTGGTGAATGAAAGTCCGGTAATCCACATGTTAATAACAGTGTAGTAATTATTTTTTAAACCGTGATTCATGTAGCGCTTTTGGAAAATGGAATTTCACGGTAATGAAACTATGTAAATTACAATTCTATTCAGTAGAACGAGCTAGAAGAGGATTTTTCTGCGAAAATGGCATGATTATCGAATCTGAAATTTGGAAAAAGCTGCAAAAAGGGAGTAAATATTTGCAGGTGTAAGTGTGCCATTATGTTGCAAGAAAGTTCATTAATCCACATATTCACAACATATTAAAGAATCTTTTTCTAATCCGTGATGCATGTAGCGTGTTCAGAACGTGGAATATCACGGTGATTGAAACAATGTAAATTACTTCTCTATTGGGTAGAACTCGCTCCGAGAGTGTTTTTCTGCGAAAACTTCGTCATTTTTGAACCTGGCTTTTAGAAAACGCTGCAAAATCTGAGAAAATACATCTAAGAATCAATATTAAATGTATTGTGATGAAAGTTCTGTAATCCACAGGCTAACAAATTTGTAGTGTATATATCTCGAATATTTTCTGCATATAACATGTTCGGAACACGGAATTTCACGCCAGAGAATTTATTTAAATTATATTTCCCTTGGTTAGAAATCACTCCAAAAGATTTTTCCTGAGAAATCGGCCTGATTTTCGATACTGGCGTTAGGAAAAACCTGCGAACCCAGATTACTAGATTCTCGGTGTACATCTGCCTTTTATGGTGGATGAAAGTTCGGTTATCCGCATGCTAACTACTCTTTTGTGAATATGTGTTGAATCCGAGATACGTGAAGTGTGTTCGGAACACAGAATATCACGGTGAGCGAATCTATGTAAAATACATGTCTCTTGGGTAGAATTTGCTCTAAGAGTTTTTTCTGAGAAATCTGCCTCATTTTTGAACCTGGCGTTTGAAAATGTCTGCAAAGTCAGAGAAAATGCTTCAAAGTGTCAATATGCCTTGTATTGAGATGCAAGATCGTAAAACCACATGCAAACAAATCTGTGGTGAATATTTTTACAAAGCATTATGCATGAAGTGTGATCGTATCACGGAAAATCCCGGCGATGGAATCTATGTAAATTACACACCTATTGGTTAGAATTCGCTCCAAAACTTTTTCCCTGAGACAACGGTCTGATTTTCCAAACTGGCATTAGGAAAAAGCTGCAAATTCAGAGTTAATGTTTCTACTTGTAAGTATGCCATGTATGGTGGATGAAAGTTCTGTAATCTACATGTTCACAACTCATTCAAGAAAGTTTGTTGAAACCTTGATGCATGTAGCGTGTTCGGAAAATGGAATGTCACTGTGAGGGAAACTATGTAAATTACATTTCTATTGGGAAGTACTCACTCCACGAGAATGTTTCTGCGAATCTGCCTCCTTTTCAAAACTGGCATTAGGAAAAAATTTCGATATGTGAGAAAATGCCAACATGGCATTTTTCAAATTGTCAACATGGCTTTTATGGTGGATGAAAGTTCGGTAATCCTTATGCTAACAACTCTGTAGTGAATATTTGTCGAATCCATGATGCATGTAGCTTTTTCGGAACACGGAATTTCACGATGACGATTTCTATGTAATTTACATATCTATTGGGTAGAACACGCTCCAACAGTTTTTTCCTTTGAAAAGTGCCTGATTTTCGAAACTGCTATTAGGAAATGTCTGCGAACTCAGTTTTAATGTTTCTAGGTGTCAATATGCCTTGTACGGTGGATGAAAGTTTTGTAATACACATGTACACAACTCGTTAAGAATGTATGTAAAATCCGTGATGCATGTAGCGCGTTCGGAACATGGACTGTCACGGTGAGGTAAACTATGTAAATTACATATCTATTGGTTAGAACACGCTCCAGGAGCATTTTACTGAAAAATCTGCCTCAGTTTGGAAACTGGTGTTTTGAAAACGCTGCAAAATCTGAGTAAATGGTTTAAGGTGACAATATGCCTTCAATGGGTTATTAATGATGTGTAATTCACATGCTAAGAACTCAGCAGTGAATATTTGTTGAATCCGTGGTGCATGTACCATTTTCAGAACACGGAATGTTATGGTGATGGTATCTATGAAAATAAGATGTCTATTGGATAGAACATGCACCAAGAGAATTTTTCTGCAAAAAATTCCTGATTTTGTTAACTGACGTTAGGAAAACCTGCGAAATCTAAGTAAATGTTTCTAGGTGTAAATATGGCTTGTATTGTGGTTGAAAAATCGGTAATCCACATGCTCACGGTCATTAAATAATGTTTGTCGAAGCCGTGATGAATGTAACGTTTTCGGAACACGGAATGTCTCGGTGAGTGAAGCTCTGAAAATAACAATTCTGTTGGATAGAACTCGCTTGAATTGAATGTTTCTGTGAAAAGTTCATGTTTTTCGAATGTGGATGTTTAGAAAAACCTGCGAAATCAGATTAACTACTTCTGGTGTAAATATGCCTTTATGGTGGATGAAAGTTCGGTAATCCACATGCTCACACTCATTAAAGAATGTTTGTCGAACTCGTGATGCATGTAAATTGTTCGGAATATGGAATGTCATAGTGAATTTAACAATGTAAGTTACATGTCTATTGGGTAGAACTCGCTTGAAGAGAATATTTCTGCGAAATGTGCCTCATGTAGAAAACTGCCATTAGGAGAACCCTGTGAAATCTGAGAAAATGCTTCTCAGTGTCAATATGCCTTGACTGGTGAATGAAATTCCGGTAAATCACATGTTAATAACAGTGTAGTAATTATTTTTTAAACCGTGATTCATGTAGCGCTTTTGGAAAATGGAATTTCACGGTAATGAAACTACGTAAATTACAATTCTATTGAGTAGAACGAGCTAGAAGAGAATTTTTCTGCGAAAATTGCGTGATTATCGAATCTGAAGATTGGAAAAAGCTGCAAAAAGGGAGTAAATATTTGCAGGTGTAAGTGTGCCATTATGTTGCAAGAAAGTTCAGTAATCCCCATATTCACAACATATTAAAGAATCTTTTTCTAATCCGTGATGC
Source organism: Camelus bactrianus (assembly GCF_048773025.1). Lineage (NCBI taxonomy): Eukaryota > Metazoa > Chordata > Mammalia > Artiodactyla > Camelidae > Camelus > Camelus bactrianus. The sequence continues at coordinate 151,420,842 of NC_133541.1, forward strand.
ATGTAGCGTGTTCAGAACGTGGAATTTCACGGTGATTGAAACAATGTAAATTACTTCTCTATTGGGTAGAACTCACTCACAGAGTGTTTTCTGTGAAAACTTCGTCATTTTTGAACGTGGCGTTTAGAAAACGCTGCAAAATCTGAGAAAATACTTCTAAGAATCAATATTCAATGTATTGTGATGAAAGTTCGGTAATCCACATGCTAACAAATTTGTAGTAAATATTAGTCGAATCCTTTATGCATGTAACATGTACGGAACACGGAATTTCACGGCCAGGGAATTTATGTAAATTTCATTTCCCTTGGTTAGAAATCACTCCAAGAGGTTTTTTCCTGAGAAATCGGCCTGATTTTCAAAACTGGCGTTAGCAAAATCCTGCAAACCCAGATTACTAGATTCTCGGTGTACATCTGCCTTTTATGGTGGATGAAAGTTCGGTAATCCGCATGCTAACTACTCTGTAGTGAATATTTGTCGAATCCGAGATACGTGAAGTGTGTTCGGAACACAGAATATCACGGTGAGCGAATCCATGTAAAATACATGTCTCTTGGGTAGAATTTGCTCTAAGAGTTTTTTCTGAGAAATCTGCCTCATTTTTGAACCTGGCGTTTGAAAATGTCTGCAAAGTCAGAGAAAATGCTTCAAAGTGTCAATATGCCTTGTATTGTGATGCAAGATCGTAAAACCACATGCAAACAAATCTGTGGTGAATATTTTTAGAAAGCATTATGCATGCAGTGGAATCGTATCACAGAAAATCCCGGCGATGGAATCTATGTAAATTACACACCTATTTGTTAGAATTCGCTCCAAAAATTTTTCCCTGAGAAAACGGCCTGATTTTCCAAACTGGCATTAGGAAAAAGCTGCAAATTCAGAGTTAATGTTTCTACTTGTAAATATGCCATGTATGGTGGATGAAAGTTCTGTAATCTACATGTTCACAACTCATTCGAGAAATTTTGTTGAAACCTTGATGTATGTAGCGTGTTCGGAAAATGGAATGTCACTGTGAGGGAAACTATGTAAATTACATTTCTTTTGGGAAGTACTCGCTCCACGAGAATGTTTCTGCGAATCTGCCTCCTTTTCAAACCTGGCATTAGGAAAAATTTTCGAAATGTGAGAAAATTATTCAAATTGTCAACATGGCTTTTATGGTGGATGAAAATTCGGTAATCCACATGCTAACAACTCTGTAGAAATTATTTGTCGAATCGGAGATACGTGAAGCGTGTTCGGACAACAGAATATCACGGTGAGCAAATCAATCTAAAATACATGTCTCTTGGGTAGAATTCGCTTCAAGAGGTTTTTCTGTGAAATCTGCCTCATTTTTGAAACTGGCGTTTGAAAATCTCTGCAAAATCAGAGAAATTGATTCAAAGTGTCAGTATGGCTGTTTTGGTGGATAAAAGTTCGGTAATCCTTAAGCTAACAACTCTGTAGTGAATATATGTCGAATCCGTGATGCATGTAGTTTTTTTGGTACACGGAATTTCACGATGACGTGTTCTATGTAAATTGCATGTCTATTGGGTGTAACTCTCTCCAAGAGGATTTTTCTGCAAAAACTGCTGATTTTAGATTCTGACAATATGAGAAATCTACTAAATCAAAATAAAACTTTCTATGTATAAATATGCATTGTAAGCTGGATGAAAGTTCTGTAATACACATGTTCACAACTCATTAAAAATATTTGTTGAATCCAGATGCATGTAACGTGCTCAGAACACAGAATGTCACGTTGTGTGAAACTAGGTAAATTACATATCTTTTGGGTACAGCTCACTCCAAGAGCATTTTTCTGCCAAATCTGCCTCATTTTCAAAACTGGCATTAATACTAACCTGTGAAATCTGAGAAAATTCTTCAAAGTGTCAGTAAGCCTTGTATGGTGGATGAAAGTGCTGTAATCCACTTGCTAACAACTCTGTAGTGAATATTTGTCGCATCCGACATGCATGAAGTGTGTTCAACATGGAATTTCACGGTGAGCGAATCCATGTAAATTACATGTCTAGTGGTTAGAACCCGCTCCAAGAGATTTTTGCCGTGAAATCGGCCTCATTTTTGAAACTGGCATTTCGAAAGTTCTGTGAAATCAGAGAAAAAGCTTCTAAGCATCAATATGCCTACTACTGTGATGAAAGTCCTGTAATCCACATGCAAACAACACTGTAGTGCATTTTTGTCGAAACTTTTCTGCATGTAGCGTATTCGAAACACGTAATTTCACAGCGGGAGAATCAATGTAATTTACATTTCTATTGGGTTGAACAAGCTCCAACAGTTTTTTCCTTTGAAAACTGCCTGATTTCTGCAACAGCTGTAACAAAAAGCTGTGAACACGGAGTTAATGTTTCTAGGTGTAAATATGCCTTGTATGGTGGATGAAAGTTCTGTAATACACATGTACACAACTCATAAAAATGTTTGTCAAATCCGTGATATATGTAGCGTGTTCGGAACATGGACTTTCACGGTGAGGCAAACTATGTAAATTACATATCTATTGGTTAGAACACGCTCCAGGAGCATTTTACTGAAACATCTGCCTCAGTTTGGAAACTGGTGTTTTGAAAATACTGCAAAATCTGAGTAAATGCTTTTAGGTGACAATATGTCTTCAATGGGTTATTAAAGATGTGTAATTAACATGCTAAGAACTCAGCAGTGAATATTTGTTGAATCCGTGGTGCATGTACCGTTTTTGGAACACGGAAAGTTACGGTGATGGTATCTATGAAAATGAGATGTCTATTGGATAGAACATGCCCCAAGAGAATTTTTCTGTGGAAACTGCCTGATTTTGGTAACTGACTTTAGGAAAACCGGCGGAATCTAAGTAAATCTATCTAGGTGTAAATACAGCTTGTATTGTGGTTGAAAAATCGGTAATCCACATGCTCACGGTCATTAAATAATGTTTGTCGAAGCCGTGATGAATGTAACGTTTTCGGAACAAGGAATGTCTCGGTGAGTGAAGCTCTGAAAATAACAATTCTACTGGATAGAACTTGCTTGAATTGTATGCTTCTGCGAAAATTTCATGATTTTCGAAACTGGATGTAAGGAAAAACCTGCGAAATCAGAATAACTACTTCTAGGTGTAAATATGCCTTGTATGGTGGATGAAAGTTCGGTAATCCACATGCTCACACTCATTAAAGAATGTTTGTCGAACTCGTGATGCATGTAAACTGTTCGGAATACGGAATGTCTTAGTGAAGGTAACAATGTAAGTTACATGTCTATTGGGTAGAACTCGCTTGAAGAGAATTTTTCTGCGAAATGTGCCTCATTTTGAAAACTGCCATTAGGAGAACCCTGTGAAATCTGAGAAAATGCATCTAAGTGTCAATATGCCTTGACTGGTGAATGAAATTCCGGTAAATCACATGTTAATAACAGTGTAGTAATTATTTGGTAAACCGTGATTCATGTAGCGCTTTTGGAAAATGGAATTTCACAGCAATGAAACTATGTAAATTACAATTCTATTGAGTAGAACGAGCTAGAAGAGAATTTTTCTGCGAAAATTGCATGATTATCGAATCTGAACTTTGGAAAAAGCTGCAAAAAGGGAGTAAATATTTGCAGGTGTAAGTGTGCCATTATGTTGCAAGAAAGTTCAGTAATCCCCATATTCACAACATATTAAAGAATCTTTTTCAAATCCGTGATGCATGTAGCGTGTTCAGAACGTGGAATTTCACGGTGATTGAAACAATGTAAATTAATTCTCTATTGGGTAGAACTCGCTCCGAGAGAGTTTTTCTGCGAAAACTTCGTCATTTTTGAACCTGGCGTTTAGAAAACGCTGCAAAATCTGAGAAAATACTTCTAAGAATCAATATTCAATATATTGTGGTGAAAGTTTGGTAATAAACTTACTACCAAATTTGTAGTGAATATTGTCGAATCCTTTATGCATGTAACATGTTCGGAACATGGAATTTCACGGCCAGGGAATTTATGTAAATTACGTTTCCCTCGGTTAGAAATCACTCCAAGAGATTTTTCCTGAGAAATCGGCCTGATTTTTGAAACTGGCGTTAGGAAAAACCTGCGAACCCAGATTACTAGATTCTCGGTGTACATCTGCCTTTTATGGTGGATGAAAGTTCGGTAATCCGCATGCTAATTACTCTGTAGTGAATATTTGTCGAATTCGAGATACGTGAAATGTGTTCGGAACACAGAATATCACGGTGAGCGAATCTATGTTAAATATATATCTCTTGGGTAGAATTTGCTCTAAGAGTTTTTTCTGAGAAATCTGCCTCATTTTTGAACCTGGCGTTTGAAAATGTCTGCAAAGTCAGAGAAAATGCTTCAAAGTGTCAATATGCCTTGTATTGTGATGCAAGATCGTAAAACCACATGCAAACAAATCTGTGGTGAATATTTTTAGAAAGCATTATGCATGCAGTGTGATCGTATCACGGAAAATCCCGGCGATGGAATCTATGTAAATTACACACCTATTGGTTAGAATTCGCTCCAAAACTTTTTCCCTAAGAAAACGTCCTGATTTTCCAAACTGGCATTAGGAAAAGCTGCAAATTCAGAGTTAATGTTTCTAGTTGTAAATATGCCATGTATGGTGGATGAAAGTTCTGTAATCTACATGTTCACAACTCATCCGAGAAAGTTTGTTGAAACCTTGATGCATGTAGCGTGTTCGGAAAATGGAATGTCACTGTGAGGGAAACTATGTAAATTACATTTCTATTGGGAAGTACTCGCTCCACGAGAATTTTTCTGCGAATCTGCCTCCTTTTCAAAACTGGCATTAGGAAAAACTTTCGAAATGTGAGAAAATGCCAACATGGCAGTTTTCAAATTGTCATCATGGCTTTTATGGTGGATGAAAGTTTGGTAATCTTTATGCTAACAACTCTGTAGTGAATATTTGTCGAATCCGTGATGCATGTAGCTTTTTCGGAACACGGAATTTCAGGATGACGGGTTCTATGTAATTTACATATCTATTGTGTAGAACAAGCTCCTACAGTTTTTTCCTTTGGAAACTGCCTGATTTTCGAAACTGCTATTAGGAAATGTCTGCGAACTGAGTTTTAATGTTTCTAGGTGTCAATATGCATTGTATGGTGGATGAAAGTTTTGTAATACACATGTACACAACTCATTAAGAATGTATGTAAAATCCGTGATGCATGTAGCGCGTTCAAAACATGGACTGTCACGGTGAGGTAAACTATGTAAATTACATATCTATTGGTTAGAACACGCTCCAGGAGCATTTTACTGGAAAATCTGCCTCAGTTTGGAAACTGGTGTTTTGAAAACGCTGCAAAATCTGAGTAAATGCTTTAAGGTGACAATATGTCTTCAATGGGTTATTAATGATGTGTAATTCACATGCTAAGAACTCAGCAGTGAATATTTGTTGAATCCGTGGTGCATGTACCATTTTCGGAACACGGAAAGTTATGGTGATGGTATCTATGAAAATGAGATGTCTATTGGATAGAACATGCACCAAGAGAATTTTTCTGCGAAAAATGCCTGATTTTGGTAACTGACGTTAGGAAAACCGGCGAAATCTAAGTAAATGTATCTAGGTGTAATTATGGCTTGTATTGTGGTTGAAAAATCGGTAATCAACCTGCTCACGGTCATTAAATAATGTTTGTCGAAGCCGTGATGAATGTAACGTTTTCGGAACACGGAATGACTCGGTGAGTGAAGCTCTGAAAATAACAATTCTGTTGGATAGAACTCGCTTGAATTGAATGTTTCTGTGAAAAGTTCATGATTTTCGAATCTGGATGTTAGGAAAAACCTGCGAAATCAGAATAACTACTTCTAGGTGTAAATATGCCTTATATAGTGGATGAAAGTTCGGTAATCCACATGCTAACACTCATTAAAGAATGTTTGTCGAACTCGTGATGCATGTAATGTGTTCGGAATACGGAATGTCATAGTGAATTTAACAATGTAAGTTACATTTCTATAGGGTAGAACTCGCTTGAAAAATATTTTTCTGCGAAATGTGCCTCATTTTGAAAACTGCCATTAGGAGAACCCTGTGAAATCTGAGAAAATACTTCTAAGTGTCAATATGCCTTGACTGGTGAATGAAAGTCCGGTAATCCATATATTAATAACAGTGTAGTAATTATTTTTTAAACCGTGATTCATGTAGCGCTTTTGGAGAATGGAATTTCACGGTAATGAAACTATGTAAATTACAATTCTATTGAGTAGAACGAGCTAGAAGAGAATTTTTCTGCGAAAATTGCATGATTAACGAATCTGAAATTTGGAAAAAGCTGCAAAAAGGGAGTAAATATTTGCAGGTGTAAGTGTGCCATTATGTTGCAAGAAAGTTCAGAAATCAACAAATTCACAACATATTAAACAATCTTTTTCTAATCCGTGATGCATGTAGCGTGTTCAGAACGTGGAATTTCACGGTGATTGAAACAATATATATTACTTCTCTACTGGGTAGAACTCGCTCCGAGAGGGTTTTTCTGTGAAAACTTCGTCATTTTTAAACCTGGCGTTTAGAAAACGCTGCAAAATGTGAGAAAATACTTCTAAGAATCAGTATTCAATGTATTGTGATGAAAGTTCGGTAATCTACATGCTACCAAATTTGTAGTGATTGTTTGTCGAATCATTTATGCATGTAACATGTTCGGAACACAGAATTTCACGGCCAGGGAATTTATGTAAATTACATTTCCCTTGGTTAGAAATCACTCCAAGAGATTTTTCCTGAGAAATCGGCCTGATTTTCGAAACTGGCTTTAGGAAAATCTGCGAACCCAGATTACTAGATTCTCGGTGTACATCTGCCTTTTATGGTGGATGAAAGTTCGGTAATCCGCATGCTAACTATTCTGTAGAGAATATTTGTCGAATCCGTGATGCATGTAGCTTTTTCGGAACACGGAATTTCACGATGATGGGTTCTATGTAAATTGCATGTCTATTGGGTATAAATCCATGCAAGAGGATTTTTCTGTGGAAACTGCATGGTTTTAGAGACTGACATTTGGAGAATACTACTAAATCAGAATAAAATTTCTACGTATAAATATGCACTGTAAGGTGGATTAAAGTACGTTAATACACATGTTCACAACTCATTAAAGAATGTTTGTTTAATCCGTGGTGCATGTAACGAGTTCAGAACACAGAATATCACGGTGAATGGAAGTAGGGAAATTACCTATCTTTTGGGTAGAACTGGCTCCAAGAGCATTTTTCTGCCAAATCTGCCTCATTTTCAAAACTGGCTTTCAAACTAAAGTGTGAAATCTGAGAAAATTCTTCAAAGTGTCAGCAATGTTTTCATGGTGGATGAAAGTGCTGTAATCCACTCGCTAACAACTCTGCAGTGAATATTTGTCACACCCAAGATGCATGTAGCGTGTTCGGAACATGGAATTTGATGGTGAGCGAATCCATGTAAATTACATGTCTATTAGTTAGAACCCGCTCCAAGAGATTTTTGCCGTGAAATCAGTCTCATTTTCGAAACTGGCATTTGGAAAACTCTGTGAAATCACAGAAAATGCTGCTACGATACTATATGCCTTCTATAGTGAGAAAGTCCTGTAATCCACATGCAAGAAACTCTCTAGTGTATTTTTGTCGAATCTTTTCTGCATGTAGCATGATCGAAACACGTAATTTCACAGCGGGAGAATCTATGTAATTTACATATCTATTGGGTAGAACACGCTCCAACAATTTTTTCCTTTGAAAACTGCCTGATTTTCGAAACTGCTATTAGGAAATGCCTGCAAACTCAGTGTTAATGTTTCTAGGTGTCAATATGCCTTGTATGGTGGATGAAAGATTTGTAACACACATGTACACAACTCAGTAAGAATGTATGTAAAATCCGTGATGCATGTAGCGCCTTTCGGATCATGGACTGTCACGGTGAGGCAAACTATGTAAATTACATATCTATTGGTTAGAACACGCTCCAGGAGCATTTTACTGAAAAATCTGCCACAGTTTGAAAACTGTTGTTATGAAAAGGCTGCAAAATCTGAGTAAATGCTTTAAGGTGACAATACGTCTTCAATGGGTTTTTAAAGATGTGTAATTCACATGCTAAGAACTCAGCAGTGAATATTTGTTGAATCCGTGGTGCATGGACCGTTTTCGGAACACGGAATGTTACGGTGAAGGTATCTATGAAAATGAGATGTCTATTGGATAGAACATGCACCAAGAGAATTTTTCTGCGAAAACTGCCTGATTTTCATAACTGACTTTAGGAAAACCTACGAAATGTAAGTAAATGTTTCTAGGTGTAAATACGCCTTGTATTGTGGTTGAAAAATCGGTAATCCACATGCTCACGGTCATTAAATAATGTTTGTCGAAGCCGTGATGAATGTAACGTTTTCGGAACACGGAATGTCTCAGTGAGTGAACCTCTGAAAATAACAGTTCTGCTGGATAGAATTCGCTTGAATTGAATGTTACTGTGAAAAGTTCATGATTTTCGAATCTGGATGTTAGGAAAAACCTGTGAAATCAGAATAACTACTTCTAGGTGTAAATATGCCTTGTATGGTGGATGAAAGTTCGGTAATCCACATGCTCACACTCATTAAAGAATGTTTGTCGAACTCGTGATGCATGTAAACTGTTCGGAATACGGAATGTCTTAGTGAAGGTAACAATGTAAGTTACATGTCTATTGGGTAGAACTCGCTTGAAGAGAATTTTTCTGCGAAATGTGCCTCATTTTGAAAACTGCCATTAGGAGAACCCTGTGAAATCTGAAAAAATGCTTCTAAGTGTCAATATGCCTTGACTGGTGAATGAAAGTCCGGTAATCCACATGTTAATAACAGTGTAGTAATTATTTTTTAAACCGTGATTCATGTAGCGCTTTTGGAAAATGGAATTTCACGGTAATGAAACTATGTAAATTACAATTCTATTCAGTAGAACGAGCTAGAAGAGGATTTTTCTGCGAAAATGGCATGATTATCGAATCTGAAATTTGGAAAAAGCTGCAAAAAGGGAGTAAATATTTGCAGGTGTAAGTGTGCCATTATGTTGCAAGAAAGTTCATTAATCCACATATTCACAACATATTAAAGAATCTTTTTCTAATCCGTGATGCATGTAGCGTGTTCAGAACGTGGAATATCACGGTGATTGAAACAATGTAAATTACTTCTCTATTGGGTAGAACTCGCTCCGAGAGTGTTTTTCTGCGAAAACTTCGTCATTTTTGAACCTGGCTTTTAGAAAACGCTGCAAAATCTGAGAAAATACATCTAAGAATCAATATTAAATGTATTGTGATGAAAGTTCTGTAATCCACAGGCTAACAAATTTGTAGTGTATATATCTCGAATATTTTCTGCATATAACATGTTCGGAACACGGAATTTCACGCCAGAGAATTTATTTAAATTATATTTCCCTTGGTTAGAAATCACTCCAAAAGATTTTTTCTGAGAAATCGGCCTGATTTTCGATACTGGCGTTAGGAAAAACCTGCGAACCCAGATTACTAGATTCTCAGTGTACATCTGCCTTTTATGGTGGATGAAAGTTCGGTTATCCGCATGCTAACTACTCTTTTGTGAATATGTGTTGAATCCGAGATACGTGAAGTGTGTTCGGAACACAGAATATCATGGTGAGCGAATCTATGTAAAATACATGTCTCTTGGGTAGAATTTGCTCTAAGAGTTTTTTCTGAGAAATCTGCCTCATTTTTGAACCTGGCGTTTGAAAATCTCTGCAAAGTCAGAGAAAATGCTTCAAAGTGTCAATATGCCTTGTATTGAGATGCAAGATCGTAAAACCACATGCAAACAAATCTGTGGTGAATATTTTTACAAAGCATTATGCATGAAGTGTGATCGTATCACGGAAAATCCCGGCGATGGAATCTATGTAAATTACACACCTATTGGTTAGAATTCGCTCCAAAACTTTTTCCCTGAGAAAACGGCCTGATTTTCCAAACTGGCATTAGGAAAAAGCTGCAAATTCAGAGTTAATGTTTCTACTTGTAAGTATGCCATGTATGGTGGATGAAAGTTCTGTAATCTACATGTTCACAACTCATTCAAGAAAGTTTGTTGAAACCTTGATGCATGTAGCGTGTTCGGAAAATGGAATGTCACTGTGAGGGAAACTATGTAAATTACATTTCTATTGGGAAGTACTCACTCCACGAGAATGTTTCTGCGAATCTGCCTCCTTTTCAAAACTGGCATTAGGAAAAAATTTCGATATGTGTGAAAATGCCAACATGGCATTTTTCAAATTGTCAACATGGCTTTTATGGTGGATGAAAGTTCGGTAATCCTTATGCTAACAACTCTGTAGTGAATATTTGTCGAATCCATGATGCATGTAGCTTTTTCGGAACACGGAATTTCACGATGACGATTTCTATGTAATTTACATATCTATTGGGTAGAACACGCTCCAACAGTTTTTTCCTTTGAAAAGTGCCTGATTTTCAAAACTGCTATTAGGAAATGTCTGCGAACTCAGTTTTAATGTTTCTAGGTGTCAATATGCCTTGTACGGTGGATGAAAGTTTTGTAATACACATGTGTACAACTCATTAAGAATGTATGTAAAATCCGTGATGCATGTAGCGCGTTCGGAACATGGACTGTCACGGTGAGGTAAACTATGTAAATTACATATCTATTGGTTAGAACACGCTCCAGGAGCATTTTACTGAAAAATCTGCCTCAGTTTGGAAACTGGTGTTTTGAAAACGCTGCAAAATCTGAGTAAATGCTTTAAGGTGACAATATGCCTTCAATGGGTTATTAATGATGTGTAATTCACATGCTAAGAACTCAGCAGTGAATATTTGTTGAATCCGTGGTGCATGTACCATTTTCAGAACACGGAATGTTATGGTGATGGTATCTATGAAAATAAGATGTCTATTGGATAGAACATGCACCAAGAGAATTTTTCTGCAAAAAATGCCTGATTTTGGTAACTGACGTTAGGAAAACCTGCGAAATCTAAGTAAATGTTTCTAGGTGTAAATATGGCTTGTATTGTGGTTGAAAAATCGGTAATCCACATGCTCACGGTCATTAAATAATGTTTGTCGAAGCCGTGATGAATGTAACGTTTTCGGAACACGGAATGTCTCGGTGAGTGAAGCTCTGAAAATAACAATTCTGTTGGATAGAACTCGCTTGAATTGAATGTTTCTGTGAAAAGTTCATGTTTTTCGAATGTGGATGTTTAGAAAAACCTGCGAAATCAGATTAACTACTTCTGGTGTAAATATGCCTTTATGGTGGATGAAAGTTCGGTAATCCACATGCTCACACTCATTAAAGAATGTTTGTCGAACTCGTGATGCATGTAAATTGTTCGGAATACGGAATGTCTTAGTGAAGGTAACAATGTAAGTTACATGTCTATTGGGTAGAACTCGCTTGAAGAGAATATTTCTGCGAAATGTGCCTCATGTAGAAAACGGCCATTAGGAGAACCCTGTGAAATCTGAGAAAATGCTTCTAAGTGTCAATATGCCTTGACTGGTGAATGAAAGTCCGGTAATCCATATATTAATAACAGTGTAGTAATTATTTTTTAAACCGTGATTCATGTAGCGCTTTTGGAGAATGGAATTTCACGGTAATGAAACTATGTAAATTACAATTCTATTGAGTAGAACGAGCTAGAAGAGAATTTTTCTGCGAAAATTGCATGATTAACGAATCTGAAATTTGGAAAAAGCTGCAAAAAGGGAGTAAATATTTGCAGGCGTAAGTGTGCCATTATGTTGCAAGAAAGTTCAGTAATCCCCATATTCACAACATATTAAAGAATCTTTTTCTAATCCGTGATGCATGTAGCGTGTTCAGAACGTGGAATTTCACGGTGATTGAAACAATATATATTACTTCTCTACTGGGTAGAACTCGCTCCGAGAGGGTTTTTCTGTGAAAACTTCGTCATTTTTAAACCTGGCGTTTAGAAAACGCTGCAAAATGTGAGAAAATACTTCTAAGAATCAATATTCAATGTATTGTGATGAAAGTTCGGTAATCTACATGCTACCAAATTTGTAGTGATTGTTTGTCGAATCATTTATGCATGTAACATGTTCGGAACACAGAATTTCACGGCCAGGGAATTTATGTAAATTACATTTCCCTTGGTTAGAAATCACTCCAAGAGATTTTTCCTGAGAAATCGGCCTGATTTTCGAAACTGGCTTTAGGAAAATCTGCGAACCCAGATTACTAGATTCTCGGTGTACATCTGCCTTTTATGGTGGATGAAAGTTCGGTAATCCGCATGCTAACTATTCTGTAGAGAATATTTGTCGAATCCGTGATGCATGTAGCTTTTTCGGAACACGGAATTTCACGATGATGGGTTCTATGTAAATTGCATGTCTATTGGGTATAAATCCATGCAAGAGGATTTTTCTGTGGAAACTGCATGGTTTTAGAGACTGACATTTGGAGAATACTACTAAATCAGAATAAAATTTCTACGTATAAATATGCACTGTAAGGTGGATTAAAGTACGTTAATACACATGTTCACAACTCATTAAAGAATGTTTGTTTAATCCGTGGTGCATGTAACGAGTTCAGAACACAGAATATCACGGTGAATGGAAGTAGGGAAATTACCTATCTTTTGGGTAGAACTGGCTCCAAGAGCATTTTTCTGCCAAATCTGCCTCATTTTCAAAACTGGCTTTCAAACTAAAGTGTGAAATCTGAGAAAATTCTTCAAAGTGTCAGCAATGTTTTCATGGTGGATGAAAGTGCTGTAATCCACTCGCTAACAACTCTGCAGTGAATATTTGTCACACCCAAGATGCATGTAGCGTGTTCGGAACATGGAATTTGATGGTGAGCGAATCCATGTAAATTACATGTCTATTAGTTAGAACCCGCTCCAAGAGATTTTTGCCGTGAAATCAGTCTCATTTTCGAAACTGGCATTTGGAAAACTCTGTGAAATCACAGAAAATGCTGCTACGATACTATATGCCTTCTATAGTGAGAAAGTCCTGTAATCCACATGCAAGAAACTCTCTAGTGTATTTTTGTCGAATCTTTTCTGCATGTAGCATGATCGAAACACGTAATTTCACAGCGGGAGAATCTATGTAATTTACATATCTATTGGGTAGAACACGCTCCAACAATTTTTTCCTTTGAAAACTGCCTGATTTTCGAAACTGCTATTAGGAAATGCCTGCAAACTCAGTGTTAATGTTTCTAGGTGTCAATATGCCTTGTATGGTGGATGAAAGATTTGTAACACACATGTACACAACTCAGTAAGAATGTATGTAAAATCCGTGATGCATGTAGCGCCTTTCGGATCATGGACTGTCACGGTGAGGCAAACTATGTAAATTACATATCTATTGGTTAGAACACGCTCCAGGAGCATTTTACTGAAAAATCTGCCACAGTTTGAAAACTGTTGTTATGAAAAGGCTGCAAAATCTGAGTAAATGCTTTAAGGTGACAATACGTCTTCAATGGGTTTTTAAAGATGTGTAATTCACATGCTAAGAACTCAGCAGTGAATATTTGTTGAATCCGTGGTGCATGGACCGTTTTCGGAACACGGAATGTTACGGTGAAGGTATCTATGAAAATGAGATGTCTATTGGATAGAACATGCACCAAGAGAATTTTTCTGCGAAAACTGCCTGATTTTCATAACTGACTTTAGGAAAACCTACGAAATGTAAGTAAATGTTTCTAGGTGTAAATACGCCTTGTATTGTGGTTGAAAAATCGGTAATCCACATGCTCACGGTCATTAAATAATGTTTGTCGAAGCCGTGATGAATGTAACGTTTTCGGAACACGGAATGTCTCAGTGAGTGAACCTCTGAAAATAACAGTTCTGCTGGATAGAATTCGCTTGAATTGAATGTTACTGTGAAAAGTTCATGATTTTCGAATCTGGATGTTAGGAAAAACCTGTGAAATCAGAATAACTACTTCTAGGTGTAAATATGCCTTGTATGGTGGATGAAAGTTCGGTAATCCACATGCTCACACTCATTAAAGAATGTTTGTCGAACTCGTGATGCATGTAAACTGTTCGGAATACGGAATGTCTTAGTGAAGGTAACAATGTAAGTTACATGTCTATTGGGTAGAACTCGCTTGAAGAGAATTTTTCTGCGAAATGTGCCTCATTTTGAAAACTGCCATTAGGAGAACCCTGTGAAATCTGAAAAAATGCTTCTAAGTGTCAATATGCCTTGACTGGTGAATGAAAGTCCGGTAATCCACATGTTAATAACAGTGTAGTAATTATTTTTTAAACCGTGATTCATGTAGCGCTTTTGGAAAATGGAATTTCACGGTAATGAAACTATGTAAATTACAATTCTATTCAGTAGAACGAGCTAGAAGAGGATTTTTCTGCGAAAATGGCATGATTATCGAATCTGAAATTTGGAAAAAGCTGCAAAAAGGGAGTAAATATTTGCAGGTGTAAGTGTGCCATTATGTTGCAAGAAAGTTCAGAAATCAACAAATTCACAACATATTAAACAATCTTTTCTAATCCGTGATGCATGTAGCGTGTTCAGAACGTGGAATTTCACGGTGATTGAAACAATGTAAATTACTTCTCTATTGGGTAGAACTCACTCACAGAGTGTTTTTCTGTGAAAACTTCGTCATTTTTGAACCTGGCGTTTAGAAAACGCTGCAAAATCTGAGAAAATACTTCTAAGAATCAATATTCAATGTATTGTGATGAAAGTTCGGTAATCCACATGCTAACAAATTTGTAGTGAATATTAGTCGAATCCTTTATGCATGTAACATGTACGGAACACGGAATTTCACGGCCAGGGAATTTATGTAAATTACATTTCCCTTGGTTAGAAATCACTCCAAGAGATTTTTCCTGAGAAATCGGCCTGATTTTTGAAACTGGCTTTAGGAAAATCTGCGAACCCAGATTACTAGATTCTCGGTGTACATCTGCCTTTTATGGTGGATGAAAGTTCGGTAATCCGCATGCTAACTATTCTGTAGAGAATATTTGTCGAATCCGTGATGCATGTAGCTTTTTCGGAACACGGAATTTCACGATGACGGGTTCTATGTAAATTGCATGTCTATTGGGTATAAATCCATGCAAGAGGATTTTTCTGTGGAAACTGCATGGTTTTAGAGACTGACATTTGGAGAATACTACTAAATCAGAATAAAATTTCTACGTATAAATATGCACTGTAAGGTGGATTAAAGTACGTTAATACACATGTTCACAACTCATTAAAGAATGTTTGTTTAATCCGTGGTGCATGTAACGAGTTCAGAACACAGAATATCACGGTGAATGGAAGTAGGGAAATTACCTATCTTTTGGGTAGAACTGGCTCCAAGAGCATTTTTCTGCCAAATCTGCCTCATTTTCAAAACTGGCTTTCAAACTAAAGTGTGAAATCTGAGAAAATTCTTCAAAGTGTCAGCAATGTTTTCATGGTGGATGAAAGTGCTGTAATCCACTCGCTAACAACTCTGCAGTGAATATTTGTCACACCCAAGATGCATGTAGCGTGTTCGGAACATGGAATTTGATGGTGAGCGAATCCATGTAAATTACATGTCTATTAGTTAGAACCCGCTCCAAGAGATTTTTGCCGTGAAATCAGTCTCATTTTCGAAACTGGCATTTGGAAAACTCTGTGAAATCACAGAAAATGCTGCTACGATACTATATGCCTTCTATAGTGAGAAAGTCCTGTAATCCACATGCAAGAAACTCTCTAGTGTATTTTTGTCGAATCTTTTCTGCATGTAGCATGATCGAAACACGTAATTTCACAGCGGGAGAATCTATGTAATTTACATATCTATTGGGTAGAACACGCTGCAACAATTTTTTCCTTTGAAAACTGCCTGATTTTTGAAACTGCTATTAGGAAATGCCTGCAAACTCAGTGTTAATGTTTCTAGGTGTCAATATGCCTTGTATGGTGGATGAAAGATTTGTAACACACATGTACACAACTCAGTAAGAATGTATGTAAAATCCGTGATGCATGTAGCGCCTTTCGGATCATGGACTGTCACGGTGAGGCAAACTATGTAAATTACATATCTATTGGTTAGAACACGCTCCAGGAGCATTTTACTGAAAAATCTGCCACAGTTTGAAAACTGTTGTTATGAAAAGGCTGCAAAATCTGAGTAAATGCTTTAAGGTGACAATACGTTTTCAATGGGTTTTTAAAGATGTGTAATTCACATGCTAAGAACTCAGCAGTGAATATTTGTTGAATCCGTGGTGCATGGACCGTTTTCGGAACACGGAATGTTACGGTGAAGGTATCTATGAAAATGAGATGTCTATTGGATAGAACATGCACCAAGAGAATTTTTCTGCGAAAACTGCCTGATTTTCATAACTGACTTTAGGAAAACCTACGAAATGTAAGTAAATGTTTCTAGGTGTAAATACGCCTTGTATTGTGGTTGAAAAATCGGTAATCCACATGCTCACGGTCATTAAATAATGTTTGTCGAAGCCGTGATGAATGTAACGTTTTCGGAACACGGAATGTCTCAGTGAGTGAACCTCTGAAAATAACAGTTCTGCTGGATAGAATTCGCTTGAATTGAATGTTACTGTGAAAAGTTCATGATTTTCGAATCTGGATGTTAGGAAAAACCTGTGAAATCAGAATAACTACTTCTAGGTGTAAATATGCCTTGTATGGTGGATGAAAGTTCGGTAATCCACATGCTCACACTCATTAAAGAATGTTTGTCGAACTCGTGATGCATGTAAACTGTTCGGAATACGGAATGTCTTAGTGAAGGTAACAATGTAAGTTACATGTCTATTGGGTAGAACTCGCTTGAAGAGAATTTTTCTGCGAAATGTGCCTCATTTTGAAAACTGCCATTAGGAGAACCCTGTGAAATCTGAAAAAATGCTTCTAAGTGTCAATATGCCTTGACTGGTGAATGAAAGTCCGGTAATCCACATGTTAATAACAGTGTAGTAATTATTTTTTAAACCGTGATTCATGTAGCGCTTTTGGAAAATGGAATTTCACGGTAATGAAACTATGTAAATTACAATTCTATTCAGTAGAACGAGCTAGAAGAGGATTTTTCTGCGAAAATGGCATGATTATCGAATCTGAAATTTGGAAAAAGCTGCAAAAAGGGAGTAAATATTTGCAGGTGTAAGTGTGCCATTATGTTGCAAGAAAGTTCATTAATCCACATATTCACAACATATTAAAGAATCTTTTTCTAATCCGTGATGCATGTAGCGTGTTCAGAACGTGGAATATCACGGTGATTGAAACAATGTAAATTACTTCTCTATTGGGTAGAACTCGCTCCGAGAGTGTTTTTCTGCGAAAACTTCGTCATTTTTGAACCTGGCTTTTAGAAAACGCTGCAAAATCTGAGAAAATACATCTAAGAATCAATATTAAATGTATTGTGATGAAAGTTCTGTAATCCACAGGCTAACAAATTTGTAGTGTATATATCTCGAATATTTTCTGCATATAACATGTTCGGAACACGGAATTTCACGCCAGAGAATTTATTTAAATTATATTTCCCTTGGTTAGAAATCACTCCAAAAGATTTTTCCTGAGAAATCGGCCTGATTTTCGATACTGGCGTTAGGAAAAACCTGCGAACCCAGATTACTAGATTCTCGGTGTACATCTGCCTTTTATGGTGGATGAAAGTTCGGTTATCCGCATGCTAACTACTCTTTTGTGAATATGTGTTGAATCCGAGATACGTGAAGTGTGTTCGGAACACAGAATATCACGGTGAGCGAATCTATGTAAAATACATGTCTCTTGGGTAGAATTTGCTCTAAGAGTTTTTTCTGAGAAATCTGCCTCATTTTTGAACCTGGCGTTTGAAAATCTCTGCAAAGTCAGAGAAAATGCTTCAAAGTGTCAATATGCCTTGTATTGAGATGCAAGATCGTAAAACCACATGCAAACAAATCTGTGGTGAATATTTTTACAAAGCATTATGCATGAAGTGTGATCGTATCACGGAAAATCCCGGCGATGGAATCTATGTAAATTACACACCTATTGGTTAGAATTCGCTCCAAAACTTTTTCCCTGAGAAAACGGCCTGATTTTCCAAACTGGCATTAGGAAAAAGCTGCAAATTCAGAGTTAATGTTTCTACTTGTAAGTATGCCATGTATGGTGGATGAAAGTTCTGTAATCTACATGTTCACAACTCATTCAAGAAAGTTGGTTGAAACCTTGATGCATGTAGCGTGTTCGGAAAATGGAATGTCACTGTGAGGGAAACTATGTAAATTACATTTCTATTGGGAAGTACTCACTCCACGAGAATGTTTCTGCGAATCTGCCTCCTTTTCAAAACTGGCATTAGGAAAAAATTTCGATATGTGAGAAAATGCCAACATGGCATTTTTCAAATTGTCAACATGGCTTTTATGGTGGATGAAAGTTCGGTAATCCTTATGCTAACAACTCTGTAGTGAATATTTGTCGAATCCATGATGCATGTAGCTTTTTCGGAACACGGAATTTCACGATGACGATTTCTATGTAATTTACATATCTATTGGGTAGAACACGCTCCAACAGTTTTTTCCTTTGAAAAGTGCCTGATTTTCAAAACTGCTATTAGGAAATGTCTGCGAACTCAGTTTTAATATTTCTAGGTGTCAATATGCCTTGTACGGTGGATGAAAGTTTTGTAATACACATGTGTACAACTCATTAAGAATGTATGTAAAATCCGTGATGCATGTAGCGCGTTCGGAACATGGACTGTCACGGTGAGGTAAACTATGTAAATTACATATCTATTGGTTAGAACACGCTCCAGGAGCATTTTACTGAAAAATCTGCCTCAGTTTGGAAACTGGTGTTTTGAAAACGCTGCAAAATCTGAGTAAATGCTTTAAGGTGACAATATGCCTTCAATGGGTTATTAATGATGTGTAATTCACATGCTAAGAACTCAGCAGTGAATATTTGTTGAATCCGTGGTGCATGTACCATTTTCAGAACACGGAATGTTATGGTGATGGTATCTATGAAAATAAGATGTCTATTGGATAGAACATGCACCAAGAGAATTTTTCTGCAAAAAATGCCTGATTTTGGTAACTGACGTTAGGAAAACCTGCGAAATCTAAGTAAATGTTTCTAGGTGTAAATATGGCTTGTATTGTGGTTGAAAAATCGGTAATCCACATGCTCACGGTCATTAAATAATGTTTGTCGAAGCCGTGATGAATGTAACGTTTTCGGAACACGGAATGTCTCGGTGAGTGAAGCTCTGAAAATAACAATTCTGTTGGATAGAACTCGCTTGAATTGAATGTTTCTGTGAAAAGTTCATGTTTTTCGAATGTGGATGTTTAGAAAAACCTGCGAAATCAGATTAACTACTTCTGGTGTAAATATGCCTTTATGGTGGATGAAAGTTCGGTAATCCACATGCTCACACTCATTAAAGAATGTTTGTCGAACTCGTGATGCATGTAAATTGTTCGGAATACGGAATGTCATAGTGAAGGTAACAATGTAAGTTACATGTCTATTGGGTAGAACTCGCTTGAAGAGAATATTTCTGCGAAATGTGCCTCATTTTGAAAACTGCCATTAGGAGAACCCTGTGAAATCTGAGAAAATGCTTCTAAGTGTCAATATGCCTTGACTGGTGAATGAAAGTCCGGTAATCCACATGTTAATAACAGTGTAGTAATTATTTTTTAAACCGTGATTCATGTAGCGCTTTTGGAAAATGGAATTTCACGGTAATGAAACTATGTAAATTACAATTCTATTCAGTAGAACGAGCTAGAAGAGGATTTTTCTGCGAAAATGGCATGATTATCGAATCTGAAATTTGGAAAAAGCTGCAAAAAGGGAGTAAATATTTGCAGGTGTAAGTGTGCCATTATGTTGCAAGAAAGTTCAGAAATCAACAAATTCACAACATATTAAACAATCTTTTCTAATCCGTGATGCATGTAGCGTGTTCAGAACGTGGAATTTCACGGTGATTGAAACAATGTAAATTACTTCTCTATTGGGTAGAACTCACTCACAGAGTGTTTTTCTGTGAAAACTTCGTCATTTTTGAACCTGGCGTTTAGAAAACGCTGCAAAATCTGAGAAAATACTTCTAAGAATCAATATTCAATGTATTGTGATGAAAGTTCGGTAATCCACATGCTAACAAATTTGTAGTGAATATTAGTCGAATCCTTTATGCATGTAACATGTACGGAACACGGAATTTCACGGCCAGGGAATTTATGTAAATTACATTTCCCTTGGTTAGAAATCACTCCAAGAGATTTTTCCTGAGAAATCGGCCTGATTTTTGAAACTGGCTTTAGGAAAATCTGCGAACCCAGATTACTAGATTCTCGGTGTACATCTGCCTTTTATGGTGGATGAAAGTTCGGTAATCCGCATGCTAACTATTCTGTAGAGAATATTTGTCGAATCCGTGATGCATGTAGCTTTTTCGGAACACGGAATTTCACGATGACGGGTTCTATGTAAATTGCATGTCTATTGGGTATAAATCCATGCAAGAGGATTTTTCTGTGGAAACTGCATGGTTTTAGAGACTGACATTTGGAGAATACTACTAAATCAGAATAAAATTTCTACGTATAAATATGCACTGTAAGGTGGATTAAAGTACGTTAATACACATGTTCACAACTCATTAAAGAATGTTTGTTTAATCCGTGGTGCATGTAACGAGTTCAGAACACAGAATATCACGGTGAATGGAAGTAGGGAAATTACCTATCTTTTGGGTAGAACTGGCTCCAAGAGCATTTTTCTGCCAAATCTGCCTCATTTTCAAAACTGGCTTTCAAACTAAAGTGTGAAATCTGAGAAAATTCTTCAAAGTGTCAGCAATGTTTTCATGGTGGATGAAAGTGCTGTAATCCACTCGCTAACAACTCTGCAGTGAATATTTGTCACACCCAAGATGCATGTAGCGTGTTCGGAACATGGAATTTGATGGTGAGCGAATCCATGTAAATTACATGTCTATTAGTTAGAACCCGCTCCAAGAGATTTTTGCCGTGAAATCAGTCTCATTTTCGAAACTGGCATTTGGAAAACTCTGTGAAATCACAGAAAATGCTGCTACGATACTATATGCCTTCTATAGTGAGAAAGTCCTGTAATCCACATGCAAGAAACTCTCTAGTGTATTTTTGTCGAATCTTTTCTGCATGTAGCATGATCGAAACACGTAATTTCACAGCGGGAGAATCTATGTAATTTACATATCTATTGGGTAGAACACGCTCCAACAATTTTTTCCTTTGAAAACTGCCTGATTTTCGAAACTGCTATTAGGAAATGCCTGCAAACTCAGTGTTAATGTTTCTAGGTGTCAATATGCCTTGTATGGTGGATGAAAGATTTGTAACACACATGTACACAACTCAGTAAGAATGTATGTAAAATCCGTGATGCATGTAGCGCCTTTCGGATCATGGACTGTCACGGTGAGGCAAACTATGTAAATTACATATCTATTGGTTAGAACACGCTCCAGGAGCATTTTACTGAAAAATCTGCCACAGTTTGAAAACTGTTGTTATGAAAAGGCTGCAAAATCTGAGTAAATGCTTTAAGGTGACAATACGTCTTCAATGGGTTTTTAAAGATGTGTAATTCACATGCTAAGAACTCAGCAGTGAATATTTGTTGAATCCGTGGTGCATGGACCGTTTTCGGAACACGGAATGTTACGGTGAAGGTATCTATGAAAATGAGATGTCTATTGGATAGAACATGCACCAAGAGAATTTTTCTGCGAAAACTGCCTGATTTTCATAACTGACTTTAGGAAAACCTACGAAATGTAAGTAAATGTTTCTAGGTGTAAATACGCCTTGTATTGTGGTTGAAAAATCGGTAATCCACATGCTCACGGTCATTAAATAATGTTTGTCGAAGCCGTGATGAATGTAACGTTTTCGGAACACGGAATGTCTCAGTGAGTGAACCTCTGAAAATAACAGTTCTGCTGGATAGAATTCGCTTGAATTGAATGTTACTGTGAAAAGTTCATGATTTTCGAATCTGGATGTTAGGAAAAACCTGTGAAATCAGAATAACTACTTCTAGGTGTAAATATGCCTTGTATGGTGGATGAAAGTTCGGTAATCCACATGCTCACACTCATTAAAGAATGTTTGTCGAACTCGTGATGCATGTAAACTGTTCGGAATACGGAATGTCTTAGTGAAGGTAACAATGTAAGTTACATGTCTATTGGGTAGAACTCGCTTGAAGAGAATTTTTCTGCGAAATGTGCCTCATTTTGAAAACTGCCATTAGGAGAACCCTGTGAAATCTGAAAAAATGCTTCTAAGTGTCAATATGCCTTGACTGGTGAATGAAAGTCCGGTAATCCACATGTTAATAACAGTGTAGTAATTATTTTTTAAACCGTGATTCATGTAGCGCTTTTGGAAAATGGAATTTCACGGTAATGAAACTATGTAAATTACAATTCTATTCAGTAGAACGAGCTAGAAGAGGATTTTTCTGCGAAAATGGCATGATTATCGAATCTGAAATTTGGAAAAAGCTGCAAAAAGGGAGTAAATATTTGCAGGTGTAAGTGTGCCATTATGTTGCAAGAAAGTTCAGTAATCCCCATATTCACAACATATTAAAGAATCTTTTTCTAATCCGTGATGCATGTAGCGTGTTCAGAACGTGGAATTTCACGGTGATTGAAACAATGTAAATTACTTCTCTATTGGGTAGAACTCACTCACAGAGTGTTTTTCTGTGAAAACTTCGTCATTTTTGAACCTGGCGTTTAGAAAACGCTGCAAAATCTGAGAAAATACTTCTAAGAATCAATATTCAATGTATTGTGATGAAAGTTCGGTAATCCACATGCTAACAAATTTGTAGTGAATATTAGTCGAATCCTTTATGCATGTAACATGTACGGAACACGGAATTTCACGGCCAGGGAATTTATGTAAATTACATTTCCCTTGGTTAGAAATCACTCCAAGAGATTTTTCCTGAGAAATCGGCCTGATTTTTGAAACTGGCTTTAGGAAAATCTGCGAACCCAGATTACTAGATTCTCGGTGTACATCTGCCTTTTATGGTGGATGAAAGTTCGGTAATCCGCATGCTAACTATTCTGTAGAGAATATTTGTCGAATCCGTGATGCATGTAGCTTTTTCGGAACACGGAATTTCACGATGACGGGTTCTATGTAAATTGCATGTCTATTGGGTATAAATCCATGCAAGAGGATTTTTCTGTGGAAACTGCATGGTTTTAGAGACTGACATTTGGAGAATACTACTAAATCAGAATAAAATTTCTACGTATAAATATGCACTGTAAGGTGGATTAAAGTACGTTAATACACATGTTCACAACTCATTAAAGAATGTTTGTTTAATCCGTGGTGCATGTAACGAGTTCAGAACACAGAATATCACGGTGAATGGAAGTAGGGAAATTACCTATCTTTTGGGTAGAACTGGCTCCAAGAGCATTTTTCTGCCAAATCTGCCTCATTTTCAAAACTGGCTTTCAAACTAAAGTGTGAAATCTGAGAAAATTCTTCAAAGTGTCAGCAATGTTTTCATGGTGGATGAAAGTGCTGTAATCCACTCGCTAACAACTCTGCAGTGAATATTTGTCACACCCAAGATGCATGTAGCGTGTTCGGAACATGGAATTTGATGGTGAGCGAATCCATGTAAATTACATGTCTATTAGTTAGAACCCGCTCCAAGAGATTTTTGCCGTGAAATCAGTCTCATTTTCGAAACTGGCATTTGGAAAACTCTGTGAAATCACAGAAAATGCTGCTACGATACTATATGCCTTCTATAGTGAGAAAGTCCTGTAATCCACATGCAAGAAACTCTCTAGTGTATTTTTGTCGAATCTTTTCTGCATGTAGCATGATCGAAACACGTAATTTCACAGCGGGAGAATCTATGTAATTTACATATCTATTGGGTAGAACACGCTCCAACAATTTTTTCCTTTGAAAACTGCCTGATTTTCGAAACTGCTATTAGGAAATGCCTGCAAACTCAGTGTTAATGTTTCTAGGTGTCAATATGCCTTGTATGGTGGATGAAAGATTTGTAACACACATGTACACAACTCAGTAAGAATGTATGTAAAATCCGTGATGCATGTAGCGCCTTTCGGATCATGGACTGTCACGGTGAGGCAAACTATGTAAATTACATATCTATTGGTTAGAACACGCTCCAGGAGCATTTTACTGAAAAATCTGCCACAGTTTGAAAACTGTTGTTATGAAAAGGCTGCAAAATCTGAGTAAATGCTTTAAGGTGACAATACGTCTTCAATGGGTTTTTAAAGATGTGTAATTCACATGCTAAGAACTCAGCAGTGAATATTTGTTGAATCCGTGGTGCATGGACCGTTTTCGGAACACGGAATGTTACGGTGAAGGTATCTATGAAAATGAGATGTCTATTGGATAGAACATGCACCAAGAGAATTTTTCTGCGAAAACTGCCTGATTTTCATAACTGACTTTAGGAAAACCTACGAAATGTAAGTAAATGTTTCTAGGTGTAAATACGCCTTGTATTGTGGTTGAAAAATCGGTAATCCACATGCTCACGGTCATTAAATAATGTTTGTCGAAGCCGTGATGAATGTAACGTTTTCGGAACACGGAATGTCTCAGTGAGTGAACCTCTGAAAATAACAGTTCTGCTGGATAGAATTCGCTTGAATTGAATGTTACTGTGAAAAGTTCATGATTTTCGAATCTGGATGTTAGGAAAAACCTGTGAAATCAGAATAACTACTTCTAGGTGTAAATATGCCTTGTATGGTGGATGAAAGTTCGGTAATCCACATGCTCACACTCATTAAAGAATGTTTGTCGAACTCGTGATGCATGTAAACTGTTCGGAATACGGAATGTCTTAGTGAAGGTAACAATGTAAGTTACATGTCTATTGGGTAGAACTCGCTTGAAGAGAATTTTTCTGCGAAATGTGCCTCATTTTGAAAACTGCCATTAGGAGAACCCTGTGAAATCTGAAAAAATGCTTCTAAGTGTCAATATGCCTTGACTGGTGAATGAAAGTCCGGTAATCCACATGTTAATAACAGTGTAGTAATTATTTTTTAAACCGTGATTCATGTAGCGCTTTTGGAAAATGGAATTTCACGGTAATGAAACTATGTAAATTACAATTCTATTCAGTAGAACGAGCTAGAAG
Organism: Camelus bactrianus; assembly: GCF_048773025.1. NCBI lineage: Eukaryota > Metazoa > Chordata > Mammalia > Artiodactyla > Camelidae > Camelus > Camelus bactrianus. The sequence continues at coordinate 151,446,151 of NC_133541.1, forward strand.
AGGATTTTTCTGCGAAAATGGCATGATTATCGAATCTGAAATTTGGAAAAAGCTGCAAAAAGGGAGTAAATATTTGCAGGTGTAAGTGTGCCATTATGTTGCAAGAAAGTTCAGTAATCCCCATATTCACAACATATTAAAGAATCTTTTTCTAATCCGTGATGCATGTAGCGTGTTCAGAACGTGGAATTTCACGGTGATTGAAACAATGTAAATTACTTCTCTATTGGGTAGAACTCACTCACAGAGTGTTTTTCTGTGAAAACTTCGTCATTTTTGAACCTGGCGTTTAGAAAACGCTGCAAAATCTGAGAAAATACTTCTAAGAATCAATATTCAATGTATTGTGATGAAAGTTCGGTAATCCACATGCTAACAAATTTGTAGTGAATATTAGTCGAATCCTTTATGCATGTAACATGTACGGAACACGGAATTTCACGGCCAGGGAATTTATGTAAATTACATTTCCCTTGGTTAGAAATCACTCCAAGAGATTTTTCCTGAGAAATCGGCCTGATTTTTGAAACTGGCTTTAGGAAAATCTGCGAACCCAGATTACTAGATTCTCGGTGTACATCTGCCTTTTATGGTGGATGAAAGTTCGGTAATCCGCATGCTAACTATTCTGTAGAGAATATTTGTCGAATCCGTGATGCATGTAGCTTTTTCGGAACACGGAATTTCACGATGACGGGTTCTATGTAAATTGCATGTCTATTGGGTATAAATCCATGCAAGAGGATTTTTCTGTGGAAACTGCATGGTTTTAGAGACTGACATTTGGAGAATACTACTAAATCAGAATAAAATTTCTACGTATAAATATGCACTGTAAGGTGGATTAAAGTACGTTAATACACATGTTCACAACTCATTAAAGAATGTTTGTTTAATCCGTGGTGCATGTAACGAGTTCAGAACACAGAATATCACGGTGAATGGAAGTAGGGAAATTACCTATCTTTTGGGTAGAACTGGCTCCAAGAGCATTTTTCTGCCAAATCTGCCTCATTTTCAAAACTGGCTTTCAAACTAAAGTGTGAAATCTGAGAAAATTCTTCAAAGTGTCAGCAATGTTTTCATGGTGGATGAAAGTGCTGTAATCCACTCGCTAACAACTCTGCAGTGAATATTTGTCACACCCAAGATGCATGTAGCGTGTTCGGAACATGGAATTTGATGGTGAGCGAATCCATGTAAATTACATGTCTATTAGTTAGAACCCGCTCCAAGAGATTTTTGCCGTGAAATCAGTCTCATTTTCGAAACTGGCATTTGGAAAACTCTGTGAAATCACAGAAAATGCTGCTACGATACTATATGCCTTCTATAGTGAGAAAGTCCTGTAATCCACATGCAAGAAACTCTCTAGTGTATTTTTGTCGAATCTTTTCTGCATGTAGCATGATCGAAACACGTAATTTCACAGCGGGAGAATCTATGTAATTTACATATCTATTGGGTAGAACACGCTCCAACAATTTTTTCCTTTGAAAACTGCCTGATTTTCGAAACTGCTATTAGGAAATGCCTGCAAACTCAGTGTTAATGTTTCTAGGTGTCAATATGCCTTGTATGGTGGATGAAAGATTTGTAACACACATGTACACAACTCAGTAAGAATGTATGTAAAATCCGTGATGCATGTAGCGCCTTTCGGATCATGGACTGTCACGGTGAGGCAAACTATGTAAATTACATATCTATTGGTTAGAACACGCTCCAGGAGCATTTTACTGAAAAATCTGCCACAGTTTGAAAACTGTTGTTATGAAAAGGCTGCAAAATCTGAGTAAATGCTTTAAGGTGACAATACGTCTTCAATGGGTTTTTAAAGATGTGTAATTCACATGCTAAGAACTCAGCAGTGAATATTTGTTGAATCCGTGGTGCATGGACCGTTTTCGGAACACGGAATGTTACGGTGAAGGTATCTATGAAAATGAGATGTCTATTGGATAGAACATGCACCAAGAGAATTTTTCTGCGAAAACTGCCTGATTTTCATAACTGACTTTAGGAAAACCTACGAAATGTAAGTAAATGTTTCTAGGTGTAAATACGCCTTGTATTGTGGTTGAAAAATCGGTAATCCACATGCTCACGGTCATTAAATAATGTTTGTCGAAGCCGTGATGAATGTAACGTTTTCGGAACACGGAATGTCTCAGTGAGTGAACCTCTGAAAATAACAGTTCTGCTGGATAGAATTCGCTTGAATTGAATGTTACTGTGAAAAGTTCATGATTTTCGAATCTGGATGTTAGGAAAAACCTGTGAAATCAGAATAACTACTTCTAGGTGTAAATATGCCTTGTATGGTGGATGAAAGTTCGGTAATCCACATGCTCACACTCATTAAAGAATGTTTGTCGAACTCGTGATGCATGTAAACTGTTCGGAATACGGAATGTCTTAGTGAAGGTAACAATGTAAGTTACATGTCTATTGGGTAGAACTCGCTTGAAGAGAATTTTTCTGCGAAATGTGCCTCATTTTGAAAACTGCCATTAGGAGAACCCTGTGAAATCTGAAAAAATGCTTCTAAGTGTCAATATGCCTTGACTGGTGAATGAAAGTCCGGTAATCCACATGTTAATAACAGTGTAGTAATTATTTTTTAAACCGTGATTCATGTAGCGCTTTTGGAAAATGGAATTTCACGGTAATGAAACTATGTAAATTACAATTCTATTCAGTAGAACGAGCTAGAAGAGGATTTTTCTGCGAAAATGGCATGATTATCGAATCTGAAATTTGGAAAAAGCTGCAAAAAGGGAGTAAATATTTGCAGGTGTAAGTGTGCCATTATGTTGCAAGAAAGTTCAGAAATCAACAAATTCACAACATATTAAACAATCTTTTCTAATCCGTGATGCATGTAGCGTGTTCAGAACGTGGAATTTCACGGTGATTGAAACAATGTAAATTACTTCTCTATTGGGTAGAACTCACTCACAGAGTGTTTTTCTGTGAAAACTTCGTCATTTTTGAACCTGGCGTTTAGAAAACGCTGCAAAATCTGAGAAAATACTTCTAAGAATCAATATTCAATGTATTGTGATGAAAGTTCGGTAATCCACATGCTAACAAATTTGTAGTGAATATTAGTCGAATCCTTTATGCATGTAACATGTACGGAACACGGAATTTCACGGCCAGGGAATTTATGTAAATTACATTTCCCTTGGTTAGAAATCACTCCAAGAGATTTTTCCTGAGAAATCGGCCTGATTTTTGAAACTGGCTTTAGGAAAATCTGCGAACCCAGATTACTAGATTCTCGGTGTACATCTGCCTTTTATGGTGGATGAAAGTTCGGTAATCCGCATGCTAACTATTCTGTAGAGAATATTTGTCGAATCCGTGATGCATGTAGCTTTTTCGGAACACGGAATTTCACGATGACGGGTTCTATGTAAATTGCATGTCTATTGGGTATAAATCCATGCAAGAGGATTTTTCTGTGGAAACTGCATGGTTTTAGAGACTGACATTTGGAGAATACTACTAAATCAGAATAAAATTTCTACGTATAAATATGCACTGTAAGGTGGATTAAAGTACGTTAATACACATGTTCACAACTCATTAAAGAATGTTTGTTTAATCCGTGGTGCATGTAACGAGTTCAGAACACAGAATATCACGGTGAATGGAAGTAGGGAAATTACCTATCTTTTGGGTAGAACTGGCTCCAAGAGCATTTTTCTGCCAAATCTGCCTCATTTTCAAAACTGGCTTTCAAACTAAAGTGTGAAATCTGAGAAAATTCTTCAAAGTGTCAGCAATGTTTTCATGGTGGATGAAAGTGCTGTAATCCACTCGCTAACAACTCTGCAGTGAATATTTGTCACACCCAAGATGCATGTAGCGTGTTCGGAACATGGAATTTGATGGTGAGCGAATCCATGTAAATTACATGTCTATTAGTTAGAACCCGCTCCAAGAGATTTTTGCCGTGAAATCAGTCTCATTTTCGAAACTGGCATTTGGAAAACTCTGTGAAATCACAGAAAATGCTGCTACGATACTATATGCCTTCTATAGTGAGAAAGTCCTGTAATCCACATGCAAGAAACTCTCTAGTGTATTTTTGTCGAATCTTTTCTGCATGTAGCATGATCGAAACACGTAATTTCACAGCGGGAGAATCTATGTAATTTACATATCTATTGGGTAGAACACGCTCCAACAATTTTTTCCTTTGAAAACTGCCTGATTTTCGAAACTGCTATTAGGAAATGCCTGCAAACTCAGTGTTAATGTTTCTAGGTGTCAATATGCCTTGTATGGTGGATGAAAGATTTGTAACACACATGTACACAACTCAGTAAGAATGTATGTAAAATCCGTGATGCATGTAGCGCCTTTCGGATCATGGACTGTCACGGTGAGGCAAACTATGTAAATTACATATCTATTGGTTAGAACACGCTCCAGGAGCATTTTACTGAAAAATCTGCCACAGTTTGAAAACTGTTGTTATGAAAAGGCTGCAAAATCTGAGTAAATGCTTTAAGGTGACAATACGTCTTCAATGGGTTTTTAAAGATGTGTAATTCACATGCTAAGAACTCAGCAGTGAATATTTGTTGAATCCGTGGTGCATGGACCGTTTTCGGAACACGGAATGTTACGGTGAAGGTATCTATGAAAATGAGATGTCTATTGGATAGAACATGCACCAAGAGAATTTTTCTGCGAAAACTGCCTGATTTTCATAACTGACTTTAGGAAAACCTACGAAATGTAAGTAAATGTTTCTAGGTGTAAATACGCCTTGTATTGTGGTTGAAAAATCGGTAATCCACATGCTCACGGTCATTAAATAATGTTTGTCGAAGCCGTGATGAATGTAACGTTTTCGGAACACGGAATGTCTCAGTGAGTGAACCTCTGAAAATAACAGTTCTGCTGGATAGAATTCGCTTGAATTGAATGTTACTGTGAAAAGTTCATGATTTTCGAATCTGGATGTTAGGAAAAACCTGTGAAATCAGAATAACTACTTCTAGGTGTAAATATGCCTTGTATGGTGGATGAAAGTTCGGTAATCCACATGCTCACACTCATTAAAGAATGTTTGTCGAACTCGTGATGCATGTAAACTGTTCGGAATACGGAATGTCTTAGTGAAGGTAACAATGTAAGTTACATGTCTATTGGGTAGAACTCGCTTGAAGAGAATTTTTCTGCGAAATGTGCCTCATTTTGAAAACTGCCATTAGGAGAACCCTGTGAAATCTGAAAAAATGCTTCTAAGTGTCAATATGCCTTGACTGGTGAATGAAAGTCCGGTAATCCACATGTTAATAACAGTGTAGTAATTATTTTTTAAACCGTGATTCATGTAGCGCTTTTGGAAAATGGAATTTCACGGTAATGAAACTATGTAAATTACAATTCTATTCAGTAGAACGAGCTAGAAGAGGATTTTTCTGCGAAAATGGCATGATTATCGAATCTGAAATTTGGAAAAAGCTGCAAAAAGGGAGTAAATATTTGCAGGTGTAAGTGTGCCATTATGTTGCAAGAAAGTTCAGTAATCCCCATATTCACAACATATTAAAGAATCTTTTTCTAATCCGTGATGCATGTAGCGTGTTCAGAACGTGGAATTTCACGGTGATTGAAACAATGTAAATTACTTCTCTATTGGGTAGAACTCACTCACAGAGTGTTTTTCTGTGAAAACTTCGTCATTTTTGAACCTGGCGTTTAGAAAACGCTGCAAAATCTGAGAAAATACTTCTAAGAATCAATATTCAATGTATTGTGATGAAAGTTCGGTAATCCACAGGCTAACAAATTTGTAGTGAATATTAGTCGAATCCTTTATGCATGTAACATGTACGGAACACGGAATTTCACGGCCAGGGAATTTATGTAAATTACATTTCCCTTGGTTAGAAATCACTCCAAGAGATTTTTCCTGAGAAATCGGCCTGATTTTTGAAACTGGCTTTAGGAAAATCTGCGAACCCAGATTACTAGATTCTCGGTGTACATCTGCCTTTTATGGTGGATGAAAGTTCGGTAATCCGCATGCTAACTATTCTGTAGAGAATATTTGTCGAATCCGTGATGCATGTAGCTTTTTCGGAACACGGAATTTCACGATGACGGGTTCTATGTAAATTGCATGTCTATTGGGTATAAATCCATGCAAGAGGATTTTTCTGTGGAAACTGCATGGTTTTAGAGACTGACATTTGGAGAATACTACTAAATCAGAATAAAATTTCTACGTATAAATATGCACTGTAAGGTGGATTAAAGTACGTTAATACACATGTTCACAACTCATTAAAGAATGTTTGTTTAATCCGTGGTGCATGTAACGAGTTCAGAACACAGAATATCACGGTGAATGGAAGTAGGGAAATTACCTATCTTTTGGGTAGAACTGGCTCCAAGAGCATTTTTCTGCCAAATCTGCCTCATTTTCAAAACTGGCTTTCAAACTAAAGTGTGAAATCTGAGAAAATTCTTCAAAGTGTCAGCAATGTTTTCATGGTGGATGAAAGTGCTGTAATCCACTCGCTAACAACTCTGCAGTGAATATTTGTCACACCCAAGATGCATGTAGCGTGTTCGGAACATGGAATTTGATGGTGAGCGAATCCATGTAAATTACATGTCTATTAGTTAGAACCCGCTCCAAGAGATTTTTGCCGTGAAATCAGTCTCATTTTCGAAACTGGCATTTGGAAAACTCTGTGAAATCACAGAAAATGCTGCTACGATACTATATGCCTTCTATAGTGAGAAAGTCCTGTAATCCACATGCAAGAAACTCTCTAGTGTATTTTTGTCGAATCTTTTCTGCATGTAGCATGATCGAAACACGTAATTTCACAGCGGGAGAATCTATGTAATTTACATATCTATTGGGTAGAACACGCTCCAACAATTTTTTCCTTTGAAAACTGCCTGATTTTCGAAACTGCTATTAGGAAATGCCTGCAAACTCAGTGTTAATGTTTCTAGGTGTCAATATGCCTTGTATGGTGGATGAAAGATTTGTAACACACATGTACACAACTCAGTAAGAATGTATGTAAAATCCGTGATGCATGTAGCGCCTTTCGGATCATGGACTGTCACGGTGAGGCAAACTATGTAAATTACATATCTATTGGTTAGAACACGCTCCAGGAGCATTTTACTGAAAAATCTGCCACAGTTTGAAAACTGTTGTTATGAAAAGGCTGCAAAATCTGAGTAAATGCTTTAAGGTGACAATACGTCTTCAATGGGTTTTTAAAGATGTGTAATTCACATGCTAAGAACTCAGCAGTGAATATTTGTTGAATCCGTGGTGCATGGACCGTTTTCGGAACACGGAATGTTACAGTGAAGGTATCTATGAAAATGAGATGTCTATTGGATAGAACATGCACCAAGAGAATTTTTCTGCGAAAACTGCCTGATTTTCATAACTGACTTTAGGAAAACCTACGAAATGTAAGTAAATGTTTCTAGGTGTAAATATGCCTTGTATTGTGGTTGAAAAATCGGTAATCCACATGCTCACGGTCATTAAATAATGTTTGTCGAAGCCGTGATGAATGTAAAGTTTTCGGAACACGGAATGTCTCAGTGAGTGAACCTCTGAAAATAACAGTTCTGCTGGATAGAATTCGCTTGAATTGAATGTTACTGTGAAAAGTTCATGATTTTCGAATCTGGATGTTAGGAAAAACCTGTGAAATCAGAATAACTACTTCTAGGTGTAAATATGCCTTGTATGGTGGATGAAAGTTCGGTAATCCACATGCTCACACTCATTAAAGAATGTTTGTCGAACTCGTGATGCATGTAAACTGTTCGGAATACGGAATGTCTTAGTGAAAACAGTTAGTAAGTTACATGTCTATTGGGTAGAACTCGCTTGAAGAGAATTTTTCTGCGAAATGTGCCTCATTTTGAAAACTGCCATTAGGAGAACCCTGTGAAATCTGAAAAAATGCTTCTAAGTGTCAATATGCCTTGACTGGTGAATGAAAGTCCGGTAATCCACATGTTAATAACAGTGTAGTAATTATTTTTTAAACCGTGATTCATGTAGCGCTTTTGGAAAATGGAATTTCACGGTAATGAAACTATGTAAATTACAATTCTATTCAGTAGAACGAGCTAGAAGAGGATTTTTCTGCGAAAATGGCATGATTATCGAATCTGAAATTTGGAAAAAGCTGCAAAAAGGGAGTAAATATTTGCAGGTGTAAGTGTGCCATTATGTTGCAAGAAAGTTCATTAATCCACATATTCACAACATATTAAAGAATCTTTTTCTAATCCGTGATGCATGTAGCGTGTTCAGAACGTGGAATATCACGGTGATTGAAACAATGTAAATTACTTCTCTATTGGGTAGAACTCGCTCCGAGAGTGTTTTTCTGCGAAAACTTCGTCATTTTTGAACCTGGCTTTTAGAAAACGCTGCAAAATCTGAGAAAATACATCTAAGAATCAATATTAAATGTATTGTGATGAAAGTTCTGTAATCCACAGGCTAACAAATTTGTAGTGTATATATCTCGAATATTTTCTGCATATAACATGTTCGGAACACGGAATTTCACGCCAGAGAATTTATTTAAATTATATTTCCCTTGGTTAGAAATCACTCCAAAAGATTTTTCCTGAGAAATCGGCCTGATTTTCGATTCTGGCGTTAGGAAAAACCTGCGAACCCAGATTACTAGATTCTCGGTGTACATCTGCCTTTTATGGTGGATGAAAGTTCGGTTATCCGCATGCTAACTACTCTTTTGTGAATATGTGTTGAATCCGAGATACGTGAAGTGTGTTCGGAACACAGAATATCACGGTGAGCGAATCTATGTAAAATACATGTCTCTTGGGTAGAATTTGTTCTAAGAGTTTTTTCTGAGAAATCTGCCTCATTTTTGAACCTGGCGTTTGAAAATCTCTGCAAAGTCAGAGAAAATGCTTCAAAGTGTCAATATGCCTTGTATTGAGATGCAAGATCGTAAAACCACATGCAAACAAATCTGTGGTGAATATTTTTAGAAAGCATTATGCATGAAGTGTGATCGTATCACGGAAAATCCCGGCGATGGAATCTATGTAAATTACACACCTATTGGTTAGAATTCGCTCCAAAACTTTTTCCCTGAGAAAACGGCCTGATTTTCCAAACTGGCATTAGGAAAAAGCTGCAAATTCAGAGTTAATGTTTCTACTTGTAAGTATGCCATGTATGGTGGATGAAAGTTCTGTAATCTACATGTTCACAATTCATTCAAGAAAGTTTGTTGAAACCTTGATGCATGTAGCGTGTTCGGAAAATGGAATGTCACTGTGAGGGAAACTATGTAAATTACATTTCTATTGGGAAGTACTCACTCCACGAGAATGTTTCTGCGAATCTGCCTCCTTTTCAAAACTGGCATTAGGAAAAAATTTCGATATGTGAGAAAATGCCAACATGGCATTTTTCAAATTGTCAACATGGCTTTTATGGTGGATGAAAGTTCGGTAATCCTTATGCTAACAACTCTGTAGTGAATATTTGTCGAATCCATGATGCATGTAGCTTTTTCGGAACACGGAATTTCACGATGACGATTTCTATGTAATTTACATATCTATTGGGTAGAACACGCTCCAACAGTTTTTTCCTTTGAAAAGTGCCTGATTTTCGAAACTGCTATTAGGAAATGTCTGCGAACTCAGTTTTAATATTTCTAGGTGTCAATATGCCTTGTACGGTGGATGAAAGTTTTGTAATACACATGTACACAACTCATTAAGAATGTATGTAAAATCCGTGATGCATGTAGCGCGTTCGGAGCATGGACTGTCACGGTGAGGTAAACTATGTAAATTACATATCTATTGGTTAGAACACGCTCCAGGAGCATTTTACTGAAAAATCTGCCTCAGTTTGGAAACTGGTGTTTTGAAAACGCTGCAAAATCTGAGTAAATGGTTTAAGGTGACAATATACCTTCAATGGGTTATTAATGATGTGTAATTCACATGCTAAGAACTCAGCAGTGAATATTTGTTGAATCCGTGGTGCATGTACCATTTTCAGAACACGGAATGTTATGGTGATGGTATCTATGAAAATAAGATGTCTATTGGATAGAACATGCACCAAGAGAATTTTTCTGCAAAAAATGCCTGATTTTGGTAACTGACGTTAGGAAAATCTGCGAAATCTAAGTAAATGTTTCTAGGTGTAAATATGGCTTGTATTGTGGTTGAAAAATCGGTAATCCACATGCTCACGGTCATTAAATAATGTTTGTCGAAGCCGTGATGAATGTAACGTTTTCGGAACACGGAATGTCTCGGTGAGTGAAGCTCTGAAAATAACAATTCTGTTGGATAGAACTCGCTTGAATTGAATGTTTCTGTGAAAAGTTCATGTTTTTCGAATGTGGATGTTTAGAAAAACCTGCGAAATCAGATTAACTACTTCTGGTGTAAATATGCCTTTATGGTGGATGAAAGTTCGGTAATCCACATGCTCACACTCATTAAAGAATGTTTGTCGAACTCGTGATGCATGTAATGTGTTCGGAATACGGAATGTCATATTGAAGGTAACAATGTAAGTTACATGTCTATTGGGTAGAACTCGCTTAAAGAGAATTTTTCTGCGAAATGTGCCTCATTTTGAAAACTGCCATTAGGAGAACCCTGTGAAATCTGAGAAAATGCTTCTAAGTGTCAATATGCCTTGACTGGTGAATGAAATTCCGGTAATCCACATGTTAATAACAGTGTAGTAATTATTTTTTAAACCGTGATTCATGTAGCGCTTTTGGAAAATGGAATTTCACGGTAATGAAACTACGTAAATTACAATTCTATTGAGTAGAACGAGCTAGAAGAGAATTTTTCTGCGAAAATTGCGTGATTATCGAATCTGAAGATTGGAAAAAGCTGCAAAAAGGGAGTAAATATTTGCAGGTGTAAGTGTGCCATTATGTTGCAAGAAAGTTCAGTAATCCACATATTCACAACATATTAAAGAATCTTTTTCTAATCCATGATGCATGTAGCGTGTTCAGAATGTGGAATTTCACGGTGATTGAAACAATGTAAATTAATACTCTATTGGGTAGAACTCGCTCCGAGAGAGTTTTTCTGCGAAAACTTCGTCATTTTTGAACCTGGCGTTTAGAAAACGCTGCAAAATCTGAGAAAATACTTCTAAGAATCAATATTAAATGTATTGTGATGAAAGTTCGGTAATCCACATGCTACCAAATTTGTAGTGAATATTTGTCCAATTATTTATGCATGTAACATGTTCGGTACACGGAATTTCACAGCGGGAGAATCTATGTAATTTACATTTCAATTGAGTTGAACACGCTCCAACAGTATTTTCCTTTGAAAACTGCCTGATTTCTGAAACTGCTGAAACAAAAAGCTGCGAACACCGAGTTAATGTTTCTAGGTGTCAATATGCCTTGTATGGTGGATGAAAGTTTTGTAATACACATGTACACAACTCATTAAGAATGTCTGTAAAATCCTTGATGAATGTAGCGTGTTCGGAACATGGACTGTCATTGTGAGGCAAACTATGTAAATTACATATCTATTGGTTAGAACACGCTGCAGGAACATTTTACTGAAAAATCTGCCTCAGTTTGGAAACTGGTGTTTTGAAAACGCTGCAAAATCTGAGTAAATGCTTTAAGGAGACAATATGTCTTCAATGGGTTATTAATGATGTGTAATTCACATGCTAAGAACTCAGCAGTGAATATTTGTTGAATCCGTGGTGCATGTACCATTTTCGGAACACGGAATGTTACGGTGATGGTATCTATGAAAATGAGATGTCTATTGGATAGAACATGCACCAAGAGAATTTTTCTGCGAAAACTGCCTGATTTTGATCACTGATGTTAGGAAAACCGTCGAAATCTAAGTAAATGTATGTAGGTGTAAATATGGCTTGTATTGTGGTTGAAAAATCGGTAATCAACCTGCTCACGGTCATTAAATAATGTTTGTCGAAGCCGTGATGAATGTAACGTTTTCGGAACACGGAATGTCTCGGTGAGTGAAGCTCTGAAAATAACAATTCTGCTGGATTGAACTCGCTTGAATTGATTGTTTCTGTGAAAATTTCATGATTTTCGAAACTGGATGTTAGGAAAAACCTGTAAAATCAGAATAACTACTTCTAGGTGTAAATATGCCTTGTATGGTGGATGAAATATTGGTAGTCCACATGCTCACACTCACTAACAATGTATGTCGAAATCGTGATGCATGTAAATTGTTTGGAATACGGAATGTCATAGTGAATGTAACAATGTAAGTTACATGTCTATTGGGTAGAACTCGCTTGAAGAGAATTTTTCTGAGAAATGGGCCTCATTTTCAAAACTGCCATCAGGAGAACCCTGTGAAATCTGAGAAAATGCTTCTAAGTGTCAATATGCCTTGACTGCTGAATGAAAGTCCGGTTATCCACATGTTATTAACAGTGTAGTAATGATTTTTTAAACCTTGATTCATGTAGCGCTTTTGGAAAATGGAATTTCACGGTAATGAAACTGTAAATTACAATTCTATTGAGCAGAACGAGCTAGAAGACAATTTTTCAGCGAAAATTGCATGATTATCGAATCTGAAGTTTGGAAAAAGCTGCAAAAAGGGAGTAAATATTTGCAGGTGTAAGTGTGCCATTATGTTGCAAGAAAGTTCAGTAATCCACATATTCACAACATATTAAAGAATCTTTTTCTAATCCGTGATGCATGTAGCGTGTTCAGAACGTGGAATTTCACGGTGTTTGAAACAATGTAAATTACTTCTCTATTGGGTAGAACTCGCTCCGAGAGTGTTTTTCTGTGGCAATTTCGTCATTTTTGAAACTGGCGTTTAGAAAACGCTGCAAAATATGAGAAAATACTTCTAAGAATCAATATTCAATGTGTTGTGATGAAAGTTCGGTAATCCACATGCTACCAAATTTTTAGTGAATATTAGTCGAATCCTTTATGCATGTAACATGTTCGGAACACGGAATTTCACGGCCAGGGAATTTATGTAAATTACATTTCCCTTGGTTAGAAATCACTCCAAGAGTTTTTTCCTGAGAAATCGGCCTGATTTTCGAAACTGGCGTAAGGAAAAACCTGCGAACCCAGATTAATAGATTCTCGGTGTACATCTGCCTTTTATGGTGGATGAAAGTTCGGTAATCCGCATGCTAACTACTCTGTAGTGAATATTTGTCGAATCCGTGATACGTGAAGTGTGTTCGGAACACAGAATATCACGGTGAACAAATCTATGTAAAATACATATCTCTTGGGTAGAATTTGCTCTAAGAGTTTTTTCTGAGAAATCTGCCTCATTTTTGAACCTGGCGTTTGAAAATGTCTGCAAAGTCAGAGAAAATGCTTCAAAGTGTCAATATGCCTTGTATTGTGATGCAAGATCGTAAAACCACATGCAAACAAATCTGTGGTGAATATTTTTAGAAAGCATTATGCATGCAGTGGGATCGTATCACGGAAAATACGGGCGATGGAATCTATGTAAATTACACACCTATTGGTTAGAATTCGCTCCAAAAATTTTTCCCTGAGAAAACGGCCTGATTTTCCAAACTGGCATTAGGAAAAAGCTGCAAATTCAGAGTTAATGTTTCTACTTGTAAATATGCCATGTATGGTGGATGAAAGTTCTGTAATCTACATGTTCACAACTCATTCTAGAAAGTGTGTTGAAACCTTGATGCATGTAGCGTGTTCGGAAAATAGAATGTCACTGTGAGGAAAACTATGTAAGTAACATTTCTGTTGGGATGTACTCGCTCCACGAGAATTTTTCTGCGAATCTGCCTCCTTTTCAAACCTGACATTAGGAAAAATTTCGAAATGTGAGAAAATGCTTCAAATTGTCAACATGGCTTTTATGGTGGATGAAAGTTCGGTAATCCTTATGCTAACAACTCTGTAGTGAATATTTGTCGAATCCGTGATGCATGTAGTTTTTTCAGAACACGGAATTTCACGATGACGGGTTCTATGTAAATTGCATGTCTATTGGGTAGAACTCACACCAAGAGGATTTTTCTGTGGTAACTGCATGATTTTAGAGACTGACATTAGGAGAATACTACTAAATCAAAATAAAATTTCTATGTATAAATATGCACTGTAAGGTGGATTAAAGTTCGTTAATACACATGTTCACAACTCATTAAAGAATGTTTGTTGAATCCGTGGTTCATGTAACGTGTACAGAACAAGGAATGTCACGGTGATGCGAAGTAGGAAAATTACCTATCTTTTGGGTAGAACTGGCTCCAATAGCATTTTTTTGCCAAATCTGCCTCATTTTCAAAACTGACGTACAAACTAAAATGTGAAATCTGAGAAAATTCTTCAAATCAGTAAGCCTTGTATGGTGGATGAAAGTGCTGTAATCCACTTGCTAACAACTCTTTAGTGAATATTTGTCACATCCAAGATGCATGTAGTGTGTTCAGAACATGGAAATTGTTGTTGAGAGTATCCATGTAAATTACATGTCTATTAGTTAGAACCCGCTCCAAGAGTTTTTTGCCATTAAATCTGCCTCATTTTCGAAACTGGCATTTGGAAAACTCTGTGAAATCACAGAAAATGCTTCTAAGCATCTATATGCCTTCTATAGTGAGAAAGACCTGTAATCCACATGCAAGCAACTCTGTAGTGTATTTTTGTCGAATCTTTTCTGCATGTAGCATGTTCGAAAGATGCAATTTCACGGCGGGAGAATCTATGTAATTTACATATCTATTGTGTAGAACACGCTCCAGCAGTGTTTTCCTTTGGAAACAGCCTGATTTTCGAAACTGCAATTAGGAAATGTCTGCGAACTCAGTGTTAATGTTTCTAGGTGTCAATATGCCTTGTATGATGGATGAAACTTTTGTAATACACATGTACACACCTCATTAAGAATGTATGTAAAATCCTTGATGCATGTAGCGCGTTCGGAACATGGACTGTCACGGTGAGGCAAAGTATGTAAATTACATATCTATTGGTTAGAACACGCTGCAGGAGCATTTTACTGAAAAATCTTCCTCAGTTTGGAAACTGGTGTTATGAAAACGCTGCAAAATCTGAGTAAATGCTTTAAGGTGACAATATGTCTTCAATGGGTTATTAAAGATGTGTAATTCACATGCTACGAACTCAGCAGTGAATATTTGTTGAATCCGTGGTGCATGGAACGTTTTTGGAACACGGAATGTTACGGTGAAAGTATCTATGAAAATGAGATGTCTATTGGATAGAACATGCACCAAGAGAATTTTTCTGCGAAAACTGCCTGATTTTTTAACTGACGTTAGGAAAACCTGCGAAATGTTAGAAAATGTTTCTAGGTGTAAATATGCCTTGTATTGTGGTTGAAAAATCGGTAGTCCACATGCTCACGCTCATTAAATAATGTTTGTCGAAGCCGTGATGAATGTAACGTTTTCGGAACACGGAATGTCTCGGTGAGTGAAGCTCTGAAAATAAAAATTGTGCTGGTTAGAACTCGCTTGAATTGAATGTTTCTGTGAAAAGTTCAAGATTTTAGAATCTGGATGTTAGGAAAAACCTGCGAAATCAGAATAACTACTTCTAGGTGAAAATATGCCTTGTATGGTGGATGAAAGTTCAGTATTCCACATGCTCACACTCATTAAAGAATGTTTGTCGAACTCGTGATGCATGTAATGTGTTCGGAATACGGAATGTCTTAGTGAAGGTAAAAATGTAAGTTACATATCTATTGGGTAGAACTCGCTTAAAGAGAATTTTTCTGCGAAATGTGCCTCATTTTGAAAACTGCCATTAGGAGAACCCTGTGAAATCTGAGAAAATGCTTCTAAGTGTCAATATGCCTTGACTGGTGAATGAAAGTCCTGTAATCCACATGTTAATAACAGTGTAGTAATTATTTTTTAAACCGTGATTCATGTAGCGCTTTTAGAAATGGAATTTCACGTTAATGAAACTATGTAAATTAAAAATCTATTGAGTAGAATCAGCTAGAAGAGAATTTTTCTGCGAAAATTGCATGATTATCGAATCTGAAGTTTGGAAAAAGCTGCAAAAAGGGAGTAAATATTTGCAGGTGTAAGTGTGCCATTATGTTGCAAGATAGTTCAGTAATCCACATATTCACAACATATTAAAGAATCTTTTTCTAATCCGTGATGCATGTAGCGTGTTCAGAAGGTGGAATTTCACGGTGTTTGAAACAATGTAAATTAATTCTCTATTGGGTAGATCTCGCTCCGAGAGGGTTTTTCGGTGAAAACTTCGTCATTTTTGAACCTGGCGTTTTGAAAATGCTGCAAAATGTGAGAAAATACTTCTAAGACTCAATATTCAATGTATTGTGATGAAAGTTCGGTAATCAAAATACTAACAAATTTGTAGTGAATATTTGTCGAATCGTTTATGCATGTAACATGTTCGGAACACGGAATTTCACGGCCAGGGAATTTATGTAAATTACATTTCCCTTTGTTAGAAATCACTCCAAGAGATTTTTCCTGAGAAATCGGCCTGATTTTCGAAACTGGCGTTAGGAAATACCTGCGAACCCAGATTACTAGATTCTCGGTGTACATCTGCCTTTTATGGTGGATGAAAGTTCGGTAATCCGCATGCTTACTACTCTGTAGTGAATATTTGTCGAATCTGAGATACGTGAAGTGTGTTCGGAACACAGAATATCACGGTGAACAAATCTATGTAAAATAAGTATTTCTTGGGTAGAATTTGCTCTAAGAGTTTTTTCTGAGAAATCTGCCTCATTTTGAACCTGGCGTTTGAAAATCTCTGCAAAGTCAGAGAAAATGCTTCAAAGTGTCAATATGCCTTGTATTGTGATGCAAGATCGTAAAACCACATGCAAACAAATCTGTGGTGAATATTTTTAGAAAGCATTATGCATGCAGTGGGATCGTATCACGGAAAATCCCGGCGATGGAATCTATGTAAATTACACACCTATTGGTTAGAATTCGCTCCAAAAATTTTTCCCTAAGAAAACGTCCTGATTTTCCAAACTGGCATTAGGAAAAGCTGCAAATTAAGAGTTAATGTTTCTACTTGTAAATATGCCATGTATGGTGGATGAAAGTTCTGTAATCTACATGTTCACAACTCATTCGAGAAAATTTGTTGAAACCTAGATGCATGTAGCGTTTTCGGAACACGGAATGTCTCGGTGAGTGAAGCTCTGAAAATAAAAATTGTGCTGGATAGAACTCGCTTGAATTGAATGTTTCTGTGAAAAGTTCAAGATTTTAGAATCTGGATGTTAGGAAAAACCTGCGAAATCAGAATAACTACTTCTAGGTGTAAATATGCCTTGTATGGTGGATGAAAGTTCAGTAATCCACATGCTAACACTCATTAAAGAATGTTTGTCGAACTCGTGATGCATGTAATGTGTTCGGAATACGGAATGTCATAGTGAAGGTAACAATGTAAGTTACATGTCTATTGGGTAGAACTCGCTTGAAGAGTATTTTTCTGCAAAATGTGCCTCATTTTGAAAACTGCCATTAGGTGAACCCTGTGAAATCTGAGAAAATGCTTCTAAGTGTCAATATGCCTTGACTGGTGAATGAAAGTCCTGTAATCCACATGTTAATAACAGTGTAGTAATTATTTTTTAAACCGTGATTCATGTAGTGCTTTTGGAAAATGGAATTTCACGTTAATGAAACTATGTAAATTACAATTCTATTGAGTAGAATCAGCTAGAAGAGAATTTTTCTGCGAACATTGCATGATTATCGAATCTGAAGTTTGGAAAAAGCTGCTAAAAGGGAGTAAATATTTGCAGGTGTAAGTGTGCCATTATGTTGCAAGAAAGTTCAGTAATCCACATATTCACAACATATTAAAGAATCTTTTTCTAATCCGTGATGCATGTAGCGTGTTCAGAATGTGGAATTTCACGGTGTTTGAAACAATGTAAATTACTTCTCTATTGGGTAGAACTCGCTCCGAGAGTGTTTTTCTGTGGCAACTTCGTCATTTTTGAAACTGGTGTTTAGAAAATGCTGCAAAATCTGAGAAAATACTTCTAAGAATCAATATTCAATGTGTTGTGATGAAAGTTCGGTAATCCACATGCTACCAAGATTGTAGTGAATATTAGTCGAATCCTTTATGCATGTAACATGTTCGGAACACGGAATTTCACGGCCAGGGAATTTATGTAAATTACATTTCCCTTGGTTAGAAATCACTCCAAGAGTTATTTCCTGAGAAATCGGCCTGATTTTCGAAACTGGCGTTAGGAAAAACCTGCGAATCCAGATTACTTGATTCTCGGTGTACATCTGCATTTTATGGTGGATGAAAGTTCGGTAATCCGCATGCTAACTACTCTGTAGTGAATATTTGTCGAATCTGAGATACGTGAAGTGTGTTCGGAACACAGAATATCACGGTGAACGAATCTATGTACAATACATATCTCTTGGGTAGAATTTGCTCTAAGAGTTTTTTCTGAGAAATCTGCCTCATTTTTGAACCTGGCGTTTGAAAATGTCTGCAAAGTCAGAGAAAATGCTTCAAAGTGTCAATATGCCTTGTATTGTGATGCAAGATCGTAAAACCACATGCAAACAAATCTGTGGTGAATATTTTTAGAAAGCATTATGCATGCAGTGGGATTGTATCACGGAAAATCCCGGCGATGGAATCTATGTAAATTACACACCTATTGGTTAGAATTCGCTCCAAAAATTTTTCCCTGAGAAAACGGCCTGATTTTCCAAACTGGCATTAGGAAAAAGCTGCAAATTCAGAGTTAATGTTTCTACTTGTAAATATGCCATGTATGGTGGATGAAAGTTCTGTAATCTACATGTTCACAACTCATTCTAGAAAGTTTGTTGAAACCTGGATGCATGTAGCGTGTTCGGAAAATGGAATGTCACTGTGAGGGAAACTATGTAAATTACATTTCTATTGGGAAGTACTCGTTCCACGAGAATTTTTCTGCGAATCTGCCACCTTTTCAAAACTGGAATTAGGAAAAATTTTCGAAATGTGAGAAAATGCTTCAAATTGTCAACATGGCTTTTATGGTGGATGAAAGTTCGGTAATCCTTATGCTAACAACTCTGTAGTGAATATTTGTCGAATCCGTGATGCATGTAGCTTTTTCGGAACACGGAATTTCACGATGACGGGTTCTATGTAAATTGCATATCTATTGGGTAGAACTCGCACCAAGAGGATTTTTCTGTGGAAACTGCGTGATTTTAGAGACTGACATTAGGAGAATACTACTAAATCAAAATAAAATTCCTATGTGTAAATATGCACTGTAAGGTGGATTAAAGTTCGTTAATACACATGTTCACAACTCATTAAAGTATGTTTTTTGAATCCGTGGTGCATGTAACGTGTTAAGAACACGGAATGTCACGGTGATTGAAAGTAGGGAAATTACCTATCTTTTGGGTAGAACTGGCTCCAAGAGCATTTTTCTGCCAAATCTGCCTCATTTTTAAAACTGGTGTACAAACTAACGTGTGAAATCTGAGAAAATTCTTCAAAGTGTCAGTAAGCCTTGTATGGTGGATGAAAGTGCTGTAATCCACTTGCAAACAACTCTGTAGTGAATATTTGTCACATCCAAGATGCATGTAGCGTGTTCGGAACATGGAAATTGATGTTGAGCGTATCCATGTAAATTACATGTCTATTAGTTAGAACACGCTCCAAGAGTATTTTGCCGTTAAATCTGCCTCATTTTCAAAACTGGCATTTGGAAAACTCTGTGAAATCACAGAAAATGCTTCTAAGCATCTATATGCCTTCTATAGTGAGAAAGACCTGTAGTCCACATGCAAGCAACTCTGTAGCGTATTTTTGTCGAATCTTTTCTGCATGTAGCATGTTCGAAAGATGCAATTTCACGGCGGGAGAATCTATGTAATTTACATATCTATTGTGTAGAACACGCTCCAGCAGTGTTTTCCTTTGGAAACAGCCTGATTTTCGAAACTGCAATTAGGAAATGTCTGCGAACTCAGTGTTAATGTTTCTAGGTGTCAATATGCCTTGTATGATGGATGAAACTTTTGTAATACACATGTACACACCTCATTAAGAATGTATGTAAAATCCTTGATGCATGTAGCGCGTTCGGAACATGGACTGTCACGGTGAGGCAAAGTATGTAAATTACATATCTATTGGTTAGAACACGCTGCAGGAGCATTTTACTGAAAAATCTTCCTCAGTTTGGAAACTGGTGTTATGAAAACGCTGCAAAATCTGAGTAAATGCTTTAAGGTGACAATATGTCTTCAATGGGTTATTAAAGATGTGTAATTCACATGCTACGAACTCAGCAGTGAATATTTGTTGAATCCGTGGTGCATGGAACGTTTTTGGAACACGGAATGTTACGGTGAAAGTATCTATGAAAATGAGATGTCTATTGGATAGAACATGCACCAAGAGAATTTTTCTGCGAAAACTGCCTGATTTTTTAACTGACGTTAGGAAAACCTGCGAAATGTTAGAAAATGTTTCTAGGTGTAAATATGCCTTGTATTGTGGTTGAAAAATCGGTAGTCCACATGCTCACGCTCATTAAATAATGTTTGTCGAAGCCGTGATGAATGTAACGTTTTCGGAACACGGAATGTCTCGGTGAGTGAAGCTCTGAAAATAAAAATTGTGCTGGTTAGAACTCGCTTGAATTGAATGTTTCTGTGAAAAGTTCAAGATTTTAGAATCTGGATGTTAGGAAAAACCTGCGAAATCAGAATAACTACTTCTAGGTGAAAATATGCCTTGTATGGTGGATGAAAGTTCAGTATTCCACATGCTCACACTCATTAAAGAATGTTTGTCGAACTCGTGATGCATGTAATGTGTTCGGAATACGGAATGTCTTAGTGAAGGTAAAAATGTAAGTTACATATCTATTGGGTAGAACTCGCTTAAAGAGAATTTTTCTGCGAAATGTGCCTCATTTTGAAAACTGCCATTAGGAGAACCCTGTGAAATCTGAGAAAATGCTTCTAAGTGTCAATATGCCTTGACTGGTGAATGAAAGTCCTGTAATCCACATGTTAATAACAGTGTAGTAATTATTTTTTAAACCGTGATTCATGTAGCGCTTTTAGAAATGGAATTTCACGTTAATGAAACTATGTAAATTAAAAATCTATTGAGTAGAATCAGCTAGAAGAGAATTTTTCTGCGAAAATTGCATGATTATCGAATCTGAAGTTTGGAAAAAGCTGCAAAAAGGGAGTAAATATTTGCAGGTGTAAGTGTGCCATTATGTTGCAAGATAGTTCAGTAATCCACATATTCACAACATATTAAAGAATCTTTTTCTAATCCGTGATGCATGTAGCGTGTTCAGAATGTGGAATTTCACGGTGTTTGAAACAATGTAAATTACTTCTCTATTGGGTAGAACTCGCTCCGAGAGTGTTTTTCTGTGGCAACTTCGTCATTTTTGAAACTGGTGTTTAGAAAATGCTGCAAAATCTGAGAAAATACTTCTAAGAATCAATATTCAATGTGTTGTGATGAAAGTTCGGTAATCCACATGCTACCAAGATTGTAGTGAATATTAGTCGAATCCTTTATGCATGTAACATGTTCGGAACACGGAATTTCACGGCCAGGGAATTTATGTAAATTACATTTCCCTTGGTTAGAAATCACTCCAAGAGTTATTTCCTGAGAAATCGGCCTGATTTTCGAAACTGGCGTTAGGAAAAACCTGCGAATCCAGATTACTTGATTCTCGGTGTACATCTGCATTTTATGGTGGATGAAAGTTCGGTAATCCGCATGCTAACTACTCTGTAGTGAATATTTGTCGAATCTGAGATACGTGAAGTGTGTTCGGAACACAGAATATCACGGTGAACGAATCTATGTACAATACATATCTCTTGGGTAGAATTTGCTCTAAGAGTTTTTTCTGAGAAATCTGCCTCATTTTTGAACCTGGCGTTTGAAAATGTCTGCAAAGTCAGAGAAAATGCTTCAAAGTGTCAATATGCCTTGTATTGTGATGCAAGATCGTAAAACCACATGCAAACAAATCTGTGGTGAATATTTTTAGAAAGCATTATGCATGCAGTGGGATTGTATCACGGAAAATCCCGGCGATGGAATCTATGTAAATTACACACCTATTGGTTAGAATTCGCTCCAAAAATTTTTCCCTGAGAAAACGGCCTGATTTTCCAAACTGGCATTAGGAAAAAGCTGCAAATTCAGAGTTAATGTTTCTACTTGTAAATATGCCATGTATGGTGGATGAAAGTTCTGTAATCTACATGTTCACAACTCATTCTAGAAAGTTTGTTGAAACCTGGATGCATGTAGCGTGTTCGGAAAATGGAATGTCACTGTGAGGGAAACTATGTAAATTACATTTCTATTGGGAAGTACTCGTTCCACGAGAATTTTTCTGCGAATCTGCCACCTTTTCAAAACTGGAATTAGGAAAAATTTTCGAAATGTGAGAAAATGCTTCAAATTGTCAACATGGCTTTTATGGTGGATGAAAGTTCGGTAATCCTTATGCTAACAACTCTGTAGTGAATATTTGTCGAATCCGTGATGCATGTAGCTTTTTCGGAACACGGAATTTCACGATGACGGGTTCTATGTAAATTGCATATCTATTGGGTAGAACTCGCACCAAGAGGATTTTTCTGTGGAAACTGCGTGATTTTAGAGACTGACATTAGGAGAATACTACTAAATCAAAATAAAATTCCTATGTGTAAATATGCACTGTAAGGTGGATTAAAGTTCGTTAATACACATGTTCACAACTCATTAAAGTATGTTTTTTGAATCCGTGGTGCATGTAACGTGTTAAGAACACGGAATGTCACGGTGATTGAAAGTAGGGAAATTACCTATCTTTTGGGTAGAACTGGCTCCAAGAGCATTTTTCTGCCAAATCTGCCTCATTTTTAAAACTGGTGTACAAACTAACGTGTGAAATCTGAGAAAATTCTTCAAAGTGTCAGTAAGCCTTGTATGGTGGATGAAAGTGCTGTAATCCACTTGCAAACAACTCTGTAGTGAATATTTGTCACATCCAAGATGCATGTAGCGTGTTCGGAACATGGAAATTGATGTTGAGCGTATCCATGTAAATTACATGTCTATTAGTTAGAACACGCTCCAAG
This sequence comes from Camelus bactrianus, assembly GCF_048773025.1. Taxonomy (NCBI): domain Eukaryota; kingdom Metazoa; phylum Chordata; class Mammalia; order Artiodactyla; family Camelidae; genus Camelus; species Camelus bactrianus. Next base: position 151,469,372 of record NC_133541.1, read on the forward strand.
AGTATTTTGCCGTTAAATCTGCCTCATTTTCAAAACTGGCATTTGGAAAACTCTGTGAAATCACAGAAAATGCTTCTAAGCATCTATATGCCTTCTATAGTGAGAAAGACCTGTAGTCCACATGCAAGCAACTCTGTAGCGTATTTTTGTCGAATCTTTTCTGCATGTAGCATGTTCGAAAGATGCAATTTCACGGCGGGAGAATCTATGTAATTTACATATCTATTGTGTAGAACATGCTCCAACAGTGTTTTCCTTTGAAAACTGCCTGATTTTCGAAACTGCAATTAGGAAATGTCTGCGAACTCAGTGTTAATGTTTCTAGGTGTCAATATGCCTTGTATGGTGGATGAAACTTTTGTAATACACATGTACACACCTCATTAAGAATGTATGTAAAATCCTTGATGCATGTAGCGCGTTCGGAACATGGACTGTCACGGTGAGGCAAAGTATGTAAATTACATATCTATTGGTTAGAACACGCTCCAGGAGCATTTTACTGAAACATCTGCCTCAGTTTGGAAACTGGTGTTATGAAAACGCTGCAAAATCTGAGTAAATGCTTTAAGGTGACAATATGTCTTCAATGGGTTATTAAAGATGTGTAATTCACATGCTAAGAACTCAGCAGTGAATATTTGTTGAATCCGTGGTGCATGGACTGTTTTCGGAACACGGAATGTTACGGTGAAAGTATCTATGAAAATGAGATGTCTATTGGATAGAACATGCACCAAGAGAATTTTTCTGCGAAAACTGCCTGATTTTTGTAACTGACGTTAGGAAAACCTGCGAAATGTAAGTAAATATTTCTAGGTGTAAATATGCCTTGTATTGTGGTTGAAAAATCGGTAGTCCACATGCTCACGCTCATTAAATAATGTTTGTCGAAGCCGTGATGAATGTAACGTTTTCGGAACACGGAATGGCTCGGTGAATGAAGCTCTGAAAATAAAAATTGTGCTGGATAGAACTCGCTTGAATTGAATGTTTCTGTGAAAAGTTCAAGATTTTAGAATCTGGATGTTAGGAAAAACCTGCGAAATCAGAATAACTACTTCTAGGTGAAAATATGCCTTGTATGGTGGATGAAAGTTCAGTAATCCACATGCTCACACTCATTAAAGAATGTTTGTCGAACTCGTGATGCATGTAATGTGTTCGGAATACGGAATGTCATATTGAAGGTAACAATGTAAGTTACATGTCTATTGGGTAGAACTCGCTTAAAGAGAATTTTTCTGCGAAATGTGCCTCATTTTGAAAACTGCCATTAGGAGAACCCTGTGAAATCTGAGAAAATGCTTCTAAGTGTCAATATGCCTTGACTGGTGAATGAAAGTCCTGTAATCCACATGTTAATAACAGTGTAGTAATTATTTTTTAAACCGTGATTCATGTAGTGCTTTTGGAAAATGGAATTTCACGTTAATGAAACTATGTAAATTACAATTCTATTGAGTAGAATCAGCTAGAAGAGAATTTTTCTGCGAAAATTGCATGATTATCGAATCTGAAGTTTGGAAAAAGCTGCAAAAAGGGAGTAAATATTTGCAGGTGTAAGTGTGCCATTATGTTGCAAGAAAGTTCAGTAATCCACATATTCACAACATATTAAAGAATCTTTTTCTAATCCGTGATGCATGTAGCGTGTTCAGAATGTGGAATTTCACGGTGTTTGAAACAATGTAAATTACTTCTCTATTGGGTAGAACTCGCTCCGAGAGTGTTTTTCTGTGGCAACTTCGTCATTTTTGAAACTGGTGTTTAGAAAACGCTGCAAAATGTGAGAAAATACTTCTAAGAATCAATATTCAATGTGTTGTGATGAAAGTTCAGTAATCCACATGCTACCAAGTTTGTAGTGAATATTAGTCGAATCCTTTATGCATGTAACATGTTCGGAACACGGAATTTCACGGCCAGGGAATTTCTGTAAATTACATTTCCCTTGGTTAGAAATCACTCCAAGAGTTATTTCCTGAGAAATCGGCCTGATTTTCGAAACTGGCGTTAGGAAAAACCTGCGAATCCAGATTACTTGATTCTCAGTGTACATCTGCATTTTATGGTGGATGAAAGTTCGGTAATCCGCATGCTAACTACTCTGTAGTGAATATTTGTCGAATCTGAGATACTTGAAGTGTGTTCGGAACACAGAATATCACGGTGAACGAATCTATGTACAATACATATCTCTTGGGTAGAATTTGCTCTAAGAGTTTTTTTCTGAGATATCTGCCTCATTTTTGAACCTGGCGTTTGAAAATCTCTGCAAAGTCAGAGAAAATGCTTCAAAGTGTCAATATGCCTTGTATTGTGATGCAAGATCGTAAAACCACATGCAAACAAATCTGTGGTGAATATTTTTAGAAAGCATTATGCATGCAGTGTGATCGTATCACGGAAAATCCCGGCGATGGAATCTATGTAAATTACACACCTATTGGTTAGAATTCGCTCCAAAAATTTTTCCCTGAGAAAACGGCCTGATTTTCCAAACTGGCATTAGGAAAAAGCTGCAAATTCAGAGTTAATGTTTCTACTTGTAAATATGCCATGTATGGTGGATGAAAGTTCTGTAATCTACATGTTCACAACTCATTCTAGAAAGTTTGTTGAAACCTGAATGCATGTAGCGTGTTCGGAAAATGGAATGTCACTGTGAGGGAAACTATGTAAATTACATTTCTATTGGGAAGTACTCGTTCCACGAGAATTTTTCTGCGAATCTGCCACCTTTTCAAAACTGGCATTAGGAAAAATTTTCGAAATGTGAGAAAATGCTTCAAATTGTCAACATGGCTTTTATGGTGGATGAAAGTTCGGTAATCCACATGCTCACACTCATTAAAGAATGTTTGTCGAACTCGTGATGCATGTAATGTGTTCGGAATACGGAATGTCATATTGAAGGTAACAATGTAAGTTACATGTCTATTGGGTAGAACTCGCTTAAAGAGAATTTTTCTGCGAAATGTGCCTCATTTTGAAAACTGCCATTAGGAGAACCCTGTGAAATCTGAGAAAATGCTTCTAAGTGTCAATATGCCTTGACTGGTGAATGAAATTCCGGTAATCCACATGTTAATAACAGTGTAGTAATTATTTTTTAAACCGTGATTCATGTAGCGCTTTTGGAAAATGGAATTTCACGGTAATGAAACTACGTAAATTACAATTCTATTGAGTAGAACGAGCTAGAAGAGAATTTTTCTGCGAAAATTGCGTGATTATCGAATCTGAAGATTGGAAAAAGCTGCAAAAAGGGAGTAAATATTTGCAGGTGTAAGTGTGCCATTATGTTGCAAGAAAGTTCAGTAATCCACATATTCACAACATATTAAAGAATCTTTTTCTAATCCGTGATGCATGTAGCGTGTTCAGAACGTGGAATTTCACGGTGATTGAAACAATGTAAATTAATACTCTATTGGTTAGAACTCGCTCCGAGAGAGTTTTTCTGCGAAAACTTCGTCATTTTTGAACCTGGCGTTTAGAAAACGCTGCAAAATCTGAGAAAATACTTCTAAGAATCAATATTCAATGTATTGTGATGAAAGTTCGGTAATCCACATGCTACCAAATTTGTAGTGAATATTTGTCCAATTATTTATGCATGTAACATGTTCGGTACACGGAATTTCACAGCGGGAGAATCTATGTAATTTACATTTCAATTGAGTTGAACACGCTCCAACAGTATTTTCCTTTGAAAACTGCCTGTTTTCTGAAACTGCTGAAACAAAAAGCTGCGAACACCGAGTTAATGTTTCTAGGTGTCAATATGCCTTGTATGGTGGATGAAAGTTTTGTAATACACATGTACACAACTCATTAAGAATGTCTGTAAAATCCGTGATGAATGTAGCATGTTCGGAACATGGACTGTCACGGTGAGGCAAACTATGTAAATTACATATCTATTGGTTAGAACACGCTGCAGGAACATTTTACTGAAAAATCTGCCTCAGTTTGGAAACTGGTGTTTTGAAAACGCTGCAAAATCTGAGTAAATGCTTTAAGGAGACAATATGTCTTCAATGGGTTATTAATGATGTGTAATTCACATGCTAAGAACTCAGCAGTGAATATTTGTTGAATCCGTGGTGCATGTACCATTTTCGGAACACGGAATGTTACGGTGATGGTATCTATGAAAATGAGATGTCTATTGGATAGAACATGCACCAAGAGAATTTTTCTGCGAAAACTGCCTGATTTTGATAACTGATGTTAGGAAAACCGTCGAAATCTAAGTAAATGTATGTAGGTGTAAATATGGCTTGTATTGTGGTTGAAAAATCGGTAATCAACCTGCTCACGGTCATTAAATAATGTTTGTCGAAGCCGTGATGAATGTAACGTTTTCGGAACACGGAATGTCTCGGTGAGTGAAGCTCTGAAAATAACAATTCTGCTGGATTGAACTCGCTTGAATTGATTGTTTCTGTGAAAATTTCATGATTTTCGAAACTGGATGTAAGGAAAAACCTGCAAAATTAGAATAACTACTTCTAGGTGTAAATATGCCTTGTATGGTGGATGAAATATTGGTAGTCCACATGCTCACACTCACTAACAATGTATGTCGAAATCGTGATGCATGTAAATTGTTTGGAATACGGAATGTCATAGTGAAGGTAACAATGTAAGTTACATGTCTATTGGGTAGAACTCGCTTGAAGAGAATTTTTCTGAGTAATGGGCCTCATTTTCAAAACTGCCATCAGGAGAACCCTGTGAAATCTGAGAAAATGCTTCTAAGTGTAAATATGCCTTGACTGCTGAATGAAAGTCCGGTTATCCACATGTTATTAACAGTGTAGTAATGATTTTTTAAACCTTGATTCATGTAGCGCTTTTGGAAAATTGAATTTCACGGTAATGAAACTGTAAATTACAATTCTATTGAGCAGAACGAGCTAGAAGACAATTTTTCAGCAAAAATTGCATGATTATCGAATCTGAAGTTTGGAAAAAGCTGCAAAAAGGGAGTAAATATTTGCAGGTGTAAGTGTGCCATTATGTTGCAAGAAAGTTCAGTAATCCACATACTCACAACATATTAAAGAATCTTTTTCTAATCCGTGATGCATGTAGCGTGTTCAGAACGTGGAATTTCACGGTGTTTGAAACAATGTAAATTACTTCTCTATTGGGTAGAACTCGCTCCGAGAGTGTTTTTCTGTGGCAATTTCGTCATTTTTGAAACTGGCGTTTAGAAAACGCTGCAAAATATGAGAAAATACTTCTAAGAATCAATATTCAATGTGTTGTGATGAAAGTTCGGTAATCCACATGCTACCAAATTTTTAGTGAATATTAGTCGAATCCTTTATGCATGTAACATGTTCGGAACACGGAATTTCACGGCCAGGGAATTTATGTAAATTACATTTCCCTTGGTTAGAAATCACTCCAAGAGTTTTTTCCTGAGAAATCGGCCTGATTTTCGAAACTGGCGTAAGGAAAAACCTGCGAACCCAGATTAATAGATTCTCGGTGTACATCTGCCTTTTATGGTGGATGAAAGTTCGGTAATCCGCATGCTAACTACTCTGTAGTGAATATTTGTCGAATCCGTGATACGTGAAGTGTGTTCGGAACACAGAATATCACGGTGAACAAATCTATGTAAAATACATATCTCTTGGGTAGAATTTGCTCTAAGAGTTTTTTCTGAGAAATCTGCCTCATTTTTGAACCTGGCGTTTGAAAATGTCTGCAAAGTCAGAGAAAATGCTTCAAAGTGTCAATATGCCTTGTATTGTGATGCAAGATCGTAAAACCACATGCAAACAAATCTGTGGTGAATATTTTTAGAAAGCATTATGCATGCAGTGGGATCGTATCACGGAAAATCCGGGCGATGGAATCTATGTAAATTACACACCTATTGGTTAGAATTCGCTCCAAAAATTTTTCCCTGAGAAAACGGCCTGATTTTCCAAACTGGCATTAGGAAAAAGCTGCAAATTCAGAGTTAATGTTTCTACTTGTAAATATGCCATGTATGGTGGATGAAAGTTCTGTAATCTACATGTTCACAACTCATTCTAGAAAGTGTGTTGAAACCTTGATGCATGTAGAGTGTTCGGAAAATAGAATGTCACTGTGAGGAAAACTATGTAAGTAACATTTCTGTTGGGATGTACTCGCTCCACGAGAATTTTTCTGCGAATCTGCCTCCTTTTCAAAACTGGCATTAGGAAAAATTTCGAAATGTGAGAAAATGCTTCAAATTGTCAACATGGCTTTTATGGTGGATGAAAGTTCGGTAATCCTTATGCTAACAACTCTGTAGTGAATATTTGTCGAATCCGTGATGCATGTAGTTTTTTCAGAACACGGAATTTCACGATGACGGGTTCTATGTAAATTGCATGTCTATTGGGTAGAACTCACACCAAGAGGATTTTCCTGTGGTAACTGCATGATTTTAGAGACTGACATTAGGAGAATACTACTAAATCAAAATAAAATTTCTATGTATAAATATGCACTGTAAGGTGGATTAAAGTTCGTTAATACACATGTTCACAACTCATTAAAGAATGTTGTTGAATCCGTGGTTCATGTAACGTGTACAGAACAAGGAATGTCACGGTGATGCGAAGTAGGGAAATTACCTATCTTTTGGGTAGAACTGGCTCCGATAGCATTTTTTTGCCAAATCTGCCTCATTTTCAAAACTGACGTACAAACTAAAATGTGAAATCTGAGAAAATTCTTCAAATCAGTAAGCCTTGTATGGTGGATGAAAGTGCTGTAATCCACTTGCTAACAACTCTGTAGTGAATATTTGTCACATCCAAGATGCATGTAGTGTGTTCAGAACATGGAAATTGTTGTTGAGAGTATCCATGTAAATTACATGTCTATTAGTTAGAACACGCTCCAAGAGTTTTTTGCCGTTAAATCTGCCTCATTTTCGAAACTGGCATTTGGAAAACTCTGTGAAATCACAGAAAATGCTTCTAAGCATCTATATGCCTTCTATAGTGAGAAAGACCTGTAATCCACATGCAAGCAACTCTGTAGTGTATTTTTGTCGAATCTTTTCTGCATGTAGCATGTTCGAAAGATGCAATTTCACGGCGGGAGAATCTATGTAATTTACATATCTATTGTGTAGAACACACTCCAAAAGTGTTTTCCTTTGAAAACTGCCTGATTTTCGAAACTGCAATTAGGAAATGTCTGCGAACTCAGTGTTAATGTTTCTAGGTGTCAATTAGCCTTGTATGGTGGATGAAAGTTTTGTAATACACATGTACACAACTCATTAAGAATGTATGTAAAATCCGTGATGCATGTAGCGCGTTCAAAACATGCACTGTCACGGTGAGGCAAATTATGTAAATTACATATCTATTGGTTAGAACACGCTGCAGGAGCATTTTACTGAAAAATCTTCCTCAGTTTGGAAACTGGTGTTATGAAAACGCTGCAAAATCTGAGTAAATGCTTTAAGGTGACAATATGTATTCAATGGGTTATTAATGATGTGTAATTCACATGCTAAGAACTCAGCAGTGAATATTTGTTGAATCCGTGGTGCATGTACCATTTTCGGAACACGGAATGTTACGGTGATGGTATCTATGAAAATGAGATGTCTATTGGATAGAACATGCACCAAGAGAATTTTTCTGCGAAAAATGCCTGACTTTGATAACTGATGTTAGGAAAACCGGTGAAATCTAAGTAAATGTATGTAGGTGTAAATATGGCTTGTATTGTGGTTGAAAAATCGGTAATCAACCTGCTCACGGTCATTAAATAATTTTTGTCGAAGCCGTGATGAATGTAACGTTTTCGGAACACGGAATGTCTCGGTGAGTGAAGCTCTGATAATAACAATTCTGCTGGATTGAACTCGCTTGAATTGATTGTTTCTGTGAAAATTTCATGATTTTCGAAACTGGATGTTAGGAAAAACCTGCAAAATCAGAATAACTACTTCTAGGTGTAAATATGCCTTGTATGGTGGATGAAATATTGGTAGTCCACATGCTCACACTCACTAACAATGTATGTCGAAATCGTGATGCATGTAAATTGTTTGGAATACGGAATGTCATAGTGAAGGTAACAATGTAAGTTACATGTCTATTGGGTAGAACTCGCTTGAAGAGAATTTTTCTGAGAAATGGGCCTCATTTTCAAAACTGCCATCAGGAGAATCCTGTGAAATCTGAGAAAATTCTTCTAAGTGTCAATATGCCTTGACTGCTGAATGAAAGTCCGGTGATCCACATGTTATTAACAGTGTAGTAATGATTTTTTAAACCTTGATTCATGTAGCGCTTATGGAAAATTGAATTTCACGGTAATGAAACTATGTAAATTACAATTCTATTGAGCAGAACGAGCTAGAAGAGAATTTTTCAGCGAAAATTGCATGATTATCGAATCTGAAGTTTGGAAAAAGCTGCAAAAAGGGAGTAAATATTTGCAGGTGTAAGTGTGCCATTATGTTGCAAGAAAGTTCAGTAATCCACATATTCACAACATATTAAAGAATCTTTTTCTAATCCGTGATGCATGTAGCGTGTTCAGAATGTGGAATTTCACGGTGTTTGAAACAATGTAAATTACTTCTCTATTGGGTAGAACTCGCTCCGAGAGTGTTTTTCTGCGACAACTTCGTCATTTTTAAAACTGGCGTTTAGAAAACGCTGCAAAATATGAGAAAATACTTCTAAGAATCAATATTCAATGTGTTGTGATGAAAGTTCGGTAATCCACATGCTACCAAATTTGTAGTGAATATTAGTCGAATCCTTTATGCATGTAACATGTTCGGAACACGGAATTTCACGGCCAGGGAATTTCTGTAAATTACATTTCCCTTGGTTAGAAATCACTCCAAGAGTTTTTTCCTGAGAAATCGGCCTGATTTTCGAAACTGGCGTAAGGAAAAACCTGCGAACCCAGATTAATAGATTCTCGGTGTACATCTGCCTTTTATGGTGGATGAAAGTTCGGTAATCCGCATGCTAACTACTCTGTAGTGAATATTTGTCGAATCCGTGATACGTGAAGTGTGTTCGGAACACGGAATATCACGGTGAACAAATCTATGTAAAATACATATCTCTTGGGTAGAATTTGCTCTAAGAGTTTTTTCTGAGAAATCTGCCTCATTTTTGAACCTGGCATTTGAAAATGTCTGCAAAGTCAGAGAAAATGCTTCAAAGTGTCAATATGCCTTGTATTGTGATGCAAGATCGTAAAACCACATGCAAACAAATCTGTGGTGAATATTTTTAGAAAGCATTATGCATGCAGTGTGATCGTATCATGGAAAATCCGGGCAATGGAATCTATGTAAATTACACACCTATTGGTTAGAATTCGCTCCAAAAATTTTTCCCTGAGAAAACGGCCTGATTTTCCAAACTGGCATTAGGAAAAAGCTGCAAATTCAGAGTTAATGTTTCTACTTGTAAATATGCCATGTATGGTGGATGAAATTTCTGTAATCTACACGTACACAACTCATTCTAGAAAGTGTGTTGAAACCTTGATGCATGTAGAGTGTTCGGAAAATAGAATGTCACTGTGAGGAAAACTATGTAAGTAACATTTCTGTTGGGATGTACTCGCTCCACGAGAATTTTTCTGCGAATCTGCCTCCTTTTCAAAACTGGCATTAGGAAAAATTTCGAAATGTGAGAAAATGCTTCAAATTGTCAACATGGCTTTTATGGTGGATGAAAGTTCGGTAATCCTTATGCTAACAACTCTGTAGTGAATATTTGTCGAATCCGTGATGCATGTAGTTTTTTCAGAACACGGAATTTCACGATGACGGGTTCTATGTAAATTGCATGTCTATTGGGTAGAACTCACACCAAGAGGATTTTTCTGTGGAAACTGCATGATTTTAGAGACTGACATTAGGAGAATACTACTAAATCAAAATAAAATTTCTATGTATAAATATGCACTGTAAGGTGGATTAAAGTTCGTTAATACACATGTTCACAACTCATTAAAGAATGTTTGTTGAATCCGTGGTTCATGTAACGTGTACAGAACAAGGAATGTCACGGTGATGCGAAGTAGGGAAATTACCAATCTTTTGGGTAGAACTGGCTCCAAGAGCATTTTTTTGCCAAATCTGCCTCATTTTCAAAACTGGCGTACAAACTAAAATGTGAAATCTGAGAAAATTCTTCAAAGCGTCAGTAAGCCTTGTATGGTGGATGAAAGTGCTGTAATCCACTTGCTAACAACTCTTTAGTGAATATTTGTCACATCCAAGATGCATGTAGTGTGTTCAGAACATGGAAATTGTTGTTGAGAGTATCCATGTAAATTACATGTCTATTAGTTAGAACACGCTCCAAGAGTTTTTTGCCGTTAAATCTGCCTCATTTTCGAAACTGGCATTTGGAAAACTCTGTGAAATCACAGAAAATGCTTCTAAGCATCTATATGCCTTCTATAGTGAGAAAGACCTGTAATCCACATGCAAGCAACTCTGTAGTGTATTTTTGTCGAATCTTTTCTGCATGTAGCATGTTCGAAAGATGCAATTTCACGGCGGGAGAATCTATGTAATTTACATATCTATTGTGTAGAACACGCTCCAAAAGTGTTTTCCTTTGAAAACTGCCTGATTTTCGAAACTGCAATTAGGAAATGTCTGCGAACTCAGTGTTAATGTTTCTAGGTGTCAATATGCCTTGTATGGTGGATGAAAGTTTTGTAATACACATGTACACAACTCATTAAGAATGTATGTAAAATCCGTGATGCATGTAGCGCGTTCAAAACATGCACTGTCACGGTGAGGCAAATTATGTAAATTACATATCTATTGGTTAGAACACGCTCCAGGAGCATTTTACTGAAAAATCTGCCTCAGTTTGGAAACTGGTGTTATGAAAACGCTGCAAAATCTGAGTAAATGCTTTAAGGTGACAATATGTCTTCAATGGGTTATTAAAGATGTGTAATTCACATGCTACGAACTCAGCAGTGAATATTTGTTGAATCCGTGGTGCATGGAACGTTTTTGGAACACGGAATGTTACGGTGAAAGTATCTATGAAAATGAGATGTCTATTGGATAGAACATGCACCAAGAGAATTTTTCTGCGAAAACTGCCTGATTTTTGTAACTGACGTTAGGAAAACCTGCGAAATGTTAGAAAATGTTTCTAGGTGTAAATATGCCTTGTATTGTGGTTGAAAAATCGGTAGTCCACATGCTCACGCTCATTAAATAATGTTTGTCGAAGCCGTGATGAATGTAACGTTTTCGGAACACGGAATGTCTCGGTGAGTGAAGCTCTGAAAATAAAAATTGTGCTGGTTAGAACTCGCTTGAATTGAATGTTTCTGTGAATAGTTCAAGATTTTAGAATCTGGATGTTAGGAAAAACCTGCGAAATCAGAATAACTACTTCTAGGTGAAAATATGCCTTGTATGGTGGATGAAAGTTCAGTAATCCACATGCTCACACTCATTAAAGAATGTTTGTCGAACTCGTGATGCATGTAATGTGTTCGGAATACGGAATGTCTTAGTGAAGGTAAAAATGTAAGTTACATATCTATTGGGTAGAACTCGCTTAAAGAGAATTTTTCTGCGAAATGTGCCTCATTTTGAAAACTGCCATTAGGAGAACACTGTGAAATCTGAGAAAATGCTTCTAAGTGTCAATATGCCTTGACTGGTGAATGAAAGTCCTGTAATCCACATGTTAATAACAGTGTAGTAATTATTTTTTAAACCGTGATTCATGTAGCGCTTTTAGAAATGGAATTTCACGTTAATGAAACTATGTAAATTAAAATTCTATTGAGTAGAATCAGCTAGAAGAGAATTTTTCTGCGAAAATTGCATGATTATCGAATCTGAAGTTTGGAAAAAGCTGCAAAAAGTGAGTAAATATTTGCAGGTGTAAGTGTGCCATTATGTTGCAAGATAGTTCAGTAATCCACATATTCACAACATATTAAAGAATCTTTTTCTAATCCGTGATGCATGTAGCGTGTTCAGAAGGTGGAATTTCACGGTGTTTGAAACAATGTAAATTAATTCTCTATTGGGTAGATCTCGCTCCGAGAGGGTTTTTCGGTGAAAACTTCATCATTTTTGAACCTGGCGTTTTGAAAATGCTGCAAAATGTGAGAAAATACTTCTAAGACTCAATATTCAATGTATTGTGATGAAAGTTGGGTAATCAAAATACTAACAAATTTGTAGTGAATATTTGTCGAATCGTTTATGCATGTAACATGTTCGGAACACGGAACTTCACGGCCAGGGAATTTATGTAAATTACATTTCCCTTTGTTAGAAATCACTCCAAGAGATTTTTCCTGAGAAATCGGCCTGATTTTCGAAACTGGCGTTAGGAAATACCTGCGAACCCAGATTACTAAATTCTCAGTGTACATCTGCCTTTTATGGTGGATGAAAGTTCGGTAATCCGCATGCTAACTACTCTGTAGTGAATATTTGTCGAATCCGAGATACGTGAAGTGTGTTCGGAACACAGAATATCACGGTGAACAAATCTATGTAAAATAAGTATTTCTTCGGTAGAATTTGCTCTAAGAGTTTTTTCTGAGAAATCTGCCTCATTTTGAACCTGGCGTTTGAAAATCTCTGCAAAGTCAGAGAAAATGCTTCAAAGTGTCAATATGCCTTGTATTGTGATGCAAGATCGTAAAACCACATGCAAACAAATCTGTGGTGAATATTTTTAGAAAGCATTATGCATGCAGTGGGATCGTATCACGGAAAATCCCGGCGATGGAATCTATGTAAATTACACACCTATTGGTTAGAATTCGCTCCAAAAATTTTTCCCTAAGAAAACGTCCTGATTTTCCAAACTGGCATTAGGAAAAGCTGCAAATTAAGAGTTAATGTTTCTACTTGTAAATATGCCATGTATGGTGGATGAAAGTTCTGTAATCTACATGTTCACAACTCATTCGAGAAAATTTGTTGAAACCTAGATGCATGTAGCGTTTTCGGAACACGGAATGTCTCGGTGAGTGAAGCTCTGAAAATAAAAATTGTGCTGGATAGAACTCGCTTGAATTGAATGTTTCTGTGAAAAGTTCAAGATTTTAGAATCTGGATGTTAGGAAAAACCTGCGAAATCAGAATAACTACTTTTAGGTGTAAATATGCTTTGTATGGTGGATGAAAGTTCAGTAATCCACATGCTAACACTCATTAAAGAATGTTTGTCGAACTCGTGATGCATGTAATGTGTTCGGAATACGGAATGTCATATTGAAGGTAACAATGTAAGTTACATGTCTATTGGGTAGAACTCGCTTGAAGAGTATTTTTCTGCGAAATGTGCCTCATTTTGAAAACTGCCATTAGGAGAACCCTGTGAAATCTGAGAAAATGCTTCTAAGTGTCAATATGCCTTGACTGGTGAATGAAAGTCCTGTAATCCACATGTTAATAACAGTGTAGTAATTATTTTTTAAACCGTGATTCATGTAGTGCTTTTGGAAAATGGAATTTCACGTTAATGAAACTATGTAAATTACAATTCTATTGAGTAGAATCAGCTAGAAGAGAATTTTTCTGCGAACATTGCATGATTATCGAATCTGAAGTTTGGAAAAAGCTGCTAAAAGGGAGTAAATATTTGCAGGTGTAAGTGTGCCATTATGTTGCAAGAAAGTTCAGTAATCCACATATTCACAACATATTAAAGAATCTTTTTCTAATCCGTGATGCATGTAGCGTGTTCAGAATGTGGAATTTCACGGTGTTTGAAACAATGTAAATTACTTCTCTATTGGGTAGAACTCGCTCCGAGAGTGTTTTTCTGTGGCAACTTCGTCATTTTTGAAACTGGCGTTTAGAAAATGCTGCAAAATCTGAGAAAATACTTCTAAGAATCAATATTCAATGTGTTGTGATGAAAGTTCGGTAATCCACATGCTACCAAGATTGTAGTGAATATTAGTCGAATCCTTTATGCATGTAACATGTTCGGAACACGGAATTTCACGGCCAGGGAATTTCTGTAAATTACATTTCCCTTGGTTAGAAATCACTCCAAGAGTTTTTTCCTGAGAAATCGGCCTGATTTTCGAAACTGGCGTTAGGAAAAACCTGCGAACCCAGATTACTAGATTCTCAGTGTACATCTGCATTTTATGGTGGATGAAAGTTCGGTAATCCGCATGCTAACTACTCTGTAGTGAATATTTGTCGAATCTGAGATACGTGAAGTGTGTTCGGAACACAGAATATCACGGTGAACGAATCTATGTACAATACATATCTCTTGGGTAGAATTTGCTCTAAGAGTTTTTTCTGAGAAATCTGCCTCATTTTTGAACCTGGCGTTTGAAAATGTCTGCAAAGTCAGAGAAAATGCTTCAAAGTGTCAATATGCCTTGTATTGTGATGCAAGATCGTAAAACCACATGCAAACAAATCTGTGGTGAATATTTTTAGAAAGCATTATGCATGCAGTGGGATTGTATCACGGAAAATCCCGGCGATGGAATCTATGTAAATTACACACCTATTGGTTAGAATTCGCTCCAAAAATTTTTCCCTGAGAAAACGGCCTGATTTTCCAAACTGGCATTAGGAAAAAGCTGCAAATTCAGAGTTAATGTTTCTACTTGTAAATATGCCATGTATGGTGGATGAAAGTTCTGTAATCTACATGTTCACAACTCATTCTAGAAAGTTTGTTGAAACCTGGATGCATGTAGCGTGTTCGGAAAATGGAATGTCACTGTGAGGGAAACTATGTAAATTACATTTCTATTGGGAAGTACTCGCTCCACGAGAATTTTTCTGCGAATCTGCCACCTTTTCAAAACTGGAATTAGGAAAAATTTTCGAAATGTGAGAAAATGCTTCAAATTGTCAACATGGCTTTTATGGTGGATGAAAGTTCGGTAATCCTTATGCTAACAACTCTGTAGTGAATATTTGTCGAATCCGTGATGCATGTAGCTTTTTCGGAACACGGAATTTCACGATGACGGGTTCTATGTAAATTGCATATCTATTGGGTAGAACTCGCACCAAGAGGATTTTTCTGTGGAAACTGCGTGATTTTAGAGACTGACATTAGGAGAATACTACTAAATCAAAATAAAATTCCTATGTATAAATATGCACTGTAAGGTGGATTAAAGTTCGTTAATACACATGTTCACAACTCATTAAAGTATGTTTTTTGAATCCGTGGTGCATGTAACGTGTTAAGAACACGGAATGTCACGGTGATTGAAAGTAGGGAAATTACCTATCTTTTGGGTAGAACTGGCTCCAAGAGCATTTTTCTGCCAAATCTGCCTCATTTTTAAAACTGGTGTACAAACTAACGTGTGAAATCTGAGAAAATTCTTCAAAGTGTCAGTAAGCCTTGTATGGTGGATGAAAGTGCTGTAATCCACTTGCAAACAACTCTGTAGTGAATATTTGTCACATCCAAGATGCATGTAGCGTGTTCGGAACATGGAAATTGATGTTGAGCGTATCCATGTAAATTACATGTCTATTAGAACACGCTCCAAGAGTATTTTGCCGTTAAATCTGCCTCATTTTCAAAACTGGCATTTGGAAAACTCTGTGAAATCACAGAAAATGCTTCTAAGCATCTATATGCCTTCTATAGTGAGAAAGACCTGTAGTCCACATGCAAGCAACTCTGTAGCGTATTTTTGTCGAATCTTTTCTGCATGTAGCATGTTCGAAAGATGCAATTTCACGGCGGGAGAATCTATGTAATTTACATATCTATTGTGTAGAACATGCTCCAACAGTGTTTTCCTTTGAAAACTGCCTGATTTTCGAAACTGCAATTAGGAAATGTCTGCGAACTCAGTGTTAATGTTTCTAGGTGTCAATATGCCTTGTATGGTGGATGAAACTTTTGTAATACACATGTACACACCTCATTAAGAATGTATGTAAAATCCTTGATGCATGTAGCGCGTTCGGAACATGGACTGTCACGGTGAGGCAAAGTATGTAAATTACATATCTATTGGTTAGAACACGCTCCAGGAGCATTTTACTGAAAAATCTGCCTCAGTTTGGAAACTGGTGTTATGAAAACGCTGCAAAATCTGAGTAAATGCTTTAAGGTGACAATATGTCTTCAATGGGTTATTAAAGATGTGTAATTCACATGCTAAGAACTCAGCAGTGAATATTTGTTGAATCCGTGGTGCATGGACTGTTTTCGGAACACGGAATGTTACGGTGAAAGTATCTATGAAAATGAGATGTCTATTGGATAGAACATGCACCAAGAGAATTTTTCTGCGAAAACTGCCTGATTTTTGTAACTGACGTTAGGAAAACCTGCGAAATGTAAGTAAATGTTTCTAGGTGTAAATATGCCTTGTATTGTGGTTGAAAAATCGGTAGTCCACATGCTCACGCTCATTAAATAATGTTTGTCGAAGCCGTGATGAATGTAACGTTTTCGGAACACGGAATGTCTCGGTGAGTGAAGCTCTGAAAATAAAAATTGTGCTGGATAGAACTCGCTTGAATTGAATGTTTCTCTGAAAAGTTCAAGATTTTAGAATCTGGATGTTAGGAAAAACCTGCGAAATCAGAATAACTACTTCTAGGTGAAAATATGCCTTGTATGGTGGATGAAAGTTCAGTAATCCACATGCTAACACTCATTAAAGAATGTTTGTCGAACTCGTGATGCATGTAATGTGTTCGGAATACGGAATGTCATATTGAAGGTAACAATGTAAGTTACATGTCTATTGGGTAGAACTCGCTTAAAGAGAATTTTTCTGCGAAATGTGCCTCATTTTGAAAACTGCCATTAGGAGAACCCTGTGAAATCTGAGAAAATGCTTCTAAGTGTCAATATGCCTTGACTGGTGAATGAAAGTCCTGTAATCCACATGTTAATAACAGTGTAGTAATTATTTTTTAAACCGTGATTCATGTAGTGCTTTTGGAAAATGGAATTTCACGTTAATGAAACTATGTAAATTACAATTCTATTGAGTAGAATCAGCTAGAAGAGAATTTTTCTGCGAAAATTGCATGATTATCGAATCTGAAGTTTGGAAAAAGCTGCAAAAAGGGAGTAAATATTTGCAGGTGTAAGTGTGCCATTATGTTGCAAGAAAGTTCAGTAATCCACATATTCACAACATATTAAAGAATCTTTTTCTAATCCGTGATGCATGTAGCGTGTTCAGAATGTGGAATTTCACGGTGTTTGAAACAATGTAAATTACTTCTCTATTGGGTAGAACTCGCTCCGAGAGTGTTTTTCTGTGGCAACTTCGTCATTTTTGAAACTGGTGTTTAGAAAACGCTGCAAAATGTGAGAAAATACTTCTAAGAATCAATATTCAATGTGTTGTGATGAAAGTTCGGTAATCCACATGCTACCAAGTTTGTAGTGAATATTAGTCGAATCTTTTATGCATGTAACATGTTCGGAACACGGAATTTCACGGCCAGGGAATTTCTGTAAATTACATTTCCCTTGGTTAGAAATCACTCCAAGAGTTATTTCCTGAGAAATCGGCCTGATTTTCGAAACTGGCGTTAGGAAAAACCTGCGAATCCAGATTACTTGATTCTCAGTGTACATCTGCATTTTATGGTGGATGAAGTTCGGTAATCCGCATGCTAACTACTCTGTAGTGAATATTTGTCGAATCTGAGATACGTGAAGTGTGTTCGGAACACAGAATATCACGGTGAACGAATCTATGTACAATACATATCTCTTGGGTAGAATTTGCTCTAAGAGTTTTTTCTGAGAAATCTGCCTCATTTTTGAACCTGGCGTTTGAAAATCTCTGCAAAGTCAGAGAAAATGCTTCAAAGTGTCAATATGCCTTGTATTGTGATGCAAGATCGTAAAACCACATGCAAACAAATCTGTGGTGAATATTTTTAGAAAGCATTATGCATGCAGTGTGATCGTATCACGGAAAATCCCGGCGATGGAATCTATGTAAATTACACACCTATTGGTTAGAATTCGCTCCAAAAATTTTTCCCTGAGGAAACGGCCTGATTTTCCAAACTGGCATTAGGAAAAAGCTGCAAATTCAGAGTTAATGTTTCTACTTGTAAATATGCCATGTATGGTGGATGAAAGTTCTGTAATCTACATGTTCACAACTCATTCTAGAAAGTTTGTTGAAACCTGGATGCATGTAGCGTGTTCGGAAAATGGAATGTCACTCTGAGGGATACTATGTAAATTACATTTCTATTGGGAAGTACTCGCTCCACGAGAATTTTTCTGCGAATCTACCTCCTTTTCAAAACTGGAATTAGAAAAATTTTCGAAATGTGAGAAAATGCTTCAAATTGTCAACATGGCTTTTATGGTGGATGAAAGTTCGGTAATCCTTATGCTAACAACTCTGTAGTGAATATTTGTCGAATCCGTGATGCATGTAGCTTTTTCGGAACACGGAATTTCACGATGACGGGTTCTATGTAAATTGCATATCTATTGGGTAGAACTCGCACCAAGAGGATTTCTCTGTGGAAACTGCGTGATTTTAGAGACTGACATTAGGAGAATACTACTAAATCAAAATAAAATTCCTATGTGTAAATATGCACTGTAAGGTGGATTAAAGTTCGTTAATACACATGTTCACAACTCATTAAAGTATGTTTTTTGAATCCGTGGTGCATGTAACGTGTTAAGAACACGGAATGTCACGGTGATTGAAAGTAGGGAAATTACCTATCTTTTGGGTAGAACTGGCTCCAAGAGCATTTTTCTGCCAAATCTGCCTCATTTTTAAAACTGGTGTACAAACTAACGTGTGAAATCTGAGAAAATTCTTCAAAGTGTCAGTAAGCCTTGTATGGTGGATGAAAGTGCTGTAATCCACTTGCAAACAACTCTGTAGTGAATATTTGTCACATCCAAGATGCATGTAGCGTGTTCGGAACATGGAAATTGATGTTGAGCGTATCCATGTAAATTACATGTCTATTAGTTAGAACACGCTCCAAGAGTATTTTGCCGTTAAATCTGCCTCATTTTCAAAACTGGCATTTGGAAAACTCTGTGAAATCACAGAAAATGCTTCTAAGCATCTATATGCCTTCTATAGTGAGAAAGACCTGTAGTCCACATGCAAGCAACTCTGTAGCGTATTTTTGTCGAATCTTTTCTGCATGTAGCATGTTCGAAAGATGCAATTTCACGGCGGGAGAATCTATGTAATTTACATATCTATTGTGTAGAACATGCTCCAACAGTGTTTTCCTTTGAAAACTGCCTGATTTTCGAAACTGCAATTAGGAAATATCTGCGAACTCAGTGTTAATGTTTCTAGGTGTCAATATGCCTTGTATGGTGGATGAAACTTTTGTAATACACATGTACACACCTCATTAAGAATGTATGTAAAATCCTTGATGCATGTAGCGCGTTCGGAACATGGACTGTCACGGTGAGGCAAAGTATGTAAATTACATATCTATTGGTTAGAACACGCTCCAGGAGCATTTTACTGAAAAATCTGCCTCAGTTTGAAAACTGGTGTTATGAAAAAGCTGCAAAATCTGAGTAAATGCTTTAAGGTGACAATATGTCTTCAATGGGTTATTAAAGATGTGTAATTCACATGCTAAGAACTCAGCAGTGAATATTTGTTGAATCCGTGGTGCATGGACTGTTTTCGGAACACGGAATGTTACGGTGAAAGTATCTATGAAAATGAGATGTCTATTGGATAGAACATGCACCAAGAGAATTTTTCTGCGAAAACTGCCTGATTTTTGTAACTGACGTTAGGAAAACCTGCGAAATGTAAGTAAATGTTTCTAGGTGTAAATATGCCTTGTATTGTGGTTGAAAAATCGGTAGTCCACATGCTCACGCTCATTAAATAATGTTTGTCGAAGCCGTGATGAATGTAACGTTTTCGGAACACGGAATGGCTCGGTGAATGAAGCTCTGAAAATAAAAATTGTGCTGGATAGAACTCGCTTGAATTGAATGTTTCTGTGAAAAGTTCAAGATTTTAGAATCTGGATGTTAGGAAAAACCTGCGAAATCAGAATAACTACTTCTAGGTGAAAATATGCCTTGTATGGTGGATGAAAGTTCAGTAATCCACATGCTCACACTCATTAAAGAATGTTTGTCGAACTCGTGATGCATGTAATGTGTTCGGAATACGGAATGTCATATTGAAGGTAACAATGTAAGTTACATGTCTATTGGGTAGAACTCGCTTAAAGAGAATTTTTCTGCGAAATGTGCCTCATTTTGAAAACTGCCATTAGGAGAACCCTGTGAAATCTGAGAAAATGCTTCTAAGTGTCAATATGCCTTGACTGGTGAATGAAAGTCCTGTAATCCACATGTTAATAACAGTGTAGTAATTATTTTTTAAACCGTGATTCATGTAGTGCTTTTGGAAAATGGAATTTCACGTTAATGAAACTATGTAAATTACAATTCTATTGAGTAGAATCAGCTAGAAGAGAATTTTTCTGCGAAAATTGCATGATTATCGAATCTGAAGTTTGGAAAAAGCTGCAAAAAGGGAGTAAATATTTGCAGGTGTAAGTGTGCCATTATGTTGCAAGAAAGTTCAGTAATCCACATATTCACAACATATTAAAGAATCTTTTTCTAATCCGTGATGCATGTAGCGTGTTCAGAATGTGGAATTTCACGGTGTTTGAAACAATGTAAATTACTTCTCTATTGGGTAGAACTCGCTCCGAGAGTGTTTTTCTGTGGCAACTTCGTCATTTTTGAAACTGGTGTTTAGAAAACGCTGCAAAATGTGAGAAAATACTTCTAAGAATCAATATTCAATGTGTTGTGATGAAAGTTCAGTAATCCACATGCTACCAAGTTTGTAGTGAATATTAGTCGAATCCTTTATGCATGTAACATGTTCGGAACACGGAATTTCACGGCCAGGGAATTTCTGTAAATTACATTTCCCTTGGTTAGAAATCACTCCAAGAGTTATTTCCTGAGAAATCGGCCTGATTTTCGAAACTGGCGTTAGGAAAAACCTGCGAATCCAGATTACTTGATTCTCAGTGTACATCTGCATTTTATGGTGGATGAAAGTTCGGTAATCCGCATGCTAACTACTCTGTAGTGAATATTTGTCGAATCTGAGATACTTGAAGTGTGTTCGGAACACAGAATATCACGGTGAACGAATCTATGTACAATACATATCTCTTGGGTAGAATTTGCTCTAAGAGTTTTTTTCTGAGAAATCTGCCTCATTTTTGAACCTGGCGTTTGAAAATCTCTGCAAAGTCAGAGAAAATGCTTCAAAGTGTCAATATGCCTTGTATTGTGATGCAAGATCGTAAAACCACATGCAAACAAATCTGTGGTGAATATTTTTAGAAAGCATTATGCATGCAGTGTGATCGTATCACGGAAAATCCCGGCGATGGAATCTATGTAAATTACACACCTATTGGTTAGAATTCGCTCCAAAAATTTTTCCCTGAGAAAACGGCCTGATTTTCCAAACTGGCATTAGGAAAAAGCTGCAAATTCAGAGTTAATGTTTCTACTTGTAAATATGCCATGTATGGTGGATGAAAGTTCTGTAATCTACATGTTCACAACTCATTCTAGAAAGTTTGTTGAAACCTGGATGCATGTAGCGTGTTCGGAAAATGGAATGTCACTGTGAGGGAAACTATGTAAATTACATTTCTATTGGGAAGTACTCGCTCCACGAGAATTTTTCTGCGAATCTGCCACCTTTTCAAAACTGGCATTAGGAAAAATTTTCGAAATGTGAGAAAATGCTTCAAATTGTCAACATGGCTTTTATGGTGGATGAAAGTTCGGTAATCCTTATGATAACAACTCTGTAGTGAATATTTGTCGAATCCGTGATGCATGTAGCTTTTTTGGAACACGGAATTTCACGATGACGGGTTCTATGTAAATTGCATATCTATTGGGTAGAACTCGCACCAAGAGGATTTTTCTGTGGAAACTGCATGATTTTAGAGACTGACATTAGGAGAATACTACTAAATCAAAATAAAATTCCTATGTATAAATATGCACTGTAAGGTGGATTAAAGTTCGTTAATACACATGTTCACAACTCATTAAAGTATGTTTTTTGAATCCGTGGTGCATGTAACGTGTTAAGAACACGGAATGTCACGGTGATTGAAAGTAGGGAAATTACCTATCTTTTGGGTAGAACTGGCTCCAAGAGCATTTTTCTGCCAAATCTGCCTCATTTTTAAAACTGGTGTACAAACTAACGTGTGAAATCTGAGAAAATTCTTCAAAGTGTCAGTAAGCCTTGTATGGTGGATGAAAGTGCTGTAATCCACTTGCAAACAACTCTGTAGTGAATATTTGTCACATCCAAGATGCATGTAGCGTGTTCGGAACATGGAAATTGATGTTGAGCGTATCCATGTAAATTACATGTCTATTAGTTAGAACACGCTCCAAGAGTTTTTTGCCGTTAAATCTGCCTCATTTTCAAAACTGGCATTTGGAAAACTCTGTGAAATCACAGAAAATGCTTCTAAGCATCTATATGCCTTCTATAGTGAGAAAGACCTGTAGTCCACATGCAAGCAACTCTGTAGCGTATTTGTGTCGAATTTTTTCTGCATGTAGCATGTTCGAAAGATGCAATTTCACGGCGGGAGAATCTATGTAATTTACATATCTATTGTGTAGAACATGCTCCAACAGTGTTTTCCTTTGAAAACTGCCTGATTTTCGAAACTGCAATTAGGAAATATCTGCGAACTCAGTGTTAATGTTTCTAGGTGTCAATATGCCTTGTATGGTGGATGAAACTTTTGTAATACACATGTACACACCTCATTAAGAATGTATGTAAAATCCTTGATGCATGTAGCGCGTTCGGAACATGGACTGTCACGGTGAGGCAAAGTATGTAAATTACATATCTATTGGTTAGAACACGCTCCAGGAGCATTTTACTGAAAAATCTGCCTCAGTTTGGAAACTGGTGTTATGAAAACGCTGCAAAATCTGAGTAAATGCTTTAAGGTGACAATATGTCTTCAATGGGTTATTAAAGATGTGTAATTCACATGCTAAGAACTCAGCAGTGAATATTTGTTGAATCCGTGGTGCATGGACTGTTTTCGGAACACGGAATGTTACGGTGAAAGTATCTATGAAAATGAGATGTCTATTGGATAGAACATGCACCAAGAAAATTTTTCTGCGAAAACTGCCTGATTTTTGTAACTGACGTTAGGAAAACCTGCGAAATGTAAGTAAATGTTTCTAGGTGTAAATATGCCTTGTATTGTGGTTGAAAAATCGGTAGTCCACATGCTCACGCTCATTAAATAATGTTTGTCGAAGCCGTGATGAATGTAACGTTTTCGGAACACGGAATGGCTCGGTGAATGAAGCTCTGAAAATAAAAATTGTGCTGGATAGAACTCGCTTGAATTGAATGTTTCTGTGAAAAGTTCAAGATTTTAGAATCTGGATGTTAGGAAAAACCTGCGAAATCAGAATAACTACTTCTAGGTGAAAATATGCCTTGTATGGTGGATGAAAGTTCAGTAATCCACATGCTCACACTCATTAAAGAATGTTTGTCGAACTCGTGATGCATGTAATGTGTTCGGAATACGGAATGTCATATTGAAGGTAACAATGTAAGTTACATGTCTATTGGGTAGAACTCGCTTAAAGAGAATTTTTCTGCGAAATGTGCCTCATTTTGAAAACTGCCATTAGGAGAACCCTGTGAAATCTGAGAAAATGCTTCTAAGTGTCAATATGCCTTGACTGGTGAATGAAATTCCGGTAAATCACATGTTAATAACAGTGTAGTAATTATTTTTTAAACCGTGATTCATGTAGCGCTTTTGGAAAATGGAATTTCACGGTAATGAAACTACGTAAATTACAATTCTATTGAGTAGAACGAGCTAGAAGAGAATTTTTCTGCGAAAATTGCGTGATTATCGAATCTGAAGATTGGAAAAAGCTGCAAAAAGGGAGTAAATATTTGCAGGTGTAAGTGTGCCATTATGTTGCAAGAAAGTTCAGTAATCCACATATTCACAACATATTAAAGAATCTTTTTCTAATCCGTGATGCATGTAGCGTGTTCAGAACGTGGAATTTCACGGTGATTGAAACAATGTAAATTAATTCTCTATTGGGTAGAACTCGCTCCGAGAGAGTTTTTCTGCGAAAACTTCGTCATTTTTGAACCTGGCGTTTAGAAAATGCTGCAAAATCTGAGAAAATACTTCTAAGAATCAATATTAAATGTATTGTGATGAAATTTCGGTAATCCACATGCTACCAAATTTGTAGTGAATATTTGTCCAATTATTTATGCATGTAACATGTTCGGTACACGGAATTTCACAGCGGGAGAATCTATGTAATTTACATTTCAATTGAGTTGAACACGCTCCAACAGTATTTTCCTTTGAAAACTGTCTGATTTCTGAAACTGCTGAAACAAAAAGCTGCGAACACCGAGTTAATGTTTCTAGGTGTCAATATGCCTTGTATGGTGGATGAAAGTTTTGTAATACACATGTACACAACTCATTAAGAATGTCTGTAAAATCCGTGATGAATGTAGCGTGTTCTGAACATGGACTGTCACGGTGAGGCAAACTATGTAAATTACATATCTATTGGATAGAACACGCTGCAGGAACATTTTACTGAAAAATCTGCCTCAGTTTGGAAACTGGTGTTTTGAAAACGCTGCAAAATCTGAGTAAATGCTTTAAGGAGACAATATGTCTTCAATGGGTTATTAATGATGTGTAATTCACATGCTAAGAACTCAGCAGTGAATATTTGTTGAATCCGTGGTGCATGTACCATTTTCAGAACACGGAATGTTACGGTGATGGTATCTATGAAAATGAGATGTCTATTGGATAGAACATGCACCAAGAGAATTTTTCTGCGAAAACTGCCTGATTTTGATAACTGATATTAGGAAAACCGGCGAAATCTAAGTAAATGTATGTAGGTGTAAATATGGCTTGTATTGTGGTTGAAAAATCGGTAATCAACCTGCTCACGGTCATTAAATAATGTTTGTCGAAGCCGTGATGAATGTAACGTTTTCGGAACACAGAATGTCTCGGTGAGTGAAGCTCTGAAAATAACAATTCTGCTGGATAGAACTCGCTTGAATTGATTGTTTCTGTGAAAATTTCATGATTTTCGAAACTGGATGTTAGGAAAAACCTGTAAAATCAGAATAACTACTTCTAAGTGTAAATATGCCTTGTATGGTGGATGAAATATTGGTAGTCCACATGCTCACACTCACTAACAATTTATGTCGAAATCGTGATGCATGTAAATTGTTTGGAATACGGAATGTCTTAGTGAAGGTAACAATGTAAGTTACATGTCTATTGGGTAGAACTCACACCAAGAGGATTTTTCTGTGGAAACTGCATGATTTTAGAGACTGACATTAGGAGAATACTACTAAATCAAAATAAAATTTCTATGTATAAATATGCACTGTAAGGTGGATTAAAGTTCGTTAATACACATGTACACAACTCATTAAAGAATGTTTGTTGAATCCGTGGTTCATGTAACGTGTACAGAACAAGGAATGTCACGGTGATTGAAAGTAGGGAAATTACCTATCTTTTGGGTAGAACTGGCTCCAATAGCATTTTTTTGCCAAATCTGCCTCATTTTCAAAACTGACGTACAAACTAAAATGTGAAATCTGAGAAAATTCTTCAAATCAGTAAGCCTTGTATGGTGGATGAAAGTGCTGTAATCCACTTGCTAACAACTCTTTAGTGAATATTTGTCACATCCAAGATGCATGTAGTGTGTTCAGAACATGGAAATTGTTGTTGAGAGTATCCATGTAAATTACATGTCTATTAGTTAGAACACGCTCCAAGAGTTTTTTGCCGTTAAATCTGCCTCATTTTCGAAACTGGCATTTGGAAAACTCTGTGAAATCACAGAAAATGCTTCTAAGCATCTATATGCCTTCTATAGTGAGAAAGAACTGTAATCCACATGCAAGCAACTCTGTAGTGTATTTTTGTCGAATCTTTTCTGCATGTAGCATGTTCGAAAGATGCAATTTCACGGCGGGAGAATCTATGTAATTTACATATCTATTGTGTAGAACACACTCCAAAAGTGTTTTCCTTTGAAAACTGCCTGATTTTCGAAACTGCAATTAGGAAATGTCTGTGAACTCAGTGTTAATGTTTCTAGGTGTCAATTAGCCTTGTATGGTGGATGAAAGTTTTGTAATACACATGTACACAACTCATTAAGAATGTATGTAAAATCCGTGATGCATGTAGCGCGTTCAAAACATGCACTGTCACGGTGAGGCAAACTATGTAAATTACATATCTATTGGTTAGAACACGCTGCAGGAGCATTTTACTGAAAAATCTTCCTCAGTTTGGAAACTGGTGTTATGAAAACGCTGCAAAATCTGAGTAAATGGTTTAAGGTGACAATATGTCTTCAATGGGTTATTAATGATGTTTAATTCACATGCTAAGAACTCAGCAGTGAATATTTGTTGAATACGTGGTGCATGTACCATTTTCGGAACACGGAATGTTACGGTGATGGTATCTATGAAAATGAGATGTCTATTGGATAGAACATGCACCAAGAGAATTTTTCTGCGAAAACTGCCTGACTTTGATAACTGATGTTAGGAAAACCGGCGAAATCTAAGTAAATATATGTAGGTGTAAATATGGCTTGTATTGTGGTTGAAAAATCGGTAATCAACCTGCTCACGGTCATTAAATAATTTTTGTCGAAGCCGTGATGAATGTAACGTTTTCGGAACACGGAATGTCTCGGTGAGTGAAGCTCTGATAATAACAATTCTGCTGGATTGAACTCGCTTGAATTGATTGTTTCTGTGAAAATTTCATGATTTTCGAAACTGGATGTTAGGAAAAACCTGCAAAATCAGAATAACTACTTCTAGGTGTAAATATGCCTTGTATGGTTGATGAAATATTGGTAGTCCACATGCTCACACTCACTAACAATGTATGTCGAAATCGTGATGCATGTAAATTGTTTGGAATACGGAATGTCATAGTGAAGGTAACAATGTAAGTTACATGTCTATTGGGTAGAACTCGCTTGAAGAGAATTTTTCTGAGAAATGGGCCTCATTTTCAAAACTGCCATCAGGAGAATCCTGTGAAATCTGAGAAAATTCTTCTAAGTGTCAATATGCCTTGACTGCTGAATGAAACTCCGGTGATCCACATGTTATTAACAGTGTAGTAATGATTTTTTAAACCTTGATTCATGTAGCGCTTTTGGAAAATTGAATTTCACGGTAATGAAACTATGTAAATTACAATTCTATTGAGCAGAACGAGCTAGAAGAGAATTTTTCAGCGAAAATTGCATGATTATCAAATCTGAAGTTTGGAAAAATCTGCAAAAAGGGAGTAAATATTTGCAGGTGTAAGTGTGCCATTATGTTGCAAGAAAGTTCAGTTATCCACATATTCACAACATATTAAAGAATTTTTTTTCTAATCTGTGATGCATGTAGCGTGTTCAGAACGTGGAATTTCACGGTGTTTGAAACAATGTAAATTACTTCTCTATTGGGTAGAACTCGCTCCGAGAGTGTTTTTCTGCGACAACTTCGTCATTTTTAAAACTGGCGTTTAGAAAACGCTGCAAAATATGAGAAAATACTTCTAAGAATCAATATTCAATGTGTTGTGATGAAAGTTCGGTAATCCACATGCTACCAAATTTGTAGTGAATATTAGTCGAATCCTTTATGCATGTAACATGTTCGGAACACGGAATTTCACGGCCAGGGAATTTATGTAAATTACATTTCCCATGGTTAGAAATCACTCCAAGAGTTTTTTCCTGAGAAATCGGCCTGATTTTCGAAACTGGCGTAAGGAAAAACCTGCGAACCCAGATTAATAGATTCTCGGTGTACATCTGCCTTTTATGGTGGATGAAAGTTCGGTAATCCGCATGCTAACTACTCTGTAGTGAATATTTGTCGAATCCGTGATGCATGTAGCTTTTTCGGAACACGGAATTTCACGATGACGGGTTCTATGTAAATTGCATGTCTATTGGGTAGAACTCACACCAAGAGGATTTTTCTGTGGAAACTGCATGATTTTAGAGACTGACATTAGGAGAATACTACTAAATCAAAATAAAATTTCTATGTATAAATATGCACTGTAAGGTGGATTAAAGTTCGTTAATACACATGTTCACAACTCATTAAAGTATGTTTTTTGAATCCGTGGTGCATGTAACGTGTACAGAACAAGGAATGTCACGGTGATGCGAAGTAGGGAAATTACCAATCTTTTGGGTAGAACTGGCTCCAATAGCATTGTTTTGCCAAATCTGCCTCATTTTCAAAACTGGCGTACAAACTAAAATGTGAAATCTGAGAAAATTCTTCAAAGCGTCAGTAAGCCTTGTATGGTGGATGAAAGTGCTGTAATCCACTTGCTAACAACTCTTTAGTGAATATTTGTCACATCCAAGATGCATGTAGTGTGTTCAGAACATGGAAATTGTTGTTGAGAGTATCCATGTAAATTACATGTCTATTAGTTAGAACACGCTCCAAGAGTTTTTTGCCGTTAAATCTGCCTCATTTTCGAAACTGGCATTTGGAAAACTCTGTGAAATCACAGAAAATGCTTCTAAGCATCTATATGCCTTCTATAGTGAGAAAGACCTGTAATCCACATGCAAGCAACTCTGTAGTGTATTTTTGTCGAATCTTTTCTGCATGTAGCATGTTCGAAAGATGCAATTTCACGGCGGGAGAATCTATGTAATTTACATATCTATTGTGTAGAACACACTCCAAAAGTGTTTTCCTTTGAAAACTGCCTGATTTTCGAAACTGCAATTAGGAAATGTCTGCGAACTCAGTGTTAATGTTTCTAGGTGTCAATTAGCCTTGTATGGTGGATGAAAGTTTTGTAATACACATGTACACAACTCATTAAGAATGTATGTAAAATCCGTGATGCATGTAGCGCGTTCAAAACATGCACTGTCACGGTGAGGCAAACTATGTAAATTACATATCTATTGGTTAGAACACGCTGCAGGAGCATTTTACTGAAAAACCTTCCTCAGTTTGGAAACTGGTGTTATGAAAACGCTGCAAAATCTGAGTAAATGGTTTAAGGTGACAATATGTCTTCAATGGGTTATTAATGATGTGTAATTCACATGCTAAGAACTCAGCAGTGAATATTTGTTGAATCCGTGGTGCATGTACCATTTTCGGAACACGGAATGTTACGGTGATGGTATCTATGAAAATGAGATGTCTATTGGATAGAACATGCACCAAGAGAATTTTTCTGCGAAAACTGCCTGACTTTGATAACTGATGTTAGGAAAACCGGCGAAATCTAAGTAAATGTATGTAGGTGTAAATATGGCTTGTATTGTGGTTGAAAAATCGGTAATCAACCTGCTCACGGTCATTAAATAATTTTTGTCGAAGCCGTGATGAATATAACGTTTTCGGAACACGGAATGTCTCGGTGAGTGAAGCTCTGAAAATAAAAATTTTGCTGGATAGAACTCGCTTGAATTGAATGTTTCTGTGAAAAGTTCAAGATTTTAGAATCTGGATGTTAGGAAAAACCTGCGAAATCAGAATAACTACTTCTAGGTGAAAATATGCCTTGTATGGTGGATGAAAGTTCAGTATTCCACATGCTCACACTCATTAAAGAATGTTTGTCGAACTCGTGATGCATGTAATGTGTTCGGAATACGGAATGTCTTAGTGAAGGTAAAAATGTAAGTTACATATCTATTGGGTAGAACTCGCTTAAAGAGAATTTTTCTGCGAAATGTGCCTCATTTTGAAAACTGCCATTAGGAGAACCCTGTGAAATCTGAGAAAATGCTTCTAAGTGTCAATATGCCTTGACTGGTGAATGAAAGTCCTGTAATCCACATGTTAATAACAGTGTAGTAATTATTTTTTAAACCGTGATTCATGTAGCGTTTTTGGAAATGGAATTTCACGGTAATGAAACTATGTAAATTAAAATTCTATTGAGTAGAATCAGCTAGAAGAGAATTTTTCTGCGAAAATTGCATGATTATCGAATCTGAAGTTAGGAAAAAGCTGCAAAAAGGGAGTAAATATTTGCAGGTGTAAGTGTGCCATTATGTTGCAAGATAGTTCAGTAATCCACATATTCACAACATATTAAAGAATCTTTTTCTAATCCGTGATGCATGTAGCGTGTTCAGAACGTGGAATTTCACGGTGTTTGAAACAATGTAAATTAATTCTCTATTGGGTAGATCTCGCTCCGAGAGGGTTTTTCGGTGAAAACTTCGTCATTTTTGAACCTGGCGTTTTGAAAACGCTGCAAAATGTGAGAAAATACTTCTAAGACTCAATATTCAATGTATTGTGATGAAAGTTGGGTAATCAAAATACTAACAAATTTGTAGTGAATATTTGTCGAATCGTTTATGCATGTAACATGTTCGGAACACGGAATTTCACGGCCAGGGAATTTATGTAAATTACATTTCCCGTTGTTAGAAATCACTCCAAGAGTTTTTTCCTGAGAAATCGGCCTGATTTTCGAAACTGGCGTTAGGAAATACCTGCGAACCCAGATTACTAGATTCTCGGTGTACATCTGCCTTTTATGGTGGATGAAAGTTCGGTAATCTGCATGCTTACTACTCTGTAGTGAATATTTGTCGAATCCGAGATACGTGAAGTGTGTTCGGAACACAGAATATCACGGTGAGTGAATCTATGTAAAATAAGTATTTCTTGGGTAGAATTTGCTCTAAGAGTTTTTTCTGAGAAATCTGCCTCATTTTGAACCTGGCGTTTGAAAATCTCTGCAAAGTCAGAGAAAATGCTTCAAAGTGTCAATATGCCTTGTATTGTGATGCAAGATCGTAAAACCACATGCAAACAAATCTGTGGTGAATATTTTTAGAAAGCATTATGCATGCAGTGGGATCGTATCACGGAAAATCCCGGCGATGGAATCTATGTAAATTACACACCTATTGGTTAGAATTCGCTCCAAAAATTTTTCCCTGAGAAAACGTCCTGATTTTCCAAACTGGCATTAGGAAAAGCTGAAAATTAAGAGTTAATGTTTCTACTTGTAAATATGCCATGTATGGTGGATGAAAGTTCTGTAATCTACATGTTCACAACTCATTCGAGAAAATTTGTTGAAACCTAGATGCATGTAGCGTTTTCGGAAAATAGAATGTCACTGTGAGTAAAACTATGTAAATTACATTTCTGTTGGGATGTACTCACTCCACGAGAATTTTTCTGCGAATCTGCCACCTTTTCAAAACTGGCATTAGGAAAAACTTTCGAAATGTGAGAAAATGCTTCAAATTGTCAACATGGCTTTTATGGTGGATGAAAGTTCGGTAATCCTTATGCTAACAACTCTGTAGTGAATATTTGTCGAATCCATGATGCATGTAGCTTTTTCGGAACACGGAATTTCACGATGACGGGTTCTATGTAAATTGCATGTCTTTTGGGTAGAACTCGCTCCAAGAGGATTTTTCTGTGGAAACTGCATGATTTTAAAGACTGACATTAGGAGAACACTACGAAATCAGAATAAAATTTCTATGTATAAATATGCACTGTAAGGTGGATTAAAGTTCGTTAATACACATGTTCACAACTCATTAAAGAATGTTTGTTGAATCCGTGGTGCATGTAACGTGTTCAGAACACGGAAAGTCACGGTGATTTGAAGTAGGGAAATTACCTATCTTTTGGGTAGAACTGGCTCCAAGAGCATTTTTCTGCCAAATCTGCCTCATTTTCAAAACTGGCGTTTAAACTAACGTGTGAAATCTGAGAAAATTCTTCAAAGTGTCAGTAAGCCTTGTATGGTGGATGAAAGTGCTGTAATCCACTTGCTAACAACTCTGTAGTGAATATTTGTCACATCCAAGATGCATGTAGCATGTTCGGAACATGGAATTTGATGGTGAGCGAATCCATGTACATTACATGTCTATTAGAACACGCTCCAAGAGGTTTATGCCGTGAAATCTGCCTCATTTTCGAAACTGGAATTTGGAAAACCCTGTGAAATCACAGAAAATGCTTCTAAGCATCTATATGCCTTCTATAGTGAGAAAGTCCTGTAATCCACATGCAAGCAACTCTGTAGTGTATTTTTGTCGAATCTCTTCTGCATGTAGCTTGTTCGAAACACGTAATTTCACGGCGGGAGAATCTATGTAATTTACATATCTATTGGGTAGAACACGCTCCAACAGTTTTTTCCTTTGAAAACTGCCTGATTTTCGAATCTGCTATTAGGAAATGTCTGCGAACTCAGTGTTAATGTTTCTAGGTGTCAATATGCCTTGTGTGGTGGATGAAAGTTTAGTAATACACATTTACACACCTCATTAAGAATGTATGTAAAATCCTTGATGCATGTAGCGCGTTCGGAACATGGACTGTCACGGTGAGGCAAAGTATGTAAATTACATATCTATTGGTTAGAACACGCTGCAGGAACATTTTACTGAAAAATCTGCCTCAGTTTGGAAACTGGTGTTATTAAAACGCTGCAAAATCTGAGTAAATGCTTTAAGGTGACAATATGTCTTCAATGGGTTATTAAAGATGTGTAATTCACATGCTAAGAACTCAGCAGTGAATATTTGTTGAATCCGTGGTGCATGGACCATTTTCTGAACACGGAATGTTACGGTGATGGTATCTATGAAAATGAGAAGTCTATTGGCTAGAACATGCACCAAGAGAATTTTTCTGCGAAATCTGCCTGATTTTTGTAACTGACGTTAGGAAAACCTGCGAAATGTAAGTAAATGTTTCTAGGTGTAAATATGCCTTGTATTGTGGTTGAAAAATCGGTAGTCCACATGCTCACGCTCATTAAATAATGTTTGTCGAAGCCGTGATGAATGTAACGTTTTCGGAACACGGAATGGCTCGGTGAATGAAGCTCTGAAAATAAAAATTGTGCTGGATAGAACTCGCTTGAATTGAATGTTTCTGTGAAAAGTTCAAGATTTTAGAATCTGGATGTTAGGAAAAACCTGCGAAATCAGAATAACTACTTCTAGGTGAAAATATGCCTTGTATGGTGGATGAAAGTTCAGTAATCCACATGCTCACACTCATTAAAGAATGTTTGTCGAACTCGTGATGCATGTAATGTGTTCGGAATACAGAATGTCATATTGAAGGTAACAATGTAAGTTACATGTCTATTGGGTAGAACTCGCTTAAAGAGAATTTTTCTGCGAAATGTGCCTCATTTTGAAAACTGCCATTAGGAGAACCCTGTGAAATCTGAGAAAATGCTTCTAAGTGTCAATATGCCTTGACTGGTGAATGAAAGTCCTGTAATCCACATGTTAATAACAGTGTAGTAATTATTTTTTAAACCGTGATTCATGTAGTGCTTTTGGAAAATGGAATTTCACGTTAATGAAACTATGTAAATTACAATTCTATTGAGTAGAATCAGCTAGAAGAGAATTTTTCTGCGAAAATTGCATGATTATCGAATCTGAAGTTTGGAAAAAGCTGCAAAAAGGGAGTAAATATTTGCAGGTGTAAGTGTGCCATTATGTTGCAAGAAAGTTCAGTAATCCACATATTCACAACATATTAAAGAATCTTTTTCTAATCCGTGATGCATGTAGCGTGTTCAGAATGTGGAATTTCACGGTGATTGAAACAATGTAAATTACTTCTCTATTGGGTAGAACTCGCTCCGAGAGTGTTTTTCTGTGGCAACTTCGTCATTTTTGAAACTGGCGTTTAGAAAACGCTGCAAAATGTGAGAAAATACTTCTAAGAATCAATATTCAATGTGTTGTGATGAAAGTTCGGTAATCCACATGCTACCAAGTTTGTAGTGAATATTAGTCGAATCCTTTATGCATGTAACATGTTCGGAACACGGAATTTCACGGCCAGGGAATTTCTGTAAATTACATTTCCCTTGGTTAGAAATCACTCCAAGAGTTATTTCCTGAGAAATCGGCCTGATTTTCGAAACTGGCGTTAGGAAAAACCTGCGAATCCAGATTACTAGATTCTCAGTGTACATCTGCATTTTATGGTGGATGAAAGTTCGGTAATCCGCATGCTAACTACTCTGTAGTGAATATTTGTCGAATCTGAGATACGTGAAGTGTGTTCGGAACACAGAATATCACGGTGAACGAATCTATGTACAATACATATCTCTTGGGTAGAATTTGCTCTAAGAGTTTTTTCTGAGAAATCTGCCTCATTTTTGAACCTGGCGTTTGAAAATCTCTGCAAAGTCAGAGAAAATGCTTCAAAGTGTCAATATGCCTTGTATTGTGATGCAAGATCGTAAAACCACATGCAAACAAATCTGTGGTGAATATTTTTAGAAAGCATTATGCATGCAGTGTGATCGTATCACGGAAAATCCCGGCGATGGAATCTATGTAAATTACACACCTATTGGTTAGAATTCGCTCCAAAAATTTTTCCCTGAGAAAACGGCCTGATTTTCCAAACTGGCATTAGGAAAAAGCTGCAAATTCAGAGTTAATGTTTCTACTTGTAAATATGCCATGTATGGTGGATGAAAGTTCTGTAATCTACATGTTCACAACTCATTCTAGAAAGTTTGTTGAAACCTGGATGCATGTAGCGTGTTCGGAAAATGGAATGTCACTGTGAGGGAAACTATGTAAATTACATTTCTATTGGGAAGTACTCGCTCCACGAGAATTTTTCTGCGAATCTGCCACCTTTTCAAAACTGGCATTAGGAAAAACTTTCGAAATGTGAGAAAATGCTTCAAATTGTCAACATGGCTTTTATGGTGGATGAAAGTTCGGTAATCCTTATGCTAACAACTCTGTAGTGAATATTTGTCGAATCCGTGATGCATGTAGCTTTTTCGGAACACGGAATTTCACGATGACGGGTTCTATGTAAATTGCATATCTATTGGGTAGAACTCACACCAAGAGGATTTTTCTGTGGAAACTGCATGATTTTAGAGACTGACATTAGGAGAATACTACTAAATCAAAATAAAATTCCTATGTATAAATATGCACTGTAAGGTGGATTAAAGTTCGTTAATACACATGTTCACAACTCATTAAAGTATGTTTTTTGAATCCGTGGTGCATGTAACGTGTTAAGAACACGGAATGTCACGGTGATTGAAAGTAGGGAAATTACCTATCTTTTGGGTAGAACTGGCTCCAAGAGCATTTTTCTGCCAAATCTGCCTCATTTTTAAAACTGGCGTAAAAACTAACGTGTGAAATCTGAGAAAATTCTTCAAAGTGTCAGTAAGCCTTGTATGGTGGATGAAAGTGCTGTAATCCACTTGCAAACAACTCTGTAGTGAATATTTGTCACATCCAAGATGCATGTAGCATGTTCGGAACATGGAAATTGATGTTGAGCGTATCCATGTAAATTACATGTCTATTAGTTAGAACACGCTCCAAGAGTTTTTTGCCGTTAAATCTGCCTCATTTTCAAAACTGGCATTTGGAAAACTCTGTGAAATCACAGAAAATGCTTCTAAGCATCTATATGCCTTCTATAGTGAGAAAGACCTGTAATCCACATGCAAGCAACTCTGTAGCGTATTTTTGTCGAATCTTTTCTGCATGTAGCATGTTCGAAAGATGCAATTTCACGGCGGGAGAATCTATGTAATTTACATATCTATTGTGTAGAACACGCTCCAACAGTGTTTTCCTTTGAAAACTGCCTGATTTTCGAAACTGCAATTAGGAAATGTCTGCGAACTCAGTGTTAATGTTTCTAGGTGTCAATATGCCTTGTATGGTGGATGAAACTTTTGTAATACACATGTACACACCTCATTAAGAATGTATGTAAAATCCGTGATGCATTTAGCGCGTTCAAAACATGGACTGTCACGGCGAGGCAAACTATGTAAATTACATATCTATTGGTTAGAACACGCTCCAGGAGCATTTTACTGAAAAATCTGCATCAGTTTGGAAACTGGTGTTATGAAAACGCTGCAAAATCTGAGTAAATGCTTTAAGGTGACAATATGTCTTCAATGGGTTATTAAAGATGTGTAATTCACATGCTAAGAACTCAGCAGTGAATATTTGTTGAATCCGTGGTGCATGGACTGTTTTCGGAACACGGAATGTTACGGTGACGGTATCTATGAAAATGAGATGTCTATTGGATAGAACATGCACCAAGAGAATTTTTCTGCGAAAACTGCCTGATTTTTGTAACTGACGTTAGGAAAACCTGCGAAATGTAAGTAAATGTTTCTAGGTGTAAATATGCCTTGTATTGTGGTTGAAAAATCGGTAGTCCACATGCTCACGCTCATTAAATAATGTTTGTCAAAGCCGTGATGAATGTAACGTTTTCGGAACACGGAATGGCTCGGTGAATGAAGCTCTGAAAATAAAAATTGTGCTGGATAGAACTCGCTTGAATTGAATGTTTCTGTGAAAAGTTCAAGATTTTAGAATCTGGATGTTAGGAAAAACCTGCGAAATCAGAATAACTACTTCTAGGTGAAAATATGCCTTGTATGGTGGATGAAAGTTCAGTAATCCACATGCTCACACTCATTAAAGAATGTTTGTCGAACTCGTGATGCATGTAATGTGTTCGGAATACAGAATGTCATATTGAAGGTAACAATGTAAGTTACATGTCTATTGGGTAGAACTCGCTTAAAGAGAATTTTTCTGCGAAATGTGCCTCATTTTGAAAACTGCCATTAGGAGAACCCTGTGAAATCTGAGAAAATGCTTCTAAGTGTCAATATGCCTTGACTGGTGAATGAAAGTCCTGTAATCCACATGTTAATAACAGTGTAGTAATTATTTTTTAAACCGTGATTCATGTAGTGCTTTTGGAAAATGGAATTTCACGTTAATGAAACTATGTAAATTACAATTCTATTGAGTAGAATCAGCTAGAAGAGAATTTTTCTGCGAAAATTGCATGATTATCGAATCTGAAGTTTGGAAAAAGCTGCAAAAAGGGAGTAAATATTTGCAGGTGTAAGTGTGCCATTATGTTGCAAGATAGTTCAGTAATCCACATATTCACAACATATTAAAGAATCTTTTTCTAATCCGTGATGCATGTAGCGTGTTCAGAACGTGGAATTTCACGGTGTTTGAAACAATGTAAATTAATTCTCTATTGGGTAGATCTCGCTCCGAGAGGGTTTTTCGGTGAAAACTTCGTCATTTTTGAACCTGGCGTTTTGAAAACGCTGCAAAATGTGAGAAAATACTTCTAAGACTCAATATTCAATGTATTGTGATGAAAGTTGGGTAATCAAAATACTAACAAATTTGTAGTGAATATTTGTCGAATCGTTTATGCATGTAACATGTTCAGAACACGGAACTTCACGGCCAGGGAATTTATGTAAATTACATTTCCCGTTGTTAGAAATCACTCCAAGAGTTTTTTCCTGAGAAATCGGCCTGATTTTCGAAACTGGCGTTAGGAAATACCTGCGAACCCAGATTACTAGATTCTCGGTGTACATCTGCCTTTTATGGTGGATGAAAGTTCGGTAATCCGCATGCTTACTACTCTGTAGTGAATATTTGTCGAATCCGAGATACGTGAAGTGTGTTCGGAACACAGAATATCACGGTGAGTGAATCTATGTAAAATAAGTATTTCTTGGGTAGAATTTGCTCTAAGAGTTTTTTCTGAGAAATCTGCCTCATTTTGAACCTGGCGTTTGAAAATCTCTGCAAAGTCAGAGAAAATGCTTCAAAGTGTCAATATGCCTTGTATTGTGATGCAAGATCGTAAAACCACATGCAAACAAATCTGTGGTGAATATTTTTAGAAAGCATTATGCATGCAGTGGGATCGTATCACGGAAAATCCCGGCGATGGAATCTATGTAAATTACACACCTATTGGTTAGAATTCGCTCCAAAAATTTTTCCCTGAGAAAACGTCCTGATTTTCCAAACTGGCATTAGGAAAAGCTGAAAATTAAGAGTTAATGTTTCTACTTGTAAATATGCCATGTATGGTGGATGAAAGTTCTGTAATCTACATGTTCACAACTCATTCGAGAAAATTTGTTGAAACCTAGATGCATGTAGCGTTTTCGGAAAATAGAATGTCACTGTGAGTAAAACTATGTAAATTACATTTCTGTTGGGATGTACTCACTCCACGAGAATTTTTCTGCGAATCTGCCACCTTTTCAAAACTGGCATTAGGAAAAACTTTCGAAATGTGAGAAAATGCTTCAAATTGTCAACATGGCTTTTATGGTGGATGAAAGTTCGGTAATCCTTATGCTAACAACTCTGTAGTGAATATTTGTCGAATCCATGATGCATGTAGCTTTTTCGGAACACGGAATTTCACGATGACGGGTTCTATGTAAATTGCATGTCTTTTGGGTAGAACTCGCTCCAAGAGGATTTTTCTGTGGAAACTGCATGATTTTAAAGACTGACATTAGGAGAACACTACGAAATCAGAATAAAATTTCTATGTATAAATATGCACTGTAAGGTGGATTAAAGTTCGTTAATACACATGTTCACAACTCATTAAAGAATGTTTGTTGAATCCGTGGTGCATGTAACGTGTTCAGAACACGGAAAGTCACGGTGATTTGAAGTAGGGAAATTACCTATCTTTTGGGTAGAACTGGCTCCAAGAGCATTTTTCTGCCAAATCTGCCTCATTTTCAAAACTGGCGTTTAAACTAACGTGTGAAATCTGAGAAAATTCTTCAAAGTGTCAGTAAGCCTTGTATGGTGGATGAAAGTGCTGTAATCCACTTGCTAACAACTCTGTAGTGAATATTTGTCACATCCAAGATGCATGTAGCATGTTCGGAACATGGAATTTGATGGTGAGCGAATCCATGTACATTACATGTCTATTAGAACACGCTCCAAGAGGTTTATGCCGTGAAATCTGCCTCATTTTCGAAACTGGAATTTGGAAAACCCTGTGAAATCACAGAAAATGCTTCTAAGCATCTATATGCCTTCTATAGTGAGAAAGTCCTGTAATCCACATGCAAGCAACTCTGTAGTGTATTTTTCTCGAAACTCTTCTGCATGTAGCTTGTTCGAAACACGTAATTTCACGGCGGGAGAATCTATGTAATTTACATATCTATTGGGTAGAACACGCTCCAACAGTTTTTTCCTTTGAAAACTGCCTGATTTTCGAATCTGCTATTAGGAAATGTCTGCGAACTCAGTGTTAATGTTTCTAGGTGTCAATATGCCTTGTGTGGTGGATGAAAGTTTAGTAATACACATTTACACACCTCATTAAGAATGTATGTAAAATCCTTGATGCATGTAGCGCGTTCGGAACATGGACTGTCACGGTGAGGCAAAGTATGTAAATTACATATCTATTGGCTAGAACACGCTGCAGGAACATTTTACTGAAAAATCTGCCTCAGTTTGGAAACTGGTGTTATTAAAACGCTGCAAAATCTGAGTAAATGCTTTAAGGTGACAATATGTCTTCAATGGGTTATTAAAGATGTGTAATTCACATGCTAAGAACTCAGCAGTGAATATTTGTTGAATCCGTGGTGCAAGGACCATTTTCTGAACACGGAATGTTACGGTGATGGTATCTATGAAAATGAGAAGTCTATTGGCTAGAACATGCACCAAGAGAATTTTTCTGCGAAATCTGCCTGATTTTTGTAACTGACGTTAGGAAAACCTGCGAAATGTAAGTAAATGTTTCTAGGTGTAAATATGCCTTGTATTGTGGTTGAAAAATCGGTAGTCCACATGCTCACGCTCATTAAATAATGTTTGTCGAAGCCGTGATGAATGTAACGTTTTCGGAACACGGAATGGCTCGGTGAATGAAGCTCTGAAAATAAAAATTGTGCTGGATAGAACTCGCTTGAATTGAATGTTTCTGTGAAAAGTTCAAGATTTTAGAATCTGGATGTTAGGAAAAACCTGCGAAATCAGAATAACTACTTCTAGGTGAAAATATGCCTTGTATGGTGGATGAAAGTTCAGTAATCCACATGCTCACACTCATTAAAGAATGTTTGTCGAACTCGTGATGCATGTAATGTGTTCGGAATACAGAATGTCATATTGAAGGTAACAATGTAAGTTACATGTCTATTGGGTAGAACTCGCTTAAAGAGAATTTTTCTGCGAAATGTGCCTCATTTTGAAAACTGCCATTAGGAGAACCCTGTGAAATCTGAGAAAATGCTTCTAAGTGTCAATATGCCTTGACTGGTGAATGAAAGTCCTGTAATCCACATGTTAATAACAGTGTAGTAATTATTTTTTAAACCGTGATTCATGTAGTGCTTTTGGAAAATGGAATTTCACGTTAATGAAACTATGTAAATTACAATTCTATTGAGTAGAATCAGCTAGAAGAGAATTTTTCTGCGAAAATTGCATGATTATCGAATCTGAAGTTTGGAAAAAGCTGCAAAAAGGGAGTAAATATTTGCAGGTGTAAGTGTGCCATTATGTTGCAAGAAAGTTCAGTAATCCACATATTCACAACATATTAAAGAATCTTTTTCTAATCCGTGATGCATGTAGCGTGTTCAGAATGTGGAATTTCACGGTGATTGAAACAATGTAAATTACTTCTCTATTGGGTAGAACTCGCTCCGAGAGTGTTTTTCTGTGGCAACTTCGTCATTTTTGAAACTGGCGTTTAGAAAACGCTGCAAAA
The DNA here is from genome assembly GCF_048773025.1 of Camelus bactrianus. Lineage (NCBI taxonomy): Eukaryota > Metazoa > Chordata > Mammalia > Artiodactyla > Camelidae > Camelus > Camelus bactrianus. Next base: position 151,510,160 of record NC_133541.1, read on the forward strand.
TGTGAGAAAATACTTCTAAGAATCAATATTCAATGTGTTGTGATGAAAGTTCGGTAATCCACATGCTACCAAGTTTGTAGTGAATATTAGTCGAATCCTTTATGCATGTAACATGTTCGGAACACGGAATTTCACGGCCAGGGAATTTCTGTAAATTACATTTCCCTTGGTTAGAAATCACTCCAAGAGTTATTTCCTGAGAAATCGGCCTGATTTTCGAAACTGGCGTTAGGAAAAACCTGCGAATCCAGATTACTAGATTCTCAGTGTACATCTGCATTTTATGGTGGATGAAAGTTCGGTAATCCGCATGCTAACTACTCTGTAGTGAATATTTGTCGAATCTGAGATACGTGAAGTGTGTTCGGAACACAGAATATCACGGTGAACGAATCTATGTACAATACATATCTCTTGGGTAGAATTTGCTCTAAGAGTTTTTTCTGAGAAATCTGCCTCATTTTTGAACCTGGCGTTTGAAAATCTCTGCAAAGTCAGAGAAAATGCTTCAAAGTGTCAATATGCCTTGTATTGTGATGCAAGATCGTAAAACCACATGCAAACAAATCTGTGGTGAATATTTTTAGAAAGCATTATGCATGCAGTGTGATCGTATCACGGAAAATCCCGGCGATGGAATCTATGTAAATTACACACCTATTGGTTAGAATTCGCTCCAAAAATTTTTCCCTGAGAAAACGGCCTGATTTTCCAAACTGGCATTAGGAAAAAGCTGCAAATTCAGAGTTAATGTTTCTACTTGTAAATATGCCATGTATGGTGGATGAAAGTTCTGTAATCTACATGTTCACAACTCATTCTAGAAAGTTTGTTGAAACCTGGATGCATGTAGCGTGTTCGGAAAATGGAATGTCACTGTGAGGGAAACTATGTAAATTACATTTCTATTGGGAAGTACTCGCTCCACGAGAATTTTTCTGCGAATCTGCCACCTTTTCAAAACTGGCATTAGGAAAAACTTTCGAAATGTGAGAAAATGCTTCAAATTGTCAACATGGCTTTTATGGTGGATGAAAGTTCGGTAATCCTTATGCTAACAACTCTGTAGTGAATATTTGTCGAATCCGTGATGCATGTAGCTTTTTCGGAACACGGAATTTCACGATGACGGGTTCTATGTAAATTGCATATCTATTGGGTAGAACTCACACCAAGAGGATTTTTCTGTGGAAACTGCATGATTTTAGAGACTGACATTAGGAGAATACTACTAAATCAAAATAAAATTCCTATGTATAAATATGCACTGTAAGGTGGATTAAAGTTCGTTAATACACATGTTCACAACTCATTAAAGTATGTTTTTTGAATCCGTGGTGCATGTAACGTGTTAAGAACACGGAATGTCACGGTGATTGAAAGTAGGGAAATTACCTATCTTTTGGGTAGAACTGGCTCCAAGAGCATTTTTCTGCCAAATCTGCCTCATTTTTAAAACTGGCGTAAAAACTAACGTGTGAAATCTGAGAAAATTCTTCAAAGTGTCAGTAAGCCTTGTATGGTGGATGAAAGTGCTGTAATCCACTTGCAAACAACTCTGTAGTGAATATTTGTCACATCCAAGATGCATGTAGCATGTTCGGAACATGGAAATTGATGTTGAGCGTATCCATGTAAATTACATGTCTATTAGTTAGAACACGCTCCAAGAGTTTTTTGCCGTTAAATCTGCCTCATTTTCAAAACTGGCATTTGGAAAACTCTGTGAAATCACAGAAAATGCTTCTAAGCATCTATATGCCTTCTATAGTGAGAAAGACCTGTAATCCACATGCAAGCAACTCTGTAGCGTATTTTTGTCGAATCTTTTCTGCATGTAGCATGTTCGAAAGATGCAATTTCACGGCGGGAGAATCTATGTAATTTACATATCTATTGTGTAGAACACGCTCCAACAGTGTTTTCCTTTGAAAACTGCCTGATTTTCGAAACTGCAATTAGGAAATGTCTGCGAACTCAGTGTTAATGTTTCTAGGTGTCAATATGCCTTGTATGGTGGATGAAACTTTTGTAATACACATGTACACACCTCATTAAGAATGTATGTAAAATCCGTGATGCATTTAGCGCGTTCAAAACATGGACTGTCACGGCGAGGCAAACTATGTAAATTACATATCTATTGGTTAGAACACGCTCCAGGAGCATTTTACTGAAAAATCTGCCTCAGTTTGGAAACTGGTGTTATGAAAACGCTGCAAAATCTGAGTAAATGCTTTAAGGTGACAATATGTCTTCAATGGGTTATTAAAGATGTGTAATTCACATGCTAAGAACTCAGCAGTGAATATTTGTTGAATCCGTGGTGCATGGACTGTTTTCGGAACACGGAATGTTACGGTGACGGTATCTATGAAAATGAGATGTCTATTGGATAGAACATGCACCAAGAGAATTTTTCTGCGAAAACTGCCTGATTTTTGTAACTGACGTTAGGAAAACCTGCGAAATGTAAGTAAATGTTTCTAGGTGTAAATATGCCTTGTATTGTGGTTGAAAAATCGGTAGTCCACATGCTCACGCTCATTAAATAATGTTTGTCGAAGCCGTGATGAATGTAACGTTTTCGGAACACGGAATGGCTCGGTGAATGAAGCTCTGAAAATAAAAATTGTGCTGGATAGAACTCGCTTGAATTGAATGTTTCTGTGAAAAGTTCAAGATTTTAGAATCTGGATGTTAGGAAAAACCTGCGAAATCAGAATAACTACTTCTAGGTGAAAATATGCCTTGTATGGTGGATGAAAGTTCAGTAATCCACATGCTCACACTCATTAAAGAATGTTTGTCGAACTCGTGATGCATGTAATGTGTTCGGAATACGGAATGTCATATTGAAGGTAACAATGTAAGTTACATGTCTATTGGGTAGAACTCGCTTAAAGAGAATTTTTCTGCGAAATGTGCCTCATTTTGAAAACTGCCATTAGGAGAACCCTGTGAAATCTGAGAAAATGCTTCTAAGTGTCAATATGCCTTGACTGGTGAATGAAAGTCCTGTAATCCACATGTTAATAACAGTGTAGTAATTATTTTTTAAACCGTGATTCATGTAGTGCTTTTGGAAAATGGAATTTCACGTTAATGAAACTATGTAAATTACAATTCTATTGAGTAGAATCAGCTAGAAGAGAATTTTTCTGCGAAAATTGCATGATTATCGAATCTGAAGTTTGGAAAAAGCTGCAAAAAGGGAGTAAATATTTGCAGGTGTAAGTGTGCCATTATGTTGCAAGATAGTTCAGTAATCCACATATTCACAACATATTAAAGAATCTTTTTCTAATCCGTGATGCATGTAGCGTGTTCAGAACGTGGAATTTCACGGTGTTTGAAACAATGTAAATTAATTCTCTATTGGGTAGATCTCGCTCCGAGAGGGTTTTTCGGTGAAAACTTCGTCATTTTTGAACCTGGCGTTTTGAAAACGCTGCAAAATGTGAGAAAATACTTCTAAGACTCAATATTCAATGTATTGTGATGAAAGTTGGGTAATCAAAATACTAACAAATTTGTAGTGAATATTTGTCGAATCGTTTATGCATGTAACATGTTCAGAACACGGAACTTCACGGCCAGGGAATTTATGTAAATTACATTTCCCGTTGTTAGAAATCACTCCAAGAGTTTTTTCCTGAGAAATCGGCCTGATTTTCGAAACTGGCGTTAGGAAATACCTGCGAACCCAGATTACTAGATTCTCGGTGTACATCTGCCTTTTATGGTGGATGAAAGTTCGGTAATCCGCATGCTTACTACTCTGTAGTGAATATTTGTCGAATCCGAGATACGTGAAGTGTGTTCGGAACACAGAATATCACGGTGAGTGAATCTATGTAAAATAAGTATTTCTTGGGTAGAATTTGCTCTAAGAGTTTTTTCTGAGAAATCTGCCTCATTTTGAACCTGGCGTTTGAAAATCTCTGCAAAGTCAGAGAAAATGCTTCAAAGTGTCAATATGCCTTGTATTGTGATGCAAGATCGTAAAACCACATGCAAACAAATCTGTGGTGAATATTTTTAGAAAGCATTATGCATGCAGTGGGATCGTATCACGGAAAATCCCGGCGATGGAATCTATGTAAATTACACACCTATTGGTTAGAATTCGCTCCAAAAATTTTTCCCTGAGAAAACGTCCTGATTTTCCAAACTGGCATTAGGAAAAGCTGAAAATTAAGAGTTAATGTTTCTACTTGTAAATATGCCATGTATGGTGGATGAAAGTTCTGTAATCTACATGTTCACAACTCATTCGAGAAAATTTGTTGAAACCTAGATGCATGTAGCGTTTTCGGAAAATAGAATGTCACTGTGAGTAAAACTATGTAAATTACATTTCTGTTGGGATGTACTCACTCCACGAGAATTTTTCTGCGAATCTGCCACCTTTTCAAAACTGGCATTAGGAAAAACTTTCGAAATGTGAGAAAATGCTTCAAATTGTCAACATGGCTTTTATGGTGGATGAAAGTTCGGTAATCCTTATGCTAACAACTCTGTAGTGAATATTTGTCGAATCCATGATGCATGTAGCTTTTTCGGAACACGGAATTTCACGATGACGGGTTCTATGTAAATTGCATGTCTTTTGGGTAGAACTCGCTCCAAGAGGATTTTTCTGTGGAAACTGCATGATTTTAAAGACTGACATTAGGAGAACACTACGAAATCAGAATAAAATTTCTATGTATAAATATGCACTGTAAGGTGGATTAAAGTTCGTTAATACACATGTTCACAACTCATTAAAGAATGTTTGTTGAATCCGTGGTGCATGTAACGTGTTCAGAACACGGAAAGTCACGGTGATTTGAAGTAGGGAAATTACCTATCTTTTGGGTAGAACTGGCTCCAAGAGCATTTTTCTGCCAAATCTGCCTCATTTTCAAAACTGGCGTTTAAACTAACGTGTGAAATCTGAGAAAATTCTTCAAAGTGTCAGTAAGCCTTGTATGGTGGATGAAAGTGCTGTAATCCACTTGCTAACAACTCTGTAGTGAATATTTGTCACATCCAAGATGCATGTAGCATGTTCGGAACATGGAATTTGATGGTGAGCGAATCCATGTACATTACATGTCTATTAGAACACGCTCCAAGAGGTTTATGCCGTGAAATCTGCCTCATTTTCGAAACTGGAATTTGGAAAACCCTGTGAAATCACAGAAAATGCTTCTAAGCATCTATATGCCTTCTATAGTGAGAAAGTCCTGTAATCCACATGCAAGCAACTCTGTAGTGTATTTTTGTCGAATCTCTTCTGCATGTAGCTTGTTCGAAACACGTAATTTCACGGCGGGAGAATCTATGTAATTTACATATCTATTGGGTAGAACACGCTCCAACAGTTTTTTCCTTTGAAAACTGCCTGATTTTCGAATCTGCTATTAGGAAATGTCTGCGAACTCAGTGTTAATGTTTCTAGGTGTCAATATGCCTTGTGTGGTGGATGAAAGTTTAGTAATACACATTTACACACCTCATTAAGAATGTATGTAAAATCCTTGATGCATGTAGCGCGTTCGGAACATGGACTGTCACGGTGAGGCAAAGTATGTAAATTACATATCTATTGGTTAGAACACGCTGCAGGAACATTTTACTGAAAAATCTGCCTCAGTTTGGAAACTGGTGTTATTAAAACGCTGCAAAATCTGAGTAAATGCTTTAAGGTGACAATATGTCTTCAATGGGTTATTAAAGATGTGTAATTCACATGCTAAGAACTCAGCAGTGAATATTTGTTGAATCCGTGGTGCATGGACCATTTTCTGAACACGGAATGTTACGGTGATGGTATCTATGAAAATGAGAAGTCTATTGGCTAGAACATGCACCAAGAGAATTTTTCTGCGAAATCTGCCTGATTTTTGTAACTGACGTTAGGAAAACCTGCGAAATGTAAGTAAATGTTTCTAGGTGTAAATATGCCTTGTATTGTGGTTGAAAAATCGGTAGTCCACATGCTCACGCTCATTAAATAATGTTTGTCGAAGCCGTGATGAATGTAACGTTTTCGGAACACGGAATGGCTCGGTGAATGAAGCTCTGAAAATAAAAATTGTGCTGGATAGAACTCGCTTGAATTGAATGTTTCTGTGAAAAGTTCAAGATTTTAGAATCTGGATGTTAGGAAAAACCTGCGAAATCAGAATAACTACTTCTAGGTGAAAATATGCCTTGTATGGTGGATGAAAGTTCAGTAATCCACATGCTCACACTCATTAAAGAATGTTTGTCGAACTCGTGATGCATGTAATGTGTTCGGAATACAGAATGTCATATTGAAGGTAACAATGTAAGTTACATGTCTATTGGGTAGAACTCGCTTAAAGAGAATTTTTCTGCGAAATGTGCCTCATTTTGAAAACTGCCATTAGGAGAACCCTGTGAAATCTGAGAAAATGCTTCTAAGTGTCAATATGCCTTGACTGGTGAATGAAAGTCCTGTAATCCACATGTTAATAACAGTGTAGTAATTATTTTTTAAACCGTGATTCATGTAGTGCTTTTGGAAAATGGAATTTCACGTTAATGAAACTATGTAAATTACAATTCTATTGAGTAGAATCAGCTAGAAGAGAATTTTTCTGCGAAAATTGCATGATTATCGAATCTGAAGTTTGGAAAAAGCTGCAAAAAGGGAGTAAATATTTGCAGGTGTAAGTGTGCCATTATGTTGCAAGAAAGTTCAGTAATCCACATATTCACAACATATTAAAGAATCTTTTTCTAATCCGTGATGCATGTAGCGTGTTCAGAATGTGGAATTTCACGGTGATTGAAACAATGTAAATTACTTCTCTATTGGGTAGAACTCGCTCCGAGAGTGTTTTTCTGTGGCAACTTCGTCATTTTTGAAACTGGCGTTTAGAAAACGCTGCAAAATGTGAGAAAATACTTCTAAGAATCAATATTCAATGTGTTGTGATGAAAGTTCGGTAATCCACATGCTACCAAGTTTGTAGTGAATATTAGTCGAATCCTTTATGCATGTGACATGTTCGTAACACGGAATTTCACGGCCAGGGAATTTCTGTAAATTACATTTCCCTTGGTTAGAAATCACTCCAAGAGTTATTTCCTGAGAAATCGGCCTGATTTTCGAAACTGGCGTTAGGAAAAACCTGCGAATCCAGATTACTAGATTCTCAGTGTACATCTGCATTTTATGGTGGATGAAAGTTCGGTAATCCGCATGCTAACTACTCTGTAGTGAATATTTGTCGAATCTGAGATACGTGAAGTGTGTTCGGAACACAGAATATCACGGTGAACGAATCTATGTACAATACATATCTCTTGGGTAGAATTTGCTCTAAGAGTTTTTTCTGAGAAATCTGCCTCATTTTTGAACCTGGCGTTTGAAAATCTCTGCAAAGTCAGAGAAAATGCTTCAAAGTGTCAATATGCCTTGTATTGTGATGCAAGATCGTAAAACCACATGCAAACAAATCTGTGGTGAATATTTTTAGAAAGCATTATGCATGCAGTGTGATCGTATCACGGAAAATCCCGGCGATGGAATCTATGTAAATTACACACCTATTGGTTAGAATTCGCTCCAAAAATTTTTCCCTGAGAAAACGGCCTGATTTTCCAAACTGGCATTAGGAAAAAGCTGCAAATTCAGAGTTAATGTTTCTACTTGTAAATATGCCATGTATGGTGGATGAAAGTTCTGTAATCTACATGTTCACAACTCATTCTAGAAAGTTTGTTGAAACCTGGATGCATGTAGCGTGTTCGGAAAATGGAATGTCACTGTGAGGGAAACTATGTAAATTACATTTCTATTGGGAAGTACTCGCTCCACGAGAATTTTTCTGCGAATCTGCCACCTTTTCAAAACTGGCATTAGGAAAAACTTTCGAAATGTGAGAAAATGCTTCAAATTGTCAACATGGCTTTTATGGTGGATGAAAGTTCGGTAATCCTTATGCTAACAACTCTGTAGTGAATATTTGTCGAATCCGTGATGCATGTAGCTTTTTCGGAACACGGAATTTCACGATGACGGGTTCTATGTAAATTGCATATCTATTGGGTAGAACTCACACCAAGAGGATTTTTCTGTGGAAACTGCATGATTTTAGAGACTGACATTAGGAGAATACTACTAAATCAAAATAAAATTCCTATGTATAAATATGCACTGTAAGGTGGATTAAAGTTCGTTAATACACATGTTCACAACTCATTAAAGTATGTTTTTTGAATCCGTGGTGCATGTAACGTGTTAAGAACACGGAATGTCACGGTGATTGAAAGTAGGGAAATTACCTATCTTTTGGGTAGAACTGGCTCCAAGAGCATTTTTCTGCCAAATCTGCCTCATTTTTAAAACTGGCGTAAAAACTAACGTGTGAAATCTGAGAAAATTCTTCAAAGTGTCAGTAAGCCTTGTATGGTGGATGAAAGTGCTGTAATCCACTTGCAAACAACTCTGTAGTGAATATTTGTCACATCCAAGATGCATGTAGCGTGTTCGGAACATGGAAATTGATGTTGAGCGTATCCATGTAAATTACATGTCTATTAGTTAGAACACGCTCCAAGAGTTTTTTGCCGTTAAATCTGCCTCATTTTCAAAACTGACATTTGGAAAACTCTGTGAAATCACAGAAAATGCTTCTAAGCATCTATATGCCTTCTATAGTGAGAAAGACCTGTAATCCACATGCAAGCAACTCTGTAGCGTATTTTTGTCGAATCTTTTCTGCATGTAGCATGTTCGAAAGATGCAATTTCACGGCGGGAGAATCTATGTAATTTACATATCTATTGTGTAGAACACGCTCCAACAGTGTTTTCCTTTGAAAACTGCCTGATTTTCGAAACTGCAATTAGGAAATGTCTGCGAACTCAGTGTTAATGTTTCTAGGTGTCAATATGCCTTGTATGGTGGATGAAACTTTTGTAATACACATGTACACACCTCATTAAGAATGTATGTAAAATCCGTGATGCATTTAGCGCGTTCAAAACATGGACTGTCACGGCGAGGCAAACTATGTAAATTACATATCTATTGGTTAGAACACGCTCCAGGAGCATTTTACTGAAAAATCTGCCTCAGTTTGGAAACTGGTGTTATGAAAACGCTGCAAAATCTGAGTAAATGCTTTAAGGTGACAATATGTCTTCAATGGGTTATTAAAGATGTGTAATTCACATGCTAAGAACTCAGCAGTGAATATTTGTTGAATCCGTGGTGCATGGACTGTTTTCGGAACACGGAATGTTACGGTGACGGTATCTATGAAAATGAGATGTCTATTGGATAGAACATGCACCAAGAGAATTTTTCTGCGAAAACTGCCTGATTTTTGTAACTGACGTTAGGAAAACCTGCGAAATGTAAGTAAATGTTTCTAGGTGTAAATATGCCTTGTATTGTGGTTGAAAAATCGGTAGTCCACATGCTCACGCTCATTAAATAATGTTTGTCGAAGCCGTGATGAATGTAATGTTTTCGGAACACGGAATGGCTCGGTGAATGAAGCTCTGAAAATAAAAATTGTGCTGGATAGAACTCGCTTGAATTGAATGTTTCTGTGAAAAGTTCAAGATTTTAGAATCTGGATGTTAGGAAAAACCTGCGAAATCAGAATAACTACTTCTAGGTGAAAATATGCCTTGTATGGTGGATGAAAGTTCAGTAATCCACATGCTCACACTCATTAAAGAATGTTTGTCGAACTCGTGATGCATGTAATGTGTTCGGAATACGGAATGTCATATTGAAGGTAACAATGTAAGTTACATGTCTATTGGGTAGAACTCGCTTAAAGAGAATTTTTCTGCGAAATGTGCCTCATTTTGAAAACTGCCATTAGGAGAACCCTGTGAAATCTGAGAAAATGCTTCTAAGTGTCAATATGCCTTGACTGGTGAATGAAAGTCCTGTAATCCACATGTTAATAACAGTGTAGTAATTATTTTTTAAACCGTGATTCATGTAGTGCTTTTGGAAAATGGAATTTCACGTTAATGAAACTATGTAAATTACAATTCTATTGAGTAGAATCAGCTAGAAGAGAATTTTTCTGCGAAAATTGCATGATTATCGAATCTGAAGTTTGGAAAAAGCTGCAAAAAGGGAGTAAATATTTGCAGGTGTAAGTGTGCCATTATGTTGCAAGAAAGTTCAGTAATCCACATATTCACAACATATTAAAGAATCTTTTTCTAATCCGTGATGCATGTAGCGTGTTCAGAATGTGGAATTTCACGGTGATTGAAACAATGTAAATTACTTCTCTATTGGGTAGAACTCGCTCCGAGAGTGTTTTTCTGTGGCAACTTCGTCATTTTTGAAACTGGCGTTTAGAAAACGCTGCAAAATGTGAGAAAATACTTCTAAGAATCAATATTCAATGTGTTGTGATGAAAGTTCGGTAATCCACATGCTACCAAGTTTGTAGTGAATATTAGTCGAATCCTTTATGCATGTAACATGTTCGGAACACGGAATTTCACGGCCAGGGAATTTCTGTAAATTACATTTCCCTTGGTTAGAAATCACTCCAAGAGTTATTTCCTGAGAAATCGGCCTGATTTTCGAAACTGGCGTTAGGAAAAACCTGCGAATCCAGATTACTAGATTCTCAGTGTACATCTGCATTTTATGGTGGATGAAAGTTCGGTAATCCGCATGCTAACTACTCTGTAGTGAATATTTGTCGAATCTGAGATACGTGAAGTGTGTTCGGAACACAGAATATCACGGTGAACGAATCTATGTACAATACATATCTCTTGGGTAGAATTTGCTCTAAGAGTTTTTTCTGAGAAATCTGCCTCATTTTTGAACCTGGCGTTTGAAAATCTCTGCAAAGTCAGAGAAAATGCTTCAAAGTGTCAATATGCCTTGTATTGTGATGCAAGATCGTAAAACCACATGCAAACAAATCTGTGGTGAATATTTTTAGAAAGCATTATGCATGCAGTGTGATCGTATCACGGAAAATCCCGGCGATGGAATCTATGTAAATTACACACCTATTGGTTAGAATTCGCTCCAAAAATTTTTCCCTGAGAAAACGGCCTGATTTTCCAAACTGGCATTAGGAAAAAGCTGCAAATTCAGAGTTAATGTTTCTACTTGTAAATATGCCATGTATGGTGGATGAAAGTTCTGTAATCTACATGTTCACAACTCATTCTAGAAAGTTTGTTGAAACCTGGATGCATGTAGCGTGTTCGGAAAATGGAATGTCACTGTGAGGGAAACTATGTAAATTACATTTCTATTGGGAAGTACTCGCTCCACGAGAATTTTTCTGCGAATCTGCCACCTTTTCAAAACTGGCATTAGGAAAAACTTTCGAAATGTGAGAAAATGCTTCAAATTGTCAACATGGCTTTTATGGTGGATGAAAGTTCGGTAATCCTTATGCTAACAACTCTGTAGTGAATATTTGTCGAATCCGTGATGCATGTAGCTTTTTCGGAACACGGAATTTCACGATGACGGGTTCTATGTAAATTGCATATCTATTGGGTAGAACTCACACCAAGAGGATTTTTCTGTGGAAACTGCATGATTTTAGAGACTGACATTAGGAGAATACTACTAAATCAAAATAAAATTCCTATGTATAAATATGCACTGTAAGGTGGATTAAAGTTCGTTAATACACATGTTCACAACTCATTAAAGTATGTTTTTTGAATCCGTGGTGCATGTAACGTGTTAAGAACACGGAATGTCACGGTGATTGAAAGTAGGGAAATTACCTATCTTTTGGGTAGAACTGGCTCCAAGAGCATTTTTCTGCCAAATCTGCCTCATTTTTAAAACTGGCGTAAAAACTAACGTGTGAAATCTGAGAAAATTCTTCAAAGTGTCAGTAAGCCTTGTATGGTGGATGAAAGTGCTGTAATCCACTTGCAAACAACTCTGTAGTGAATATTTGTCACATCCAAGATGCATGTAGCGTGTTCGGAACATGGAAATTGATGTTGAGCGTATCCATGTAAATTACATGTCTATTAGTTAGAACACGCTCCAAGAGTTTTTTGCCGTTAAATCTGCCTCATTTTCAAAACTGACATTTGGAAAACTCTGTGAAATCACAGAAAATGCTTCTAAGCATCTATATGCCTTCTATAGTGAGAAAGACCTGTAATCCACATGCAAGCAACTCTGTAGCGTATTTTTGTCGAATCTTTTCTGCATGTAGCATGTTCGAAAGATGCAATTTCACGGCGGGAGAATCTATGTAATTTACATATCTATTGTGTAGAACACGCTCCAACAGTGTTTTCCTTTGAAAACTGCCTGATTTTCGAAACTGCAATTAGGAAATGTCTGCGAACTCAGTGTTAATGTTTCTAGGTGTCAATATGCCTTGTATGGTGGATGAAACTTTTGTAATACACATGTACACACCTCATTAAGAATGTATGTAAAATCCGTGATGCATTTAGCGCGTTCAAAACATGGACTGTCACGGCGAGGCAAACTATGTAAATTACATATCTATTGGTTAGAACACGCTCCAGGAGCATTTTACTGAAAAATCTGCCTCAGTTTGGAAACTGGTGTTATGAAAACGCTGCAAAATCTGAGTAAATGCTTTAAGGTGACAATATGTCTTCAATGGGTTATTAAAGATGTGTAATTCACATGCTAAGAACTCAGCAGTGAATATTTGTTGAATCCGTGGTGCATGGACTGTTTTCGGAACACGGAATGTTACGGTGACGGTATCTATGAAAATGAGATGTCTATTGGATAGAACATGCACCAAGAGAATTTTTCTGCGAAAACTGCCTGATTTTTGTAACTGACGTTAGGAAAACCTGCGAAATGTAAGTAAATGTTTCTAGGTGTAAATATGCCTTGTATTGTGGTTGAAAAATCGGTAGTCCACATGCTCACGCTCATTAAATAATGTTTGTCGAAGCCGTGATGAATGTAATGTTTTCGGAACACGGAATGGCTCGGTGAATGAAGCTCTGAAAATAAAAATTGTGCTGGATAGAACTCGCTTGAATTGAATGTTTCTGTGAAAAGTTCAAGATTTTAGAATCTGGATGTTAGGAAAAACCTGCGAAATCAGAATAACTACTTCTAGGTGAAAATATGCCTTGTATGGTGGATGAAAGTTCAGTAATCCACATGCTCACACTCATTAAAGAATGTTTGTCGAACTCGTGATGCATGTAATGTGTTCGGAATACGGAATGTCATATTGAAGGTAACAATGTAAGTTACATGTCTATTGGGTAGAACTCGCTTAAAGAGAATTTTTCTGCGAAATGTGCCTCATTTTGAAAACTGCCATTAGGAGAACCCTGTGAAATCTGAGAAAATGCTTCTAAGTGTCAATATGCCTTGACTGGTGAATGAAAGTCCTGTAATCCACATGTTAATAACAGTGTAGTAATTATTTTTTAAACCGTGATTCATGTAGTGCTTTTGGAAAATGGAATTTCACGTTAATGAAACTATGTAAATTACAATTCTATTGAGTAGAATCAGCTAGAAGAGAATTTTTCTGCGAAAATTGCATGATTATCGAATCTGAAGTTTGGAAAAAGCTGCAAAAAGGGAGTAAATATTTGCAGGTGTAAGTGTGCCATTATGTTGCAAGAAAGTTCAGTAATCCACATATTCACAACATATTAAAGAATCTTTTTCTAATCTGTGATGCATGTAGCGTGTTCAGAATGTGGAATTTCACGGTGATTGAAACAATGTAAATTACTTCTCTATTGGGTAGAACTCGCTCCGAGAGTGTTTTTCTGTGGCAACTTCGTCATTTTTGAAACTGGCGTTTAGAAAACGCTGCAAAATGTGAGAAAATACTTCTAAGAATCAATATTCAATGTGTTGTGATGAAAGTTCGGTAATCCACATGCTACCAAGTTTGTAGTGAATATTAGTCGAATCCTTTATGCATGTAACATGTTCGGAACACGGAATTTCACGGCCAGGGAATTTCTGTAAATTACATTTCCCTTGGTTAGAAATCACTCCAAGAGTTATTTCCTGAGAAATCGGCCTGATTTTCGAAACTGGCGTTAGGAAAAACCTGCGAATCCAGATTACTAGATTCTCAGTGTACATCTGCATTTTATGGTGGATGAAAGTTCGGTAATCCGCATGCTAACTACTCTGTAGTGAATATTTGTCGAATCTGAGATACGTGAAGTGTGTTCGGAACACAGAATATCACGGTGAACGAATCTATGTACAATACATATCTCTTGGGTAGAATTTGCTCTAAGAGTTTTTTCTGAGAAATCTGCCTCATTTTTGAACCTGGCGTTTGAAAATCTCTGCAAAGTCAGAGAAAATGCTTCAAAGTGTCAATATGCCTTGTATTGTGATGCAAGATCGTAAAACCACATGCAAACAAATCTGTGGTGAATATTTTTAGAAAGCATTATGCATGCAGTGTGATCGTATCACGGAAAATCCCGGCGATGGAATCTATGTAAATTACACACCTATTGGTTAGAATTCGCTCCAAAAATTTTTCCCTGAGAAAACGGCCTGATTTTCCAAACTGGCATTAGGAAAAAGCTGCAAATTCAGAGTTAATGTTTCTACTTGTAAATATGCCATGTATGGTGGATGAAAGTTCTGTAATCTACATGTTCACAACTCATTCTAGAAAGTTTGTTGAAACCTGGATGCATGTAGCGTGTTCGGAAAATGGAATGTCACTGTGAGGGAAACTATGTAAATTACATTTCTATTGGGAAGTACTCGCTCCACGAGAATTTTTCTGCGAATCTGCCACCTTTTCAAAACTGGCATTAGGAAAAACTTTCGAAATGTGAGAAAATGCTTCAAATTGTCAACATGGCTTTTATGGTGGATGAAAGTTCGGTAATCCTTATGCTAACAACTCTGTAGTGAATATTTGTCGAATCCGTGATGCATGTAGCTTTTTCGGAACACGGAATTTCACGATGACGGGTTCTATGTAAATTGCATATCTATTGGGTAGAACTCACACCAAGAGGATTTTTCTGTGGAAACTGCATGATTTTAGAGACTGACATTAGGAGAATACTACTAAATCAAAATAAAATTCCTATGTATAAATATGCACTGTAAGGTGGATTAAAGTTCGTTAATACACATGTTCACAACTCATTAAAGTATGTTTTTTGAATCCGTGGTGCATGTAACGTGTTAAGAACACGGAATGTCACGGTGATTGAAAGTAGGGAAATTACCTATCTTTTGGGTAGAACTGGCTCCAAGAGCATTTTTCTGCCAAATCTGCCTCATTTTTAAAACTGGCGTAAAAACTAACGTGTGAAATCTGAGAAAATTCTTCAAAGTGTCAGTAAGCCTTGTATGGTGGATGAAAGTGCTGTAATCCACTTGCAAACAACTCTGTAGTGAATATTTGTCACATCCAAGATGCATGTAGCGTGTTCGGAACATGGAAATTGATGTTGAGCGTATCCATGTAAATTACATGTCTATTAGTTAGAACACGCTCCAAGAGTTTTTTGCCGTTAAATCTGCCTCATTTTCAAAACTGACATTTGGAAAACTCTGTGAAATCACAGAAAATGCTTCTAAGCATCTATATGCCTTCTATAGTGAGAAAGACCTGTAATCCACATGCAAGCAACTCTGTAGCGTATTTTTGTCGAATCTTTTCTGCATGTAGCATGTTCGAAAGATGCAATTTCACGGCGGGAGAATCTATGTAATTTACATATCTATTGTGTAGAACACGCTCCAACAGTGTTTTCCTTTGAAAACTGCCTGATTTTCGAAACTGCAATTAGGAAATGTCTGCGAACTCAGTGTTAATGTTTCTAGGTGTCAATATGCCTTGTATGGTGGATGAAACTTTTGTAATACACATGTACACACCTCATTAAGAATGTATGTAAAATCCGTGATGCATTTAGCGCGTTCAAAACATGGACTGTCACGGCGAGGCAAACTATGTAAATTACATATCTATTGGTTAGAACACGCTCCAGGAGCATTTTACTGAAAAATCTGCCTCAGTTTGGAAACTGGTGTTATGAAAACGCTGCAAAATCTGAGTAAATGCTTTAAGGTGACAATATGTCTTCAATGGGTTATTAAAGATGTGTAATTCACATGCTAAGAACTCAGCAGTGAATATTTGTTGAATCCGTGGTGCATGGACTGTTTTCGGAACACGGAATGTTACGGTGACGGTATCTATGAAAATGAGATGTCTATTGGATAGAACATGCACCAAGAGAATTTTTCTGCGAAAACTGCCTGATTTTTGTAACTGACGTTAGGAAAACCTGCGAAATGTAAGTAAATGTTTCTAGGTGTAAATATGCCTTGTATTGTGGTTGAAAAATCGGTAGTCCACATGCTCACGCTCATTAAATAATGTTTGTCGAAGCCGTGATGAATGTAACGTTTTCGGAACACGGAATGGCTCGGTGAATGAAGCTCTGAAAATAAAAATTGTGCTGGATAGAACTCGCTTGAATTGAATGTTTCTGTGAAAAGTTCAAGATTTTAGAATCTGGATGTTAGGAAAAACCTGCGAAATCAGAATAACTACTTCTAGGTGAAAATATGCCTTGTATGGTGGATGAAAGTTCAGTAATCCACATGCTCACACTCATTAAAGAATGTTTGTCGAACTCGTGATGCATGTAATGTGTTCGGAATACGGAATGTCATATTGAAGGTAACAATGTAAGTTACATGTCTATTGGGTAGAACTCGCTTAAAGAGAATTTTTCTGCGAAATGTGCCTCATTTTGAAAACTGCCATTAGGAGAACCCTGTGAAATCTGAGAAAATGCTTCTAAGTGTCAATATGCCTTGACTGGTGAATGAAAGTCCTGTAATCCACATGTTAATAACAGTGTAGTAATTATTTTTTAAACCGTGATTCATGTAGTGCTTTTGGAAAATGGAATTTCACGTTAATGAAACTATGTAAATTACAATTCTATTGAGTAGAATCAGCTAGAAGAGAATTTTTCTGCGAAAATTGCATGATTATCGAATCTGAAGTTTGGAAAAAGCTGCAAAAAGGGAGTAAATATTTGCAGGTGTAAGTGTGCCATTTGTTGCAAGAAAGTTCAGTAATCCACATATTCACAACATATTAAAGAATCTTTTTCTAATCTGTGATGCATGTAGCGTGTTCAGAATGTGGAATTTCACGGTGATTGAAACAATGTAAATTACTTCTCTATTGGGTAGAACTCGCTCCGAGAGTGTTTTTCTGTGGCAACTTCGTCATTTTTGAAACTGGCGTTTAGAAAACGCTGCAAAATGTGAGAAAATACTTCTAAGAATCAATATTCAATGTGTTGTGATGAAAGTTCGGTAATCCACATGCTACCAAGTTTGTAGTGAATATTAGTCGAATCCTTTATGCATGTAACATGTTCGGAACACGGAATTTCACGGCCAGGGAATTTCTGTAAATTACATTTCCCTTGGTTAGAAATCACTCCAAGAGTTATTTCCTGAGAAATCGGCCTGATTTTCGAAACTGGCGTTAGGAAAAACCTGCGAATCCAGATTACTAGATTCTCAGTGTACATCTGCATTTTATGGTGGATGAAAGTTCGGTAATCCGCATGCTAACTACTCTGTAGTGAATATTTGTCGAATCTGAGATACGTGAAGTGTGTTCGGAACACAGAATATCACGGTGAACGAATCTATGTACAATACATATCTCTTGGGTAGAATTTGCTCTAAGAGTTTTTTCTGAGAAATCTGCCTCATTTTTGAACCTGGCGTTTGAAAATCTCTGCAAAGTCAGAGAAAATGCTTCAAAGTGTCAATATGCCTTGTATTGTGATGCAAGATCGTAAAACCACATGCAAACAAATCTGTGGTGAATATTTTTAGAAAGCATTATGCATGCAGTGTGATCGTATCACGGAAAATCCCGGCGATGGAATCTATGTAAATTACACACCTATTGGTTAGAATTCGCTCCAAAAATTTTTCCCTGAGAAAACGGCCTGATTTTCCAAACTGGCATTAGGAAAAAGCTGCAAATTCAGAGTTAATGTTTCTACTTGTAAATATGCCATGTATGGTGGATGAAAGTTCTGTAATCTACATGTTCACAACTCATTCTAGAAAGTTTGTTGAAACCTGGATGCATGTAGCGTGTTCGGAAAATGGAATGTCACTGTGAGGGAAACTATGTAAATTACATTTCTATTGGGAAGTACTCGCTCCACGAGAATTTTTCTGCGAATCTGCCACCTTTTCAAAACTGGCATTAGGAAAAACTTTCGAAATGTGAGAAAATGCTTCAAATTGTCAACATGGCTTTTATGGTGGATGAAAGTTCGGTAATCCTTATGCTAACAACTCTGTAGTGAATATTTGTCGAATCCGTGATGCATGTAGCTTTTTCGGAACACGGAATTTCACGATGACGGGTTCTATGTAAATTGCATATCTATTGGGTAGAACTCACACCAAGAGGATTTTTCTGTGGAAACTGCATGATTTTAGAGACTGACATTAGGAGAATACTACTAAATCAAAATAAAATTCCTATGTATAAATATGCACTGTAAGGTGGATTAAAGTTCGTTAATACACATGTTCACAACTCATTAAAGTATGTTTTTTGAATCCGTGGTGCATGTAACGTGTTAAGAACACGGAATGTCACGGTGATTGAAAGTAGGGAAATTACCTATCTTTTGGGTAGAACTGGCTCCAAGAGCATTTTTCTGCCAAATCTGCCTCATTTTTAAAACTGGCGTAAAAACTAACGTGTGAAATCTGAGAAAATTCTTCAAAGTGTCAGTAAGCCTTGTATGGTGGATGAAAGTGCTGTAATCCACTTGCAAACAACTCTGTAGTGAATATTTGTCACATCCAAGATGCATGTAGCGTGTTCGGAACATGGAAATTGATGTTGAGCGTATCCATGTAAATTACATGTCTATTAGTTAGAACACGCTCCAAGAGTTTTTTGCCGTTAAATCTGCCTCATTTTCAAAACTGGCATTTGGAAAACTCTGTGAAATCACAGAAAATGCTTCTAAGCATCTATATGCCCTCTATAGTGAGAAAGACCTGTAATCCACATGCAAGCAACTCTGTAGCGTATTTTTGTCGAATCTTTTCTGCATGTAGCATGTTCGAAAGATGCAATTTCACGGCGGGAGAATCTATGTAATTTACATATCTATTGTGTAGAACACGCTCCAACAGTGTTTTCCTTTGAAAACTGCCTGATTTTCGAAACTGCAATTAGGAAATGTCTGCGAACTCAGTGTTAATGTTTCCAGGTGTCAATATGCCTTGTATGGTGGATGAAACTTTTGTAATACACATGTACACACCTCATTAAGAATGTATGTAAAATCCGTGATGCATGTAGCGCGTTCAAAACATGGACTGTCACGGTGAGGCAAAGTATGTAAATTACATATCTATTGGTTAGAACACGCTCCAGGAGCATTTTACTGAAAAATCTGCCTCAGTTTGGAAACTGGTGTTATGAAAACGCTGCAAAATCTGAGTAAATGCTTTAAGGTGACAATATGTCTTCAATGGGTTATTAAAGATGTGTAATTCACATGCTAAGAACTCAGCAGTGAATATTTGTTGAATCCGTGGTGCATGGACTGTTTTCGGAACACGGAATGTTACGGTGAAAGTATCTATGAAAATGAGATGTCTATTGGATAGAACATGCACCAAGAGAATTTTTCTGCGAAAACTGCCTGATTTTTGTAACTGACGTTAGGAAAACCTGCGAAATGTAAGTAAATGTTTCTAGGTGTAAATATGCCTTGTATTGTGGTTGAAAAATCGGTAGTCCACATGCTCACGCTCATTAAATAATGTTTGTCGAAGCCGTGATGAATGTAACGTTTTCGGAACACGGAATGGCTCGGTGAATGAAGCTCTGAAAATAAAAATTGTGCTGGATAGAACTCGCTTGAATTGAATGTTTCTGTGAAAAGTTCAAGATTTTAGAATCTGGATGTTAGGAAAAACCTGCGAAATCAGAATAACTACTTCTAGGTGAAAATATGCCTTGTATGGTGGATGAAAGTTCAGTAATCCACATGCTCACACTCATTAAAGAATGTTTGTCGAACTCGTGATGCATGTAATGTGTTCGGAATACGGAATGTCATATTGAAGGTAACAATGTAAGTTACATGTCTATTGGGTAGAACTCGCTTAAAGAGAATTTTTCTGCGAAATGTGCCTCATTTTGAAAACTGCCATTAGGAGAACCCTGTGAAATCTGAGAAAATGCTTCTAAGTGTCAATATGCCTTGACTGGTGAATGAAAGTCCTGTAATCCACATGTTAATAACAGTGTAGTAATTATTTTTTAAACCGTGATTCATGTAGTGCTTTTGGAAAATGGAATTTCACGTTAATGAAACTATGTAAATTACAATTCTATTGAGTAGAATCAGCTAGAAGAGAATTTTTCTGCGAAAATTGCATGATTATCGAATCTGAAGTTTGGAAAAAGCTGCAAAAAGGGAGTAAATATTTGCAGGTGTAAGTGTGCCATTATGTTGCAAGAAAGTTCAGTAATCCACATATTCACAACATATTAAAGAATCTTTTTCTAATCCGTGATGCATGTAGCGTGTTCAGAATGTGGAATTTCACGGTGATTGAAACAATGTAAATTACTTCTCTATTGGGTAGAACTCGCTCCGAGAGTGTTTTTCTGTGGCAACTTCGTCATTTTTGAAACTGGCGTTTAGAAAACGCTGCAAAATGTGAGAAAATACTTCTAAGAATCAATATTCAATGTGTTGTGATGAAAGTTCGGTAATCCACATGCTACCAAGTTTGTAGTGAATATTAGTCGAATCCTTTATGCATGTAACATGTTCGGAACACGGAATTTCACGGCCAGGGAATTTCTGTAAATTACATTTCCCTTGGTTAGAAATCACTCCAAGAGTTATTTCCTGAGAAATCGGCCTGATTTTCGAAACTGGCGTTAGGAAAAACCTGCGAATCCAGATTACTAGATTCTCAGTGTACATCTGCATTTTATGGTGGATGAAAGTTCGGTAATCCGCATGCTAACTACTCTGTAGTGAATATTTGTCGAATCTGAGATACGTGAAGTGTGTTCGGAACACAGAATATCACGGTGAACGAATCTATGTACAATACATATCTCTTGGGTAGAATTTGCTCTAAGAGTTTTTTCTGAGAAATCTGCCTCATTTTTGAACCTGGCGTTTGAAAATCTCTGCAAAGTCAGAGAAAATGCTTCAAAGTGTCAATATGCCTTGTATTGTGATGCAAGATCGTAAAACCACATGCAAACAAATCTGTGGTGAATATTTTTAGAAAGCATTATGCATGCAGTGTGATCGTATCACGGAAAATCCCGGCGATGGAATCTATGTAAATTACACACCTATTGGTTAGAATTCGCTCCAAAAATTTTTCCCTGAGAAAACGGCCTGATTTTCCAAACTGGCATTAGGAAAAAGCTGCAAATTCAGAGTTAATGTTTCTACTTGTAAATATGCCATGTATGGTGGATGAAAGTTCTGTAATCTACATGTTCACAACTCATTCTAGAAAGTTTGTTGAAACCTGGATGCATGTAGCGTGTTCGGAAAATGGAATGTCACTGTGAGGGAAACTATGTAAATTACATTTCTATTGGGAAGTACTCGCTCCACGAGAATTTTTCTGCGAATCTGCCACCTTTTCAAAACTGGCATTAGGAAAAACTTTCGAAATGTGAGAAAATGCTTCAAATTGTCAACATGGCTTTTATGGTGGATGAAATTTCGGTAATCCTTATGCTAACAACTCTGTAGTGAATATTTGTCGAATCCGTGATGCATGTAGCTTTTTCGGAACACGGAATTTCACGATGACGGGTTCTATGTAAATTGCATATCTATTGGGTAGAACTCACACCAAGAGGATTTTTCTGTGGAAACTGCATGATTTTAGAGACTGACATTAGGAGAATACTACTAAATCAAAATAAAATTCCTATGTATAAATATGCACTGTAAGGTGGATTAAAGTTCGTTAATACACATGTTCACAACTCATTAAAGTATGTTTTTTGAATCCGTGGTGCATGTAACGTGTTAAGAACACGGAATGTCACGGTGATTGAAAGTAGGGAAATTACCTATCTTTTGGGTAGAACTGGCTCCAAGAGCATTTTTCTGCCAAATCTGCCTCATTTTTAAAACTGGCGTAAAAACTAACGTGTGAAATCTGAGAAAATTCTTCAAAGTGTCAGTAAGCCTTGTATGGTGGATGAAAGTGCTGTAATCCACTTGCAAACAACTCTGTAGTGAATATTTGTCACATCCAAGATGCATGTAGCGTGTTCGGAACATGGAAATTGATGTTGAGCGTATCCATGTAAATTACATGTCTATTAGTTAGAACACGCTCCAAGAGTTTTTTGCCGTTAAATCTGCCTCATTTTCAAAACTGGCATTTGGAAAACTCTGTGAAATCACAGAAAATGCTTCTAAGCATCTATATGCCTTCTATAGTGAGAAAGACCTGTAATCCACATGCAAGCAACTCTGTAGCGTATTTTTGTCGAATCTTTTCTGCATGTAGCATGTTCGAAAGATGCAATTTCACGGCGGGAGAATCTATGTAATTTACATATCTATTGTGTAGAACACGCTCCAACAGTGTTTTCCTTTGAAAACTGCCTGATTTTCGAAACTGCAATTAGGAAATGTCTGCGAACTCAGTGTTAATGTTTCCAGGTGTCAATATGCCTTGTATGGTGGATGAAACTTTTGTAATACACATGTACACACCTCATTAAGAATGTATGTAAAATCCGTGATGCATGTAGCGCGTTCAAAACATGGACTGTCACGGTGAGGCAAAGTATGTAAATTACATATCTATTGGTTAGAACACGCTCCAGGAGCATTTTACTGAAAAATCTGCCTCAGTTTGGAAACTGGTGTTATGAAAACGCTGCAAAATCTGAGTAAATGCTTTAAGGTGACAATATGTCTTCAATGGGTTATTAAAGATGTGTAATTCACATGCTAAGAACTCAGCAGTGAATATTTGTTGAATCCGTGGTGCATGGACTGTTTTCGGAACACGGAATGTTACGGTGAAAGTATCTATGAAAATGAGATGTCTATTGGATAGAACATGCACCAAGAGAATTTTTCTGCGAAAACTGCCTGATTTTTGTAACTGACGTTAGGAAAACCTGCGAAATGTAAGTAAATGTTTCTAGGTGTAAATATGCCTTGTATTGTGGTTGAAAAATCGGTAGTCCACATGCTCACGCTCATTAAATAATGTTTGTCGAAGCCGTGATGAATGTAACGTTTTCGGAACACGGAATGGCTCGGTGAATGAAGCTCTGAAAATAAAAATTGTGCTGGATAGAACTCGCTTGAATTGAATGTTTCTGTGAAAAGTTCAAGATTTTAGAATCTGGATGTTAGGAAAAACCTGCGAAATCAGAATAACTACTTCTAGGTGAAAATATGCCTTGTATGGTGGATGAAAGTTCAGTAATCCACATGCTCACACTCATTAAAGAATGTTTGTCGAACTCGTGATGCATGTAATGTGTTCGGAATACGGAATGTCATATTGAAGGTAACAATGTAAGTTACATGTCTATTGGGTAGAACTCGCTTAAAGAGAATTTTTCTGCGAAATGTGCCTCAATTTGTAAACTGCCATTAGGAGAACCCTGTGAAATCTGAGAAAATGCTTCTAAGTGTCAATATGCCTTGACTGGTGAATGAAAGTCCTGTAATCCACATGTTAATAACAGTGTAGTAATTATTTTTTAAACCGTGATTCATGTAGTGCTTTTGGAAAATGGAATTTCACGTTAATGAAACTATGTAAATTACAATTCTATTGAGTAGAATCAGCTAGAAGAGAATTTTTCTGCGAAAATTGCATGATTATCGAATCTGAAGTTTGGAAAAAGCTGCAAAAAGGGAGTAAATATTTGCAGGTGTAAGTGTGCCATTATGTTGCAAGAAAGTTCAGTAATCCACATATTCACAACATATTAAAGAATCTTTTTCTAATCCGTGATGCATGTAGCGTGTTCAGAATGTGGAATTTCACGGTGATTGAAACAATGTAAATTACTTCTCTATTGGGTAGAACTCGCTCCGAGAGTGTTTTTCTGTGGCAACTTCGTCATTTTTGAAACTGGCGTTTAGAAAACGCTGCAAAATGTGAGAAAATACTTCTAAGAATCAATATTCAATGTGTTGTGATGAAAGTTCGGTAATCCACATGCTACCAAGTTTGTAGTGAATATTAGTCGAATCCTTTATGCATGTAACATGTTCGGAACACGGAATTTCACGGCCAGGGAATTTCTGTAAATTACATTTCCCTTGGTTAGAAATCACTCCAAGAGTTATTTCCTGAGAAATCGGCCTGATTTTCGAAACTGGCGTTAGGAAAAACCTGCGAATCCAGATTACTAGATTCTCAGTGTACATCTGCATTTTATGGTGGATGAAAGTTCGGTAATCCGCATGCTAACTACTCTGTAGTGAATATTTGTCGAATCTGAGATACGTGAAGTGTGTTCGGAACACAGAATATCACGGTGAACGAATCTATGTACAATACATATCTCTTGGGTAGAATTTGCTCTAAGAGTTTTTTCTGAGAAATCTGCCTCATTTTTGAACCTGGCGTTTGAAAATCTCTGCAAAGTCAGAGAAAATGCTTCAAAGTGTCAATATGCCTTGTATTGTGATGCAAGATCGTAAAACCACATGCAAACAAATCTGTGGTGAATATTTTTAGAAAGCATTATGCATGCAGTGTGATCGTATCACGGAAAATCCCGGCGATGGAATCTATGTAAATTACACACCTATTGGTTAGAATTCGCTCCAAAAATTTTTCCCTGAGAAAACGGCCTGATTTTCCAAACTGGCATTAGGAAAAAGCTGCAAATTCAGAGTTAATGTTTCTACTTGTAAATATGCCATGTATGGTGGATGAAAGTTCTGTAATCTACATGTTCACAACTCATTCTAGAAAGTTTGTTGAAACCTGGATGCATGTAGCGTGTTCGGAAAATGGAATGTCACTGTGAGGGAAACTATGTAAATTACATTTCTATTGGGAAGTACTCGCTCCACGAGAATTTTTCTGCGAATCTGCCACCTTTTCAAAACTGGCATTAGGAAAAACTTTCGAAATGTGAGAAAATGCTTCAAATTGTCAACATGGCTTTTATGGTGGATGAAAGTTCGGTAATCCTTATGCTAACAACTCTGTAGTGAATATTTGTCGAATCCGTGATGCATGTAGCTTTTTCGGAACACGGAATTTCACGATGACGGGTTCTATGTAAATTGCATATCTATTGGGTAGAACTCACACCAAGAGGATTTTTCTGTGGAAACTGCATGATTTTAGAGACTGACATTAGGAGAATACTACTAAATCAAAATAAAATTCCTATGTATAAATATGCACTGTAAGGTGGATTAAAGTTCGTTAATACACATGTTCACAACTCATTAAAGTATGTTTTTTGAATCCGTGGTGCATGTAACGTGTTAAGAACACGGAATGTCACGGTGATTGAAAGTAGGGAAATTACCTATCTTTTGGGTAGAACTGGCTCCAAGAGCATTTTTCTGCCAAATCTGCCTCATTTTTAAAACTGGCGTAAAAACTAACGTGTGAAATCTGAGAAAATTCTTCAAAGTGTCAGTAAGCCTTGTATGGTGGATGAAAGTGCTGTAATCCACTTGCAAACAACTCTGTAGTGAATATTTGTCACATCCAAGATGCATGTAGCGTGTTCGGAACATGGAAATTGATGTTGAGCGTATCCATGTAAATTACATGTCTATTAGTTAGAACACGCTCCAAGAGTTTTTTGCCGTTAAATCTGCCTCATTTTCAAAACTGACATTTGGAAAACTCTGTGAAATCACAGAAAATGCTTCTAAGCATCTATATGCCTTCTATAGTGAGAAAGACCTGTAATCCACATGCAAGCAACTCTGTAGCGTATTTTTGTCGAATCTTTTCTGCATGTAGCATGTTCGAAAGATGCAATTTCACGGCGGGAGAATCTATGTAATTTACATATCTATTGTGTAGAACACGCTCCAACAGTGTTTTCCTTTGAAAACTGCCTGATTTTCGAAACTGCAATTAGGAAATGTCTGCGAACTCAGTGTTAATGTTTCTAGGTGTCAATATGCCTTGTATGGTGGATGAAACTTTTGTAATACACATGTACACACCTCATTAAGAATGTATGTAAAATCCGTGATGCATTTAGCGCGTTCAAAACATGGACTGTCACGGCGAGGCAAACTATGTAAATTACATATCTATTGGTTAGAACACGCTCCAGGAGCATTTTACTGAAAAATCTGCCTCAGTTTGGAAACTGGTGTTATGAAAACGCTGCAAAATCTGAGTAAATGCTTTAAGGTGACAATATGTCTTCAATGGGTTATTAAAGATGTGTAATTCACATGCTAAGAACTCAGCAGTGAATATTTGTTGAATCCGTGGTGCATGGACTGTTTTCGGAACACGGAATGTTACGGTGACGGTATCTATGAAAATGAGATGTCTATTGGATAGAACATGCACCAAGAGAATTTTTCTGCGAAAACTGCCTGATTTTTGTAACTGACGTTAGGAAAACCTGCGAAATGTAAGTAAATGTTTCTAGGTGTAAATATGCCTTGTATTGTGGTTGAAAAATCGGTAGTCCACATGCTCACGCTCATTAAATAATGTTTGTCGAAGCCGTGATGAATGTAACGTTTTCGGAACACGGAATGGCTCGGTGAATGAAGCTCTGAAAATAAAAATTGTGCTGGATAGAACTCGCTTGAATTGAATGTTTCTGTGAAAAGTTCAAGATTTTAGAATCTGGATGTTAGGAAAAACCTGCGAAATCAGAATAACTACTTCTAGGTGAAAATATGCCTTGTATGGTGGATGAAAGTTCAGTAATCCACATGCTCACACTCATTAAAGAATGTTTGTCGAACTCGTGATGCATGTAATGTGTTCGGAATACGGAATGTCATATTGAAGGTAACAATGTAAGTTACATGTCTATTGGGTAGAACTCGCTTAAAGAGAATTTTTCTGCGAAATGTGCCTCATTTTGAAAACTGCCATTAGGAGAACCCTGTGAAATCTGAGAAAATGCTTCTAAGTGTCAATATGCCTTGACTGGTGAATGAAAGTCCTGTAATCCACATGTTAATAACAGTGTAGTAATTATTTTTTAAACCGTGATTCATGTAGTGCTTTTGGAAAATGGAATTTCACGTTAATGAAACTATGTAAATTACAATTCTATTGAGTAGAATCAGCTAGAAGAGAATTTTTCTGCGAAAATTGCATGATTATCGAATCTGAAGTTTGGAAAAAGCTGCAAAAAGGGAGTAAATATTTGCAGGTGTAAGTGTGCCATTATGTTGCAAGAAAGTTCAGTAATCCACATATTCACAACATATTAAAGAATCTTTTTCTAATCTGTGATGCATGTAGCGTGTTCAGAATGTGGAATTTCACGGTGATTGAAACAATGTAAATTACTTCTCTATTGGGTAGAACTCGCTCCGAGAGTGTTTTTCTGTGGCAACTTCGTCATTTTTGAAACTGGCGTTTAGAAAACGCTGCAAAATGTGAGAAAATACTTCTAAGAATCAATATTCAATGTGTTGTGATGAAAGTTCGGTAATCCACATGCTACCAAGTTTGTAGTGAATATTAGTCGAATCCTTTATGCATGTAACATGTTCGGAACACGGAATTTCACGGCCAGGGAATTTCTGTAAATTACATTTCCCTTGGTTAGAAATCACTCCAAGAGTTATTTCCTGAGAAATCGGCCTGATTTTCGAAACTGGCGTTAGGAAAAACCTGCGAATCCAGATTACTAGATTCTCAGTGTACATCTGCATTTTATGGTGGATGAAAGTTCGGTAATCCGCATGCTAACTACTCTGTAGTGAATATTTGTCGAATCTGAGATACGTGAAGTGTGTTCGGAACACAGAATATCACGGTGAACGAATCTATGTACAATACATATCTCTTGGGTAGAATTTGCTCTAAGAGTTTTTTCTGAGAAATCTGCCTCATTTTTGAACCTGGCGTTTGAAAATCTCTGCAAAGTCAGAGAAAATGCTTCAAAGTGTCAATATGCCTTGTATTGTGATGCAAGATCGTAAAACCACATGCAAACAAATCTGTGGTGAATATTTTTAGAAAGCATTATGCATGCAGTGTGATCGTATCACGGAAAATCCCGGCGATGGAATCTATGTAAATTACACACCTATTGGTTAGAATTCGCTCCAAAAATTTTTCCCTGAGAAAACGGCCTGATTTTCCAAACTGGCATTAGGAAAAAGCTGCAAATTCAGAGTTAATGTTTCTACTTGTAAATATGCCATGTATGGTGGATGAAAGTTCTGTAATCTACATGTTCACAACTCATTCTAGAAAGTTTGTTGAAACCTGGATGCATGTAGCGTGTTCGGAAAATGGAATGTCACTGTGAGGGAAACTATGTAAATTACATTTCTATTGGGAAGTACTCGCTCCACGAGAATTTTTCTGCGAATCTGCCACCTTTTCAAAACTGGCATTAGGAAAAACTTTCGAAATGTGAGAAAATGCTTCAAATTGTCAACATGGCTTTTATGGTGGATGAAAGTTCGGTAATCCTTATGCTAACAACTCTGTAGTGAATATTTGTCGAATCCGTGATGCATGTAGCTTTTTCGGAACACGGAATTTCACGATGACGGGTTCTATGTAAATTGCATATCTATTGGGTAGAACTCACACCAAGAGGATTTTTCTGTGGAAACTGCATGATTTTAGAGACTGACATTAGGAGAATACTACTAAATCAAAATAAAATTCCTATGTATAAATATGCACTGTAAGGTGGATTAAAGTTCGTTAATACACATGTTCACAACTCATTAAAGTATGTTTTTTGAATCCGTGGTGCATGTAACGTGTTAAGAACACGGAATGTCACGGTGATTGAAAGTAGGGAAATTACCTATCTTTTGGGTAGAACTGGCTCCAAGAGCATTTTTCTGCCAAATCTGCCTCATTTTTAAAACTGGCGTAAAAACTAACGTGTGAAATCTGAGAAAATTCTTCAAAGTGTCAGTAAGCCTTGTATGGTGGATGAAAGTGCTGTAATCCACTTGCAAACAACTCTGTAGTGAATATTTGTCACATCCAAGATGCATGTAGCGTGTTCGGAACATGGAAATTGATGTTGAGCGTATCCATGTAAATTACATGTCTATTAGTTAGAACACGCTCCAAGAGTTTTTTGCCGTTAAATCTGCCTCATTTTCAAAACTGACATTTGGAAAACTCTGTGAAATCACAGAAAATGCTTCTAAGCATCTATATGCCTTCTATAGTGAGAAAGACCTGTAATCCACATGCAAGCAACTCTGTAGCGTATTTTTGTCGAATCTTTTCTGCATGTAGCATGTTCGAAAGATGCAATTTCACGGCGGGAGAATCTATGTAATTTACATATCTATTGTGTAGAACACGCTCCAACAGTGTTTTCCTTTGAAAACTGCCTGATTTTCGAAACTGCAATTAGGAAATGTCTGCGAACTCAGTGTTAATGTTTCTAGGTGTCAATATGCCTTGTATGGTGGATGAAAGTTTTGTAATACACATGTACACACCTCATTAAGAATGTATGTAAAATCCGTGATGCATGTAGCGCGTTCAAAACATGGACTGTCACGGTGAGGCAAAGTATGTAAATTACATATCTATTGGTTAGAACACGCTCCAGGAGCATTTTACTGAAAAATCTGCCTCAGTTTGGAAACTGGTGTTATGAAAACGCTGCAAAATCTGAGTAAATGCTTTAAGGTGACAATATGTCTTCAATGGGTTATTAAAGATGTGTAATTCACATGCTAAGAACTCAGCAGTGAATATTTGTTGAATCCGTGGTGCATGGACTGTTTTCGGAACACGGAATGTTACGGTGAAAGTATCTATGAAAATGAGATGTCTATTGGATAGAACATGCACCAAGAGAATTTTTCTGCGAAAACTGCCTGATTTTTGTAACTGACGTTAGGAAAACCTGCGAAATGTAAGTAAATGTTTCTAGGTGTAAATATGCCTTGTATTGTGGTTGAAAAATCGGTAGTCCACATGCTCACGCTCATTAAATAATGTTTGTCGAAGCCGTGATGAATGTAACGTTTTCGGAACACGGAATGGCTCGGTGAATGAAGCTCTGAAAATAAAAATTGTGCTGGATAGAACTCGCTTGAATTGAATGTTTCTGTGAAAAGTTCAAGATTTTAGAATCTGGATGTTAGGAAAAACCTGCGAAATCAGAATAACTACTTCTAGGTGAAAATATGCCTTGTATGGTGGATGAAAGTTCAGTAATCCACATGCTCACACTCATTAAAGAATGTTTGTCGAACTCGTGATGCATGTAATGTGTTCGGAATACGGAATGTCATATTGAAGGTAACAATGTAAGTTACATGTCTATTGGGTAGAACTCGCTTAAAGAGAATTTTTCTGCGAAATGTGCCTCATTTTGAAAACTGCCATTAGGAGAACCCTGTGAAATCTGAGAAAATGCTTCTAAGTGTCAATATGCCTTGACTGGTGAATGAAAGTCCTGTAATCCACATGTTAATAACAGTGTAGTAATTATTTTTTAAACCGTGATTCATGTAGTGCTTTTGGAAAATGGAATTTCACGTTAATGAAACTATGTAAATTACAATTCTATTGAGTAGAATCAGCTAGAAGAGAATTTTTCTGCGAAAATTGCATGATTATCGAATCTGAAGTTTGGAAAAAGCTGCAAAAAGGGAGTAAATATTTGCAGGTGTAAGTGTGCCATTATGTTGCAAGAAAGTTCAGTAATCCACATATTCACAACATATTAAAGAATCTTTTTCTAATCCGTGATGCATGTAGCGTGTTCAGAATGTGGAATTTCACGGTGATTGAAACAATGTAAATTACTTCTCTATTGGGTAGAACTCGCTCCGAGAGTGTTTTTCTGTGGCAACTTCGTCATTTTTGAAACTGGCGTTTAGAAAACGCTGCAAAATGTGAGAAAATACTTCTAAGAATCAATATTCAATGTGTTGTGATGAAAGTTCGGTAATCCACATGCTACCAAGTTTGTAGTGAATATTAGTCGAATCCTTTATGCATGTAACATGTTCGGAACACGGAATTTCACGGCCAGGGAATTTCTGTAAATTACATTTCCCTTGGTTAGAAATCACTCCAAGAGTTATTTCCTGAGAAATCGGCCTGATTTTCGAAACTGGCGTTAGGAAAAACCTGCGAATCCAGATTACTAGATTCTCAGTGTACATCTGCATTTTATGGTGGATGAAAGTTCGGTAATCCGCATGCTAACTACTCTGTAGTGAATATTTGTCGAATCTGAGATACGTGAAGTGTGTTCGGAACACAGAATATCACGGTGAACGAATCTATGTACAATACATATCTCTTGGGTAGAATTTGCTCTAAGAGTTTTTTCTGAGAAATCTGCCTCATTTTTGAACCTGGCGTTTGAAAATCTCTGCAAAGTCAGAGAAAATGCTTCAAAGTGTCAATATGCCTTGTATTGTGATGCAAGATCGTAAAACCACATGCAAACAAATCTGTGGTGAATATTTTTAGAAAGCATTATGCATGCAGTGTGATCGTATCACGGAAAATCCCGGCGATGGAATCTATGTAAATTACACACCTATTGGTTAGAATTCGCTCCAAAAATTTTTCCCTGAGAAAACGGCCTGATTTTCCAAACTGGCATTAGGAAAAAGCTGCAAATTCAGAGTTAATGTTTCTACTTGTAAATATGCCATGTATGGTGGATGAAAGTTCTGTAATCTACATGTTCACAACTCATTCTAGAAAGTTTGTTGAAACCTGGATGCATGTAGCGTGTTCGGAAAATGGAATGTCACTGTGAGGGAAACTATGTAAATTACATTTCTATTGGGAAGTACTCGCTCCACGAGAATTTTTCTGCGAATCTGCCACCTTTTCAAAACTGGCATTAGGAAAAACTTTCGAAATGTGAGAAAATGCTTCAAATTGTCAACATGGCTTTTATGGTGGATGAAAGTTCGGTAATCCTTATGCTAACAACTCTGTAGTGAATATTTGTCGAATCCGTGATGCATGTAGCTTTTTCGGAACACGGAATTTCACGATGACGGGTTCTATGTAAATTGCATATCTATTGGGTAGAACTCACACCAAGAGGATTTTTCTGTGGAAACTGCATGATTTTAGAGACTGACATTAGGAGAATACTACTAAATCAAAATAAAATTCCTATGTATAAATATGCACTGTAAGGTGGATTAAAGTTCGTAAATACACATGTTCACAACTCATTAAAGTATGTTTTTTGAATCCGTGGTGCATGTAACGTGTTAAGAACACGGAATGTCACGGTGATTGAAAGTAGGGAAATTACCTATCTTTTGGGTAGAACTGGCTCCAAGAGCATTTTTCTGCCAAATCTGCCTCATTTTTAAAACTGGCGTAAAAACTAACTTGTGAAATCTGAGAAAATTCTTCAAAGTGTCAGTAAGCCTTGTATGGTGGATGAAAGTGCTGTAATCCACTTGCTAACAACTCTTTAGTGAATATTTGTCACATCCAAGATGCATGTAGTGTGTTCAGAACATGGAAATTGTTGTTGAGAGTATCCATGTAAATTACATGTCTATTAGTTAGAACACGCTCCAAGAGTTTTTTGCCGTTAAATCTGCCTCATTTTCGAAACTGGCATTTGGAAAACTCTGTGAAATCACAGAAAATGCTTCTAAGCATCTATATGCCTTCTATAGTGAGAAAGACCTGTAATCCACATGCAAGCAACTCTGTGGTGCATTTTTGTCGAATCTTTTCTGCATGTAGCATGTTCGAAAGATGCAATTTCACGGCGGGAGAATCTATGTAATTTACATATCTATTGTGTAGAACACACTCCAAAAGTGTTTTCCTTTGAAAACTGCCTGATTTTCGAAACTGCAATTAGGAAATGTCTGCGAACTCAGTGTTAATGTTTCTAGGTGTCAATTAGCCTTGTATGGTGGATGAAAGTTTTGTAATACACATGTACACAACTCATTAAAAATGTATGTAAAATCCGTGATGCATGTAGCGCGTTCAAATCATGCACTGTCACGGTGAGGCAAACTATGTAAATTACATATCTATTGGTTAGAACACGCTGCAGGAGCATTTTACTGAAAAATCTTCCTCAGTTTGGAAACTGGTGTTATGAAAACGCTGCAAAATCTGAGTAAATGCTTTAAGGTGACAATATGTCTTCAATGGGTTATTAATGATGTGTAATTCACATGCTAAGAACTCAGCAGTGAATATTTGTTGAATCCGTGGTGCATGTACCATTTTCGGAACACGGAATGTTACGGTGATGGTATCTATGAAAATGAGATGTCTATTGGATAGAACATGCACCAAGAGAATTTTTCTGTGAAAACTGCCTGACTTTGATAACTGATGTTAGGAAAACCAGCGAAATCTAAGTAAATGTATGTAGGTGTAAATATGGCTTGTATTGTGGTTGAAAAATCGGTAATCAACCTGCTCACGGTCATTAAATAATTTTTGTCGAAGCCGTGATGAATGTAACGTTTTCGGAACACGGAATGTCTCGGTGAGTGAAGCTCTGATAATAACAATTCTGCTGGATTGAACTCGCTTGAATTGATTGTTTCTGTGAAAATTTCATGATTTTCGAAACTGGATGTTAGGAAAAACCTGCGAAATCAGAATAACTACTTCTAGGTGTAAATATGCCTTGTATGGTGGATGAAATATTGGTAGTCCACATGCTCACACTCACTAAGAATGTATGTCGAAATCGTGATGCATGTAAAGTGTTTGGAATACGGAATGTCATAGTGAAGGTAACAATGTAAGTTACATATCTATTGGGTAGAACTCGCTTGAAGAGAATTTTTCTGAGAAATGGGCCTCATTTTCAAAACTGCCATCAGGAGAACCCTGTGAAATCTGAGAAAATGCTTCTAAGTGTCAATATGCCTTGACTGTTGAATGAAAGTCCGGTAATCCACATGTTATTAACAGTGTAGTAATTATTTTTAAACCGTGATTCATGTAGCACATTTGGTAAATGGAATGTCACGGTAATGAAACTATGTAAATTACAATTCTATTGAGTAGAACGAGCTAGAAGAGAATTTTTCAGCGAAAAATGCATGAATATCGAATCTGAAGTTTGGAAAATGCTGCAAAAAGGGAGTAAATATTTGCAGGTGTAAGTGTGCCATTATGTTTCACGAAAGTTCAGTAATCCACATATTCACAACATATTAAAGAATCTTTTTCTAATCCGTGATGCATGTAGCGTGTTCAGATCGTGGAATTTCACGGTGATTGAAACAATGTAAATTAGTACTCTATTGGGTAGAACTGACTCCAAGAGAGTTTTTCTGCGAAAACTTAGTCATTTTTGAACCTGGCGTTTAGAAAACACTGCAAAATCTGAGAAAATACTTCTAAGAATCAATATTCAATTTACTGTTATGAAAGTTCGGTAATCCACATGCTACCAAATTTGTAGTGAATATTGTCGAATCTTTTATGCATGTAACATTTTCGGAACATGGAATTTCACGGCCAGGGAATTTATGTAAATTACATTTCCCTTGGTTAGAAATCACACCAAGAGGTTTTTCCTGAGAAATCGGCCTGATTTTCGAAACTGGCATAAGGAAAAACCTGCGAACCCAGATTACTAGATTCTCGGTGTACATCTGCCTTTTATGGTGGATGAAAGTTCGGTAATCCGCATGCTAACTACTCTGTAGTGAATATTTGTCGAATCCGAGATAGGTGAAGTGCGTTCGGAACACAGAATATCACGGTGAGCGAATCTATGTAAAATACATGTCTCGGGTTGAATTTGCTCTAAGAGATTTTTCTTAGAAATCTGCCTCATTTTTGAACCTGGCGTTTGAAAATCTCTGCAAAGTCAGAAAAAATGCTTCAAAGTGTCAATATGCCTTGTATTGTGATGCAAGATCCTAAAACCACATGCAAACTAATCTGTGGGGAATATTTTCAGAAAGCGTTATGCATGCAGTGTGATCGTATCACGGAAAATCCCGGCAATGGAATCTATATAAATTACACACCTATTGGTTAGAATTCGCTCCAAAACTTTTTCCCTGAGAAAACGGCCTGATTTTCCAAACTGGCATTAGGAAAAAGCTGAAAATTCAGAGTTAATGTTTCTACTTGTAAATTTGCCATGTATGGTGGATGAAAGTTCTGTAATCTACATGTTCACAACTCATTCGAGAAAGTTTCTTGAAACCTTGATGTATGTAGCGTGTTCAGAAAATGGAATGTCACTGTGAGGGAAACTATGTAAATTACATTTCTATTGGGAAGTACTCGCTCCACGAGAATTTTTCTACGAATCTGCCTCCTTTTCATAACTGGAATTAGGAAAAACTTTCGAAATGTCAGAAAATGCTTCAAATTGTCAACATGGCTTTTATGGTGGATGAAAGTTCCGTAATTCTTTGTGCTAGCAATTCTGTAGTGAATATTTGTTGAATCCGTGATGCATGTAGCTTTTTCGGAAAACGGAATTTCACGATGATGGGTTCTATGTAAATTGCATGTCTATTGGGTAGAACTCGCTCCAAGAGGATTTTTCTGTGGAAACTGCATGATTTTAGAGACTGACATTAGGAGAATACTACGAAATCAGAATAAAATTTCTATGTATAAATATGCACTGTAAGGTGGATTATAGTTCGTTAATACACATGTTCACAACTCATTAAAGAATGTTTTTTGAATCCGTGGTGCATGTAACGTGTTCAGAACATGGAAAGTCACGGTGATTGGAAGTAGGGAAATTACCTATCTTTTGGGTTGAACTGGCTCCAAGAGCATTTTCTGCCAAATCTGCCTCATTTTCAAAACTGGCGTTCAAACTAATGCGTGAAATCTGAGAAAATTCTTCAAAGTGTCAGTAAGCCTTGTATGGTGGATGAAAGTGCTGTAATCCACTTGCTAACAACTCTGTAGTGAATATTTGTCACATCCAAGATGCATGTAGCGTGTTCGGAACACGGAATTTCACGATGATGGGTTCTATGTAAATTGCATGTCTATTGGTTAGAACTCGCTCCAAGAGGATTTTTCTGTGGAAACTGCATGATTTTAGAGACTGACATTAGGAGAATACTACTAAATCAGAATAAAATTTCTATGTATATATGTGCACTGTAAGGTGGATTAAAGTTCATTAATACACATGTTGACAACTCATTAAAGAATGGTTGTTGAATCTGTGGTGCATATAACGTGTTCAGAACACGGAATGTCATGGTGATTGGAAGTAGGGAAATTACCTATCTTGGGTAGAACTGGCTCCAAGAGAATTTTTCTGCCAAATCTGCCTCTTTTTCAAAACTGGCATTCAAACTAAAGTGTGAAATCTGAGAAAATTCTTCAAAGTGTCAGTAAGCCTTGTATGGTGGATGAAAGTGCTGTAATACACTTGCTAACAACTCTGTAGTGAATATTTGTCACATCCACGATGCATGTAGCGTGTTCAGAACATTTAATTTGATGTTGAGCGAATCCATGTAAATTACATGTCTATTAGTTAGAACTCGCTTCAAGAGGTTTTTGCCGTGAAATCTGCCTCATTTTCGAAACTGGCATTTGGAAAACTCTGTGAAATCACAGAAAATGCTTCTAAGCATCTATATGCTTTCTATAGTGAGAAAGTCCTGTAATCCACAGGCAAGCAACTCTGTAGTGTATTTTTGTCGAAACTTTTCTGCATGTAGCATGTTCGAAACACGTAATTTCACAGCGGGAGAATCTATGTAATTTACATATCTATTGGGTAGAACACGCTCCAACAGTTTTTTCCTTTGAAAACTGCCTGATTTCGAAACTGCTATTAGGAAATGTCTGCGAACCCAGTGTTAATGTTTCTAGGTGTCAATATGCCTTGTATGGTGGATGAAAGTTTTGTAATACACATGTACACAACTCATTAAGAATGTATGTAAAATCCGTGATGCATGTGGCGCGTTCAAAACATGGACTGTCACGGTGAGGCAAACTATGTAAATTACATATCTATTGGTTAGAACACGCTCCAGGAGCATTTTACTGAAAAATCTGCCTTAGTTTGGAAACTGGTGTTACGAAAACGCTGCAAAATCTGAGTAAATGCTTTAAGGTGACAATATGTCTTCAATGGGTTATTAAAAATGTGTAATTCACATGCTAAGGACTCAGCAGTGAATATTTGTTGAATCCGTGGTGCATGGAACGTTTTCGGAACACGGAAAGTTACGGTGAAGGTATCTATGAAAATGAGATGTCTATTGGATAGAACATGCACCAACAGAATTTTTCTGCGGAAACTGCCTGATTTTCATAACTGACTTTAGGAAAACCTGCAAAATGTAAGTAAATGTTTCTAGGTGTAAATATGCCTTGTATTGTATTTGAAAAATCGGTAGTCCACATGCTCACGGTCATTAAATAATGTTTGTCGAAGCCGTGATGAATGTAACGTTTTCGGAACACGGAATGTCTCGGTGAGTGAAGCTCTGAAAATAAAAATTGTGCTGGATAGAACTCGCTTGAATTGAATGTTTCTGTGAAAAGTTCAAGATTTTAGAATCTGGATGTTTGGAAAAACCTGCGAAATCAGAATAACTACTTCTAGGTGAAAATATGCCTTGTATGGTGGATGAAAGTTCAGTAATCCACATGTTCACACTAATTAAAGAATGTTTGTCGAACTCGTGATGCATGTAATTTGTTCGGAATACGGAATGTCATAGTGAAGGTAACAATGTAAGTTACATGTCTTGGGTAGAACTCGCTTAAAGAGAATTTTTCTGCGAAATGTGCCTCAATTTGAAAACTGCCATTAGGAGAACCCTGTGAAATCTGAGAAAATGCTTCTAAGTGTCAATATGCCTTGACTGGTGAATGAAAGTCCTGTAATCCACATGTTAATAACAGTGTAGTAATTACTTTTTAAACCGTGATTCATGTAGTGCTTTTGGAAAATGGAATTTCACGTTAATGAAACTATGTAAATTACAATTCTATTGAGTAGAATCAGCTAGAAGAGAATTTTTCTGCAAAAATTGCATGATTATCGAATCTGAAGTTTGGAAAAAGCTGCAAAAAGGGAGTAAATATTTGCAGGTGTAAGTGTGCCATTATGTTGCAAGAAAGTTCAGTAATCCACATATTCACAACATATTAAAGAATCTTTTTCTAATCCGTGATGCATGTAGCGTGTAAAGAATGTGGAATTTCACGGTGTTTGAAACAATGTAAATTACTTCTCTACTGGGAAGAACTCGCTCCGAGAGTGTTTTTCTGTGGCAACTTCGTCATTTTTGAAACTGGCGTTTAGAAAACGCTGCAAAATGTGAGAAAATACTTCTAAGAATCAATATTCAATGTGTTGTGATGAAAGTTCGGTAATCCACATGCTACCAAGTTTGTAGTGAATATTAGTCGAATCCTTTATGCATCTAACATGTTCGGAACACGGAATTTCACGGCCAGGGTATTTCTGTAAATTACATTTCCCTTGGTTAGAAATCACTCCAAGAGTTATTTCCTGAGAAATCGGCCTGATTTTCGAAACTGGCGTTAGGAAAAACCTGCGAATCCAGATTACTAGATTCTCAGTGTACATCTGCAATTTATGGTGGATGAAAGTTCGGTAATCCTTATGCTAACAACTCTGTAGTGAATATTTGTCGAATCCGTGATGCATGTAGCTTTTTCGGAACACGGAATTTCACGGTGAACGAATCTATGTAAAATACATATGTCTTGGGTAGAACTCACACCAAGAGGATTTTTCTGTGGAAACTGCATGATTTTAGAGACTGACATTAGGAGAATACTACTAAATCAAAATAAAATTTCTATGTATAAATATGCACTGTAAGGTTGATTAAATTTCGTTAATAGCTTTTTCGGAACACGGAATTTCACGGCCAGGGAATTTCTGTAAATTACATTTCCCTTGGTTAGAAATCACTCCAAGAGTTATTTCCTGAGAAATCGGCCTGATTTTCGAAACTGGCGTTAGGAAAAACCTGCGAATCCAGATTACTAGATTCTCAGTGTACATCTGCAATTTATGGTGGATGAAAGTTCGGTAATCCTTATGCTAACAACTCTGTAGTGAATATTTGTCGAATCCGTGATGCATGTAGCTTTTTCGGAGCACGGAATTTCACGGTGAACGAATCTATGTAAAATACATATGTCTTGGGTAGAACTCACACCAAGAGGATTTTTCTGTGGAAACTGCATGATTTTAGAGACTGACATTAGGAGAATACTACTAAATCAAAATAAAATTTCTATGTATAAATATGCACTGTAAGGTTGATTAAATTTCGTTAATAGCTTTTTCGGAACACGGAATTTCACGGCCAGGGAATTTCTGTAAATTACATTTCCCTTGGTTAGAAATCACACCAAGAGTTATTTCCTGAGAAATCGGCCTGATTTTCGAAACTGGCGTTAGGAAAAACCTGCGAATCCAAATTACTAGATTCTCAGTGTACATCTGCATTTTATGGTGGATGAAAGTTCGGTAATCCTTATGCTAACATCTCTGTAGTGAATATTTGTCGAATCCGTGATGCATGTAGCTTTTTCGGAACACGGAATTTCACGAAGACAGGTTCTATGTAAATTGCATATCTATTGGGTAGAATTTGCTCTAAGAGTTTTTTCTGAGAAATCTGCCTCATTTTTGAACCTGGCATTTGAAAATCTCTGCAAAGTCAGAGAAAATGCTTCAAAGTGTCAATATGCCTTGTATTGTGATGCAAGATCGTAAAACCACATGCAAACAAATCTGTGGTGAATATTTTTAGAAAGCATTATGCATGCAGTGTGATCGTATCACGGAAAATCCCGGCGATGGAATCTATGTAAATTACACACCTATTGGTTAGAATTCGCTCCAAAAATTTTTCCCTGAGAAAACGGCCTGATTTTCCAAACTGGCATTAGGAAAAAAGCTGCAAATTCAGAGTTAATGTGTCTACTTGTAAATATGCCATGTATGGTGGATGAAAGTTCTGTAATCTACATGTACACAACTCATTCTAGAAAGTTTGTTGAAACCTGGATGCATGTAGCGTGTTCGGGAAATGGAATGTCACTGTGAGGGAAACTATGTAAATTACATTTCTATTGGGAAGTACTCGCTCCACGAGAATTTTTCTGCGAATCTGCCACCTTTTCAAAACTGGCATTAGGAAAAACTTTCGAAATGTGAGAAAATGCTTCAAATTGTCAACATGGCTTTTATGGTGGATGAAAGTTCGGTAATCCTTATGCTAACAACTCTGTAGTGAATATTTGTCGAATCCGTGATGCATGTAGCTTTTTCGGAACACGGAATTTCACGATGACGGGTTCTATGTAAATTGCATATCTATTGGGTAGAACTCACACCAAGAGGATTTTTCTGTGGAAACTGCATGATTTTAGAGACTCACCTTAGGAGAATACAACTAAATCAAAATAAAATTTCTATGTATAAATATGCACTGTAAGGTGGATTAAAGTTCGTTAATACACATGTTCACAACTCATTAAAGTATGTTTTTTGAATCCGTGGTGCATGTAACGTGTTAAGAACACGGAATGTCACGGTGATTGAAAGTAGGGAAATTACCTATCTTTTGGGTAGAACTGGCTCCAAGAGCATTTTTCTGCCAAATCTGCCTCATTTTTAAAACTGGCATACAAACTAACGTGTGAAATCTGAGAAAATTCTTCAAAGTGTCAGTAAGCCTTTTATGATGGATGAAAGTGCTGTAATCCACTTGCTAACAACTCTGTAGTGAATATTTGTCGCACCCGAGATGCATGTAGTGTGTTCGGAACATGGAATTTGATGTTGAGCGTATCCATGTAAATTACATGTCTATTAGTTAGAACACGCTCCAAGAGTTTTTTGCCGTGAAATCTGCCTCATTTTCAAAACTGGCATTTGGAAAACTCTGTGAAATCACAGAAAATGCTTCTAAGCATCTATATGCCTTCTATAGTGAGAAAGACCTGTAATCCACATGCAAGCAACTCTGTAGCGTATTTTTGTCGAATCTTTTCTGCATGTAGCATGTTCGAAAGATGCAATTTCACGGCGGGAGAATCTATGTAATTTACATATCTATTGGGTAGAACACGCTCCAACAGTGTTTTCCTTTGAAAACTGCCTGATTTTCGAAACTGCAATTAGGAAATGTCTGCGAACTCAGTTTTAATGTTTCTAGGTGTCAATATGCCTTGTATGATGGATGAAAGTTTTGTAATACACATGTACACAACTCATTAAGAATGTATGTAAAATCCGTGATGCATGTAGCGCGTTCAAAACATGGACTGTCACGGTGAGGCAAACTATGTAAATTACATATCTATTGGTTAGAACACGCTCCAGGAGTATTTTACTGAAAAATCTGCCTCAGTTTGGAAACTGGTGTTACGAAAACGCCTCAAAATTTGAGTAAATGCTTTAAGGTGACAATATGTCTTCAATGGGTTATTAAAGACGTGTAATTCACATGCTAAGAACTCAGCAGTGAATATTTGTTGAATCCGTGGTGCATGGACCGTTTTCGGAACACGGAATGTTTCGGTGAAAGTATCTATGAAAATGAGATATCTATTGGATAGAACATGCACCAAGAGAATTTTTCGGCGAAAACTGCCTGATTTTTGTAACTGACGTTAGGAAAACCTGCGAAATGTAAGTAAATGTTTCTAGGTGTAAATATGCCTTGTATTGTGGTTGAAAAATCGGTAATCCACATGCTCACGCTCATTAAATAATGTTTGTCGAAGCCGTGATGAATGTAACGTTTTCGGAACACGGAATGTCTCATTGAGTGAAGCTCTGAAAATAAAAATTGTGCTGGATAGAACTCGCTTGAATTGAATGTTTCTGTGAAAAGTTCAAGATTTTAGAATCTGGATGTTAGGGAAAACCTGCGAAATCAGAATAACTACTTCTAGGTGAAAATATGCCTTGTATGGTGGATGAAAGTTCAGTAATCCACATGCTCACACTCATTAAAGAATGTTTGTCGAACTCGTGATGCATGTAATGTGTTCGGAATACGGAATGTCATAGTGAAGGTAACAATGTAAGTTACATGTCTATTGGGTAGAACTCGCTTAAAGAGAATTTTTCTGCGAAATGTGCCTCATTTTGAAAACTGCCATTAGGAGAACCCTGTGAAATCTGAGAAATTGCTTCTAAGTGTCAATATGCCTTGACTGGTGAATGAAAGTCCTGTAATCCACATGTTAATAACAGTGTAGTAATTATTTTTTAAACCTTGATTCATGTAGTGCTTTTGGAAAATGGAATTTCACGTTAATGAAACTATGTAAATTACAATTCTATTGAGTAGAATCAGCTAGAAGAGAATTTTTCTGCGAACATTGCATGATTATCGAATCTGAAGTTTGGAAAAAGCTGCTAAAAGGGAGTAAATATTTGCAGGTGTAAGTGTGCCATTATGTTGCAAGAAAGTTCAGTAATCCACATATTCACAACATATTAAAGAATCTTTTTCTAATCCGTGATGCATGTAACGTGTTCAGAATGTGGAATTTCACGGTGTTTGAAACAATGTAAATTACTTCTCTATTGGGTAGAACTCGCTCCGAGAGTGTTTTTCTGTGGCAACTTCGTCATTTTTGAAACTGGCGTTTAGAAAACGCTGCAAAATGTGAGAAAATACTTCTAAGAATCAATATTCAATGTGTTGTGATGAAAGTTCGGTAATCCACATGCTACCAAGTTTGTAGTGAATATTAGTCGAATCCTTTATGCATGTAACATGTTCGGAACACGGAATTTCACGGCCAGGGAATTTCTGTAAATTACATTTCCATGGTTAGAAATCACTCGAAGAGTTATTTCCTGAGAAATCGGTCTGATTTTCGAAACTGGCATTAGGAAAACCCTGCGAATCCAGATTACTAGATTCTCAGTGTACATCTGCATTTTATGGTGGATGAAAGTTCGGTAATCCGCATGCTAACTACTCTGTAGTGAATATTTGTCGAATCTGAGATACGTGAAGTGTGTTCGGAACACAGAATATCACGGTGAACGAATCTATGTAAAATACATATCTCTTGGGTAGAATTTGCTCTAAGAGTTTTTTCTGAGAAATCTGCCTCATTTTTGAACCTGGCGTTTGAAAATCTCTGCAAAGTCAGAGAAAATGTTCAAAGTGTCAATATGCCTTGTATTGTGATGCAAGATCGTAAAACCACATGCAAACAAATCTGTGGTGAATATTTTTAGAAAGCATTATGCATGCAGTGTGATCGTATCTCGGAAAATCCCGGCGATGGAATCTATGTAAATTACACACCTATTGGTTAGAATTCGCTCCAAAAATTTTTCCCTGAGAAAACGGCCTGATTTTCCAAACTGGCATTAGGAAAAAAGCTGCAAATTCAGAGTTAATGTGTCTACTTGTAAATATGCCATGTATGGTGGATGAAAGTTCTGTAATCTACATGTTCACAACTCATTCTAGAAAGTTTGTTGAAACCTGGATGCATGTAGCGTGTTCGGGAAATGGAATGTCACTGTGAGGGAAACTATGTAAATTACATTTCTATTGGGAAGTACTCACTCCACGAGAATTTTTCTGCGAATCTGCCACCTTTTCAAAACTGGAATTAGGAAAAATTTTCGAAATGTGAGAAAATGCTTCAAATTGTCAACATGGCTTTTATGGTGGATGAAAGTTCGGTAATCCTTATGCTAACAACTCTGTAGTGAATATTTGTCGAATCCGTGATGCATGTAGCTTTTTCGGAACACGGAATTTCACGATGACGGGTTCTATGTAAATTGCATATCTATTGGGTAGAACTCACACCAAGAGGATTTTTCTGTGGAAACTGCATGATTTTAGAGACTCACCTTAGGAGAATACAACTAAATCAAAATAAAATTTCTATGTATAAATATGCACTGTAAGGTGGATTAAAGTTCGTTAATACACATGTTCACAACTCATTAAAGTATGTTTTTTGAATCCGTGGTGCATGTAACGTGTTAAGAACACGGAATGTCACGGTGATTGAAAGTAGGGAAATTACCTATCTTTTGGGTAGAACTGGCTCCAAGAGCATTTTTCTGCCAAATCTGCCTCATT
Source organism: Camelus bactrianus (assembly GCF_048773025.1). NCBI lineage: Eukaryota > Metazoa > Chordata > Mammalia > Artiodactyla > Camelidae > Camelus > Camelus bactrianus. The sequence continues at coordinate 151,554,485 of NC_133541.1, forward strand.
TTTAAAACTGGCGTACAAACTAACGTGTGAAATCTGAGAAAATTCTTCAAAGTGTCAGTAAGCCTTGTATGGTGGTTGAAAGTGCTGTAATCCACTTGCTAACAACTCTGTAGTGACTATTTGTCACATCGAAATGCATGTAGTGTGTTCCTAACATGGAAATTGATGTTGAGCGTATCCATGTAAATTACATGTCTATTAGTTAGAACACGCTCCAAGAGTTTTTTGCCATGAAATCTGCCTCATTTTCAAAACTGGCATTTGGAAAACTCTGTGAAATCACAGAAAATGCTTCTAAGCATCTATATGCCTTCTATAGTGAGAAAGACCTGTAATCCACATGCAAGCAACTCTGTAGCGTATTTTTGTCGAATCTTTTCTGCATGTAGCATGTTCGAAAGATGCAATTTCACGGCGGGAGAATCTATGTAATTTACATATCTATTGGGTAGAACACGCTCCAACAGTGTTTTCCTTTGAAAACTGCCTGATTTTCGAAACTGCAATTAGGAAATGTCTGCGAACTCAGTGTTAATGTTTCTAGGTGTCAATATGCCTTGTATGATGGATGAAAGTTTTGTAATACACATGTACACAACTCATTAAGAATGTATGTAAAATCCGTGATGCATGTAGCGCGTTCAAAACATGGACTGTCACGGTGAGGCAAACTATGTAAATTACATATCTATTGGTTAGAACACGCTCCAGGAGCATTTTACTGAAAAATCTGCCTCAGTTTGGAAACTGGTGTTACGAAAACGCCTCAAAATTTGAGTAAATGCTTTAAGGTGACAATATGTCTTCAATGGGTTATTAAAGACGTGTAATTAACATGCTAAGAACTCAGCAGTGAATATTTGTTGAATCCGTGGTGCATGGACCGTTTTCGGAACACGGAATGTTACGGTGAAAGTATCTATGAAAATGAGATATCTATTGGATAGAACATGCACCAAGAGAATTTTTCGGCGAAAACTGCCTGATTTTTGTAACTGACGTTAGGAAACCTGCGAAATGTAAGTAAATGTTTCTAGGTGTAAATATGCCTTGTATTGTGGTTGAAAAATCGGTAATCCACATGCTCACGCTCATTAAATAATGTTTGTCGAAGCCGTGATGAATGTAACGTTTTCGGAACACGGAATGTCTCATTGAGTGAAGCTCTGAAAATAAAAATTGTGCTGGATAGAACTCGCTTGAATTGAATGTTTCTGTGAAAAGTTCAAGATTTTAGAATCTGGATGTTAGGGAAAACCTGCGAAATCAGAATAACTACTTCTAGGTGAAAATATGCCTTGTATGGTGGATGAAAGTTCAGTAATCCACATGCTCACACTCATTAAAGAATGTTTGTCGAACTCGTGATGCATGTAATGTGTTCGGAATACGGAATGTCATAGTGAAGGTAACAATGTAAGTTACATGTCTATTGGGTAGAACTCGCTTAAAGAGAATTTTTCTGCGAAATGTGCCTCATTTTGAAAACTGCCATTAGGAGAACCCTGTGAAATCTGAGAAATTGCTTCTAAGTGTCAATATGCCTTGACTGGTGAATGAAAGTCCTGTAATCCACATGTTAATAACAGTGTAGTAATTATTTTTTAAACCTTGATTCATGTAGTGCTTTTGGAAAATGGAATTTCACGTTAATGAAACTATGTAAATTACAATTCTATTGAGTAGAATCAGCTAGAAGAGAATTTTTCTGCGAACATTGCATGATTATCGAATCTGACGTTTGGAAAAAGCTGCTAAAAGGGGGTAAATATTTGCAGGTGTAAGTGTGCCATTATGTTGCAAGAAAGTTCAGTAATCCACATATTCACAACATATTAAAGAATCTTTTTCTAATCCGTGATGCATGTAACGTGTTCAGAATGTGGAATTTCACGGTGTTTGAAACAATGTCAATTACTTCTCTATTGGGTAGAACTCGCTCCGAGAGTGTTTTTCTGTGGCAACTTCGTCATTTTTGAAACTGGCGTTTAGAAAACGCTGCAAAATGTGAGAAAATACTTCTAAGAATCAATATTCAATGTGTTGTGATGAAAGTTCGGTAATCCACATGCTACCAAGTTTGTAGTGAATATTAGTCGAATCCTTTATGCATGTAACATGTTCGGAACACGGAATTTCACGGCCAGGGAATTTCTGTAAATTACATTTCCATGGTTAGAAATCACTCGAAGAGTTATTTCCTGAGAAATCGGTCTGATTTTCGAAACTGGCGTTAGGAAAAACCTGCGAATCCAGATTACTAGATTCTCAGTGTACATCTGCATTTTATGGTGGATGAAAGTTCGGTAATCCGCATGCTAACTACTCTGTAGTGAATATTTGTCGAATCTGAGATACGTGAAGTGTGTTCGGAACACAGAATATCACGGTGAACGAATCTATGTAAAATACATATCTCTTGGGTAGAATTTGCTCTAAGAGTTTTTTCTGAGAAATCTGCCTCATTTTTGAACCTGGCGTTTGAAAATCTCTGCAAAGTCAGAGAAAATGCTTCAAAGTGTCAATATGCCTTGTATTGTGATGCAAGATCGTAAAACCACATGCAAACAAATCTGTGGTGAATATTTTTAGAAAGCATTATGCATGCAGTGGGATCGTATCACGGAAAATCCCGGCGATGGAATCTATGTAAATTACACACCTATTGGTTAGAATTCGCTCCAAAAATTTTTCCCTGAGAAAACGGCCTGATTTTCCAAACTGGCATTAGGAAAAAGCTGCAAATTCAGAGTTAATGTTTCTACTTGTAAATATGCCATGTATGGTGGATGAAAGTTCTGTAATCTACATGTTCACAACTCATTCTAGAAAGTTTGTTGAAACCTGGATGCATGTAGCGTGTTAGGATAATGGAATGTCACTCTGAGGGATACTATGTAAATTACATTTCTATTGGGAAGTACTCGCTCCACGAGAATTTTTCTGCGAATCTACCTCCTTTTCAAAACTGGAATTAGAAAAATTTTCGAAATGTGAGAAAATGCTTCAAATTGTCAACATGGCTTTTATGGTGGATGAAAGTTCGGTAATCCTTATGCTAACAACTCTGTAGTGAATATTTGTCGAATCCGTGATGCATGTAGCTTTTTCGGAACACGGAATTTCACGATGACGGGTTCTATGTAAATTGCATATCTATTGGGTAGAACTCACACCAAGAGGATTTTTCTGTGGAAACTGCATGATTTTAGAGACTCACCTTAGGAGAATACAACTAAATCAAAATAAAATTTCTATGTATAAATATGCACTGTAAGGTGGATTAAAGTTCGTTAATACACATGTTCACAACTCATTAAAGTATGTTTTTTGAATCCGTGGTGCATGTAACGTGTTAAGAACACGGAATGTCACGGTGATTGAAAGTAGGGAAATTACCTATCTTTTGGGTAGAACTGGCTCCAAGAGCATTTTTCTGCCAAATCTGCCTCATTTTTAAAACTGGCGTACAAACTAACGTGTGAAATCTGAGAAAATTCTTCAAAGTGTCAGTAAGCCTTGTATGGTGGATGAAAGTGCTGTAATCCACTTGCTAACAACTCTGTAGTGAATATTTGTCACATCCAAGATGCATGTAGTGTGTTCGGAACATGGAAATTGATGTTGAGCGTATCCATGTAAATTACATGTCTATTAGTTAGAACACGCTCCAAGAGTTTTTTGCCGTGAAATCTGCCTCATTTTCAAAACTGGCATTTGGAAAACTCTGTGAAATCACAGAAAATGCTTCTAAGCATCTATATGCCTTCTATAGTGAGAAAGACCTGTAACCAACATGCAAGCAACTCTGTAGTGTATTTTTGTCGAATCTTTTCTGCATGTAGCATGTTCGAAAGATGCAATTTCATGGCGGGAGAATCTATGTATTTTACATATCTATTGGGTAGAACACGCTCCAACAGTGTTTTCCTTTGAAAACTGCCTGATTTTCGAAACTGCAATTAGGAAATGTCTGCGAACTCAGTGTTAATGTTTCTAGGTGTCAATATGCCTTGTATGGTGGTTGAAAGTTTTGTAATACACATGTACACAACTCATTAAGAATGTATGTAAAATCCGTGATGCATGTAGTGCGTTCAAAACATGGAATGTCACGGTCAGGCAAACTATGTAAATTACATATCTATTGGTTAGAACATGCTCCAGGAGCATTTTACTGAAAAATCTGCCTCAGTTTGGAAACTGGTGTTACGAAAACGCTGCAAAATCTGAGTAAATGCTTTAAGGTGACAATATGTCTTCAATGGGTTATTAAAGACGTGTAATTCACATGCTAAGAACTCAGCAGTGAATATTTGTTGAATCCGTGGTGCATGGACCGTTTTCGGAACACGGAATGTTATGGTGAAAGTATCTATGAAAATGAGATCTCTATTGGATAGAACATGCACCAAGAGGATTTTTCTGCGAAAACTGCCTGATTTTTGTAACTGACGTTAGGAAAAGCTGCGAAATGTAAGTAAATGTTTCTAGGTGTAAATATGCCTTGTATTGTGGTTGAAAAATCGGTAATCCACATGCTCACGCTCATTAAATAATGTTTGTCGAAGCCGTGATGAATGTAACGTTTTCGGAACACGGAATGGCTCGGTGAGTGAAGCTCTGAAAATAAAAATTGTGCTGGATAGAACTCGCTTGAATTGAATGTTTTTGTGAAAAGTTCAAGATTTTAGAATCTGGATGTTAGGAAAAACATGCGAAATCAGAATAACTACTTCTAGGTGAAAATATGCCTTGTATGGTGGATGAAAGTTCAGTAATCCACATGCTCACACTCATTAAAGAATGTTTGTCGAACTCGTGATGCATGTAATGTGTTCGGAATACGGAATGTCATAGTGAAGGTAACAATGTAAGTTACATGTCTATTGGGTAGAACTCGCTTAAAGAGAATTTTTCTGCAAAATGTGCCTCATTTTGAAAACTGCCATTAGGAGAACCCTGTGAAATCTGAGAAAATGCTTCTAAGTGTCATTATGCCTTGACTGGTGAATGAAAGTCCTGTAATCCACATGTTAATAACAGTGTAGTAATAATTTTTTAAACCGTGATTCATGTAGTGCTTTTGGAAAATGGAATTTCACGTTAATGAAACTATTTAAATTACAATTCTATTGAGTAGAATCAGCTAGAAGAGAATTTTTCTGCGAAAATTGCATGATTATCGAATCTGAAATTTGGAAAAAGCTGCAAAAAGGGAGTAAATATTTGCAGGTGTAAGTGTGCCATTATGTTGCAAGAAAGTTCAGTAATCCACATATTCACAACATATTAAAGATTCTTTTTCTAATCCGTGATGCATGTAGCGTGTTCAGAATGTGGAATTTCACGGTGTTTGAAACAATGTAAATTACTTCTCTATTGGGTAGAACTCGCTCCGAGAGTGTTTTTCTGTGGCAATTTCGTCATTTTTGAAACTGGCGTTTAGAAAACGCTGCAAAATGTGAGAAAATACTTCTAAGAATCAATATTCAATGTGTTGTGATGAAAGTTCGGTAATCCACATGCTACCAAGTTTGTGGTGAATATTAGTCGAATCCTTTATGCATGTAACATGTTCGGAACACGGAATTTCACGGCCAGGGAATTTCTGTAAATTACATTTCCATGGTTAGAAATCACTCCAAGAGTTATTTCCTGAGAAATCGGTCTGATTTTCGAAACTGGCGTTAGGAAAAACCTGCGAATCCAGATTACTAAATTCTCAGTGTACATCTGCATTTCATGGTGGATGAAAGTTCGGTAATCCGCATGCTAACTACTCTGTAGTGAATATTTGTCGAATCTGAGATACGTGAAGTGTGTTCGGAACACAGAATATCACGGTGAACGAATCTATGTACAATACATATCTCTTGGGTAGAATTTGCTCTAAGAGTTTTTTCTGAGAAATCTGCCTCATTTTTGAACCTGGCGTTTGAAAATCTCTGCAAAGTCAGAGAAAATGCTTCAAAGTGTCAATATGCCTTGTATTGTGATGCAAGATCGTAAAACCACATGCAAACAAATCTGTGGTGAATATTTTTAGAAAGCATTATGCATGCAGTGTGATCGTATCACGGAAAATCCCGGCGATGGAATCTATGTAAATTACACACCTATTGGTTAGAATTCGCTCCAAAAATTTTTCCCTGAGGAAACGGCCTGATTTTCCAAACTGGCATTAGGAAAAAAGCTGCAAATTCAGAGTTAATGTTTCTACTTGTAAATATGCCATGTATGGTGGATGAAAGTTCTGTAATCTACATGTTCACAACTCATTCTAGAAAGTTTGTTGAAACCTGGATGCATGTAGCGTGTTCGGAAAATGGAATGTCACTCTGAGGGATACTATGTAAATTACATTTCTATTGGGAAGTACTCGCTCCACGAGAATTTTTCTGCGAATCTACCTCCTTTTCAAAACTGGAATTAGAAAAATTTTCGAAATGTGAGAAAATGCTTCAAATTGTCAACATGGCTTTTATGGTGGATGAAAGTTCGGTAATCCTTATGCTAACAACTCTGTAGTGAATATTTGTCGAATCCGTGATGCATGTAGCTTTTTCGGAACACGGAATTTCACGATGACGGGTTCTATGTAAATTGCATATCTATTGGGTAGAACTCACACCAAGAGGATTTTTCTGTGGAAACTGCATGATTTTAGAGACTCACCTTAGGAGAATACTACTAAATCAAAATAAAATTTCTATGTATAAATATGCACTGTAAGGTGGATTAAAGTTCGTTAATACACATGTTCACAACTCATTAAAGTATGTTTTTTGAATCCGTGGTGCATGTAACGTGTTAAGAACACGGAATGTCACGGTGATTGAAAGTAGGGAAATTACCTATCTTTTGGGTAGAACTGGCTCCAAGAGCATTTTTCTGCCAAATCTGCCTCATTTTTAAAACTGGCGTACAAACTAACGTGTGAAATCTGAGAAAATTCTTCAAAGTGTCAGTAAGCCTTGTATGGTGGATGAAAGTGCTGTAATCCACTTGCTAACAACTCTGTAGTGACTATTTGTCACATCCAAATGCATGTAGTGTGTTCGGAACATGGAAATTGATGTTGAGCGTATCCATGTAAATTACATGTCTATTAGTTAGAACACGCTCCAAGAGTTTTTTGCCATGAAATCTGCCTCATTTTCAAAACTGGCATTTGGAAAACTCTGTGAAATCACAGAAAATGCTTCTAAGCATCTATATGCCTTCTATAGTGAGAAAGACCTGTAATCCACATGCAAGCAACTCTGTAGTGTATTTTTGTCGAATCTTTTCTGCATGTAGCATGTTCGAAAGATGCAATTTCACGGCGGGAGAATCTATGTAATTTACATATCTATTGTGTAGAACACGCTCCAACAGTGTTTTCCTTTGGAAACAGCCTGATTTTCGAAACTGCAATTAGGAAATGTCTGCGAACTCAGTGTTAATGTTTCTAGGTGTCAATATGCCTTGTATGATGGATGAAAGTTTTGTAATACACATGTACACAACTCATTAAGAATGTATGTAAAATCAGTGATGCATGTAGTGCGTTCAAAACATGGACTGTCAAGGTGAGGCAAACTATGTAAATTACATATCTATTGGTTAGAACACGCTCCAGGAGCATTTTACTGAAAAATCTGTCTCAGTTTGAAAACTGGTGATATGAAAACGCTGCAAAATCTGAGTAAATGCTTTAAGGTGACAATATGTCTTCAATGGGTTATTAAAGATGTGTAATTCACATGCTAAGAACTCAGCAGTGAATATTTGTTTAATCCGTGGTGCATGGAACGTTTTCGGAACACGGAATGTTACGGTGAAAGTATCTATGAAAATGAGATATCTATTGGATAGAACATGCACCAAGAGAATTTTTCTGCGAAAACTGCCTGATTTTTGTAACTGACGTTAGGAAAACCTGCGAAATGTAAGTAAATGTTTCTAGGTGTAAATATGCCTTGTATTGTGGTTGAAAAATCGGTAGTCCACATGCTCACGCTCATTAAAAAATGTTTGTTGAAGCCGTGATGAATGTAACGTTTTCGGAACACGGAATGTCTCGGTGAGTGAAGCTCTGAAAATAAAACTTGTGCTGGATAGAACTCGCTTGAATTGAATGTTTCTGTGAAAAGTTCAAGATTTTCGAACCTGGATGTTAGGAAAAACCTGCGAAATCAGAATAACTACTTCTAGGTGAAAATATGCCTTGTATGGTGGATGAAAGTTCAGTAATCCACATGCTCACACTCATTAAAGAATGTTTGTCGAACTGGTGATGCATGTAATGTGTTCGGAATACGGAATGTCATAGTGAAGGTAACAATGTAAGTTACATGTCTATTGGGTAGAACTCGCTTAAAGAGAATTTTTCTGCAAAATGTGCCTCATTTTGAAAACTGCCATTAGGAGAACCCTGTGAAATCTGAGAAAATGCTTCTAAGTGTCAATATGCCTTGACTGGTGAATGAAAGTCCTGTAATCCACATGTTAATAACAGTGTAGTAATTATTTTTTAAACCGTGATTCATGTAGTGCTTTTGGAAAATGGAATTTCACATTAATGAAACTATGTAAATTACAATTCTATTGAGTAGAATCAGCTAGAAGAGAATTTTTCTGTGAAAATTGCATGATTATCGAATCTGAAGTTTGGAAAAAGCTGCAAAAAGGGAGTAAATATTTGCAGGTGTAAGTGTGCCATTATGTTGCAAGAAAGTTCAGTAATCCACATATTCACAACATATTAAAGAATCTTTTTCTAATCCGTGATGCATGTAGCGTGTTCAGAACGTGGAATTTCACGGTGTTTGAAACAATGTAAATTACTTCTCTATTGGGTAGAACTCGCTCCGAGAGTGTTTTTCTGTGGCAATTTCGTCATTTTTGAAACTGGCGTTTAGAAAACGCTGCAAAATGTGAGAAAATACTTCTAAGAATCAATATTCAATATGTTGTGTTGAAAGTTCGGTAATCCACATGCTACCAAGTTTGTAGTGAATATTAGTCGAAACCTTTATGCATGTAACATGTTCGGAACACAGAATTTCACGGCCAGGGAATTTGTGTAAATTACATTTCCATGGTTAGAAATCACTCCAAGAGTTATTTCCTGAGAAATCGGTCTGATTTTCGAAACTGGCATTAGGAAAAACCTGCGAATCCAGATTACTAGATTCTCAGTGTACATCTGCATTTCATGGTGGATGAAAGTTCGGTAATCCGCATGCTAACTACTCTGTAGTGAATATTTGTTGAATCTGAGATACGTGAAGTGTGTTCGGAACACAGAATATCACGGTGAACGAATCTAAGAAAAATATATATCTCTTGGGTAGAATTTGCTCTAAGAGTTTTTTCTGAGAAATCTGCCTCATTTTTGAACCTGGCGTTTGAAAATCTCTGCAAAGTCAGAGAAAATGCTTCAAAGTGTCAATATGCCTTGTATTGTGATGCAAGATCGTAAAACCACATGCAAACAAATCTGTGGTGAATATTTTTAGAAAGCATTATGCATGCAGTGTGATCGTATCACGGAAAATCCCGGCGATGGAATCTATGTAAATTACACACCTATTGGTTAGAATTCGCTCCAAAAATTTTTCCCTGAGGAAACGGCCTGATTTTCCAAACTGGCATTAGGAAAAAGCTGCAAATTCAGAGTTAATGTTTCTACTTGTAAATATGCCATGTATGGTGGATGAAAGTTCTGTAATCTACATGTTCACAACTCATTCTAGAAAGTTTGTTGAAACCTGGATGCATGTAGCGTGTTCGGAAAATGGAATGTCACTCTGAGGGATACTATGTAAATTACATTTCTATTGGGAAGTACTCGCTCCACGAGAATTTTTCTGCGAATCTACCTCCTTTTCAAAACTGGAATTAGAAAAATTTTCGAAATGTGAGAAAATGCTTCAAATTGTCAACATGGCTTTTATGGTGGATGAAAGTTCGGTAATCCTTATGCTAACAACTCTGTAGTGAATATTTGTCGAATCCGTGATGCATGTAGCTTTTTCGGAACACGGAATTTCACGATGACGGGTTCTATGTAAATTGCATATCTATTGGGTAGAACTCACACCAAGAGGATTTTTCTGTGGAAACTGCATGATTTTAGAGACTCACCTTAGGAGAATACTACTAAATCAAAATAAAATTTCTATGTATAAATATGCACTGTAAGGTGGATTAAAGTTCGTTAATACACATGTTCACAACTCATTAAAGTATGTTTTTTGAATCCGTGGTGCATGTAACGTGTTAAGAACACGGAATGTCACGGTGATTGAAAGTAGGGAAATTACCTATCTTTTGGGTAGAACTGGCTCCAAGAGCATTTTTCTGCCAAATCTGCCTCATTTTTAAAACTGGCGTACAAACTAACGTGTGAAATCTGAGAAAATTCTTCAAAGTGTCAGTAAGCCTTGTATGGTGGATGAAAGTGCTGTAATCCACTTGCTAACAACTCTGTAGTGACTATTTGTCACATCCAAATGCATGTAGTGTGTTCGGAACATGGAAATTGATGTTGAGCGTATCCATGTAAATTACATGTCTATTAGTTAGAACACGCTCCAAGAGTTTTTTGCCATGAAATCTGCCTCATTTTCAAAACTGGCATTTGGAAAACTCTGTGAAATCACAGAAAATGCTTCTAAGCATCTATATGCCTTCTATAGTGAGAAAGACCTGTAATCCACATGCAAGCAACTCTGTAGTGTATTTTTGTCGAATCTTTTCTGCATGTAGCATGTTCGAAAGATGCAATTTCACGGCGGGAGAATCTATGTAATTTACATATCTATTGTGTAGAACACGCTCCAGCAGTGTTTTCCTTTGGAAACAGCCTGATTTTCGAAACTGCAATTAGGAAATGTCTGCGAACTCAGTGTTAATGTTTCTAGGTGTCAATATGCCTTGTATGATGGATGAAAGTTTTGTAATACACATGTACACAACTCATTAAGAATGTATGTAAAATCAGTGATGCATGTAGTGCGTTCAAAACATGGACTGTCACGGTGAGGCAAACTATGTAAATTACATATCTATTGGTTAGAACACGCTCCAGGAGCATTTTACTGAAAAATCTGTCTCAGTTTGAAAACTGGTGATATGAAAACGCTGCAAAATCTGAGTAAATGCTTTAAGGTGACAATATGTCTTCAATGGGTTATTAAAGACGTGTAATTAACATGCTAAGAACTCAGCAGTGAATATTTGTTTAATCCGTGGTGCATGGAACGTTTTCGGAACACGGAATGTTACGGTGAAAGTATCTATGAAAATGAGATATCTATTGGATAGAACATGCACCAAGAGAATTTTTCTGCGAAATCTGCCTGATTTTTGTAACTGACGTTAGGAAAACCTGCGAAATGTAAGTAAATGTTTCTAGGTGTAAATATGCCTTGTATTGTGGTTGAAAAATCGGTAGTCCACATGCTCACGCTCATTAAAAAATGTTTGTCGAAGCCGTGATGAATGTAACGTTTTCAGAACACGGAATGTCTCGGTGAGTGAAGCTCTGAAAATAAAAATTGTGCTGGATAGAACTCGCTTGAATTGAATGTTTCTGTGAAAAGTTCAAGATTTTAGAATCTGGATGTTAGGAAAAACCTGCGAAATCAGAATAACTACTTCTAGGTGAAAATATGCCTTGTATGGTGGATGAAAGTTCAGTAATCCACATGCTCACACTCATTAAAGAATGTTTGTCGAACTCGTGATGCATGTAATGTGTTCGGAATACGGAATGTCATAGTGAAGGTAACAATGTAAGTTACATGTCTATTGGGTAGAACTCGCTTAAAGAGAATTTTTCTGCGAAATGTGCCTCATTTTGAAAACTGCCATTAGGAGAACCCTGTGAAATCTGAGAAAATGCTTCTAAGTGTCAATATGCCTTGACTGGTGAATGAAAGTCCTGTAATCCACATGTTAATAACAGTGTAGTAATTATTTTTTAAACCGTGATTCATGTAGTGCTTTTGGAAAATGGAATTTCACATTAATGAAACTATGTAAATTACAATTCTATTGAGTAGAATCAGCTAGAAGAGAATTTTTCTGTGAAAATTGCATGATTATCGAATCTGAAGTTTGGAAAAAGCTGCAAAAAGGGAGTAAATATTTGCAGGTGTAAGTGTGCCATTATGTTGCAAGAAAGTTCAGTAATCCACATATTCACAACATATTAAAGAATCTTTTTCTAATCCGTGATGCATGTAGCGTGTTCAGAACGTGGAATTTCACGGTGTTTGAAACAATGTAAATTACTTCTCTATTGGGTAGAACTCGCTCCGAGAGTGTTTTTCTGTGGCAACTTCGACATTTTTGAAACTGGCGTTTAGAAAACGCTGCAAAATGTGAGAAAATACTTCTAAGAATCAATATTCAATATGTTGTGTTGAAAGTTCGGTAATCCACATGCTACCAAGTTTGTAGTGAATATTAGTCGAAACCTTTATGCATGTAACATGTTCGGAACACAGAATTTCACGGCCAGGGAATTTGTGTAAATTACATTTCCATGGTTAGAAATCACTCCAAGAGTTATTTCCTGAGAAATCGGTCTGATTTTCGAAACTGGCATTAGGAAAAACCTGCGAATCCAGATTACTAGATTCTCAGTGTACATCTGCATTTCATGGTGGATGAAAGTTCGGTAATCCGCATGCTAACTACTCTGTAGTGAATATTTGTCGAATCTGAGATACGTGAAGTGTGTTCGGAACACAGAATATCACGGTGAACGAATCTAAGAAAAATATATATCTCTTGGGTAGAATTTGCTCTAAGAGTTTTTTCTGAGAAATCTGCCTCATTTTTGAACCTGGCGTTTGAAAATCTCTGCAAAGTCAGAGAAAATGCTTCAAAGTGTCAATATGCCTTGTATTGTGATGCAAGATCGTAAAACCACATGCAAACAAATCTGTGGTGAATATTTTTAGAAAGCATTATGCATGCAGTGTGATCGTATCACGGAAAATCCCGGCGATGGAATCTATGTAAATTACACACCTATTGGTTAGAATTCGCTCCAAAAATTTTTCCCTGAGGAAACGGCCTGATTTTCCAAACTGGCATTAGGAAAAAGCTGCAAATTCAGAGTTAATGTTTCTACTTGTAAATATGCCATGTATGGTGGATGAAAGTTCTGTAATCTACATGTTCACAACTCATTCTAGAAAGTTTGTTGAAACCTGGATGCATGTAGCGTGTTCGGAAAATGGAATGTCACTCTGAGGGATACTATGTAAATTACATTTCTATTGGGAAGTACTCGCTCCACGAGAATTTTTCTGCGAATCTACCTCCTTTTCAAAACTGGAATTAGAAAAATTTTCGAAATGAGAGAAAATGCTTCAAATTGTCAACATGGCTTTTATGGTGGATGAAAGTTCGGTAATCCTTATGCTAACAACTCTGTAGTGAATATTTGTTGAATCCGTGATGCATGTAGCTTTTTCGGAACACGGAATTTCACGATGACGGGTTCTATGTAAATTGCATATCTATTGGGTAGAACTCACACCAAGAGGATTTTTCTGTGGAAACTGCATGATTTTAGAGACTCACCTTAGGAGAATACTACTAAATCAAAATAAAATTTCTATGTATAAATATGCACTGTAAGGTGGATTAAAGTTCGTTAATACACATGTTCACAACTCATTAAAGTATGTTTTTTGAATCCGTGGTGCATGTAACGTGTTAAGAACACGGAATGTCACGGTGATTGAAAGTAGGGAAATTACCTATCTTTTGGGTAGAACTGGCTCCAAGAGCATTTTTCTGCCAAATCTGCCTCATTTTTAAAACTGGCGTACAAACTAACGTGTGAAATCTGAGAAAATTCTTCAAAGTGTCAGTAAGCCTTGTATGGTGGATGAAAGTGCTGTAATCCACTTGCTAACAACTCTGTAGTGACTATTTGTCACATCCAAATGCATGTAGTGTGTTCGGAACATGGAAATTGATGTTGAGCGTATCCATGTAAATTACATGTCTATTAGTTAGAACACGCTCCAAGAGTTTTTTGCCATGAAACCTGCCTCATTTTCAAAACTGGCATTTGGAAAACTCTGTGAAATCACAGAAAATGCTTCTAAGCATCTATATGCCTTCTATAGTGAGAAAGACCTGTAATCCACATGCAAGCAACTCTGTAGTGTATTTTTGTCGAATCTTTTCTGCATGTAGCATGTTCGAAAGATGCAATTTCACGGCGGGAGAATCTATGTAATTTACATATCTATTGTGTAGAACACGCTCCAACAGTGTTTTCCTTTGGAAACAGCCTGATTTTTGAAACTGCAATTAGGAATTGTCTGCCAACTCAGTGTTAATGTTTCTAGGTGTCAATATGCCTTGTATGATGGATGAAAGTTTTGTAATACACATGTACACAACTCATTAAGAATGTATGTAAAATCAGTGATGCATGTAGTGCGTTCAAAACATGGACTGTCACGGTGAGGCAAACTATGTAAATTACATATCTATTGGTTAGAACACGCTCCAGGAGCATTTTACTGAAAAATCTGTCTCAGTTTGAAAACTGGTGATATGAAAACGCTGCAAAATCTGAGTAAATGCTTTAAGGTGACAATATGTCTTCAATGGGTTATTAAAGATGTGTAATTCACATGCTAAGAACTCAGCAGTGAATATTTGTTTAATCCGTGGTGCATGGAACGTTTTCGGAACACGGAATGTTACGGTGAAAGTATCTATGAAAATGAGATATCTATTGGATAGAACATGCACCAAGAGAATTTTTCTGCGAAAACTGCCTGATTTTTGTAACTGACGTTAGGAAAACCTGCGAAATGTAAGTAAATGTTTCTAGGTGTAAATATGCCTTGTATTGTGGTTGAAAAATCGGTAGTCCACATGCTCACGCTCATTAAAAAATGTTTGTCGAAGCCGTGATGAATGTAACGTTTTCGGAACACGGAATGTCTCGGTGAGTGAAGCTCTGAAAATAAAAATTGTGCTGGATAGAACTCGCTTGAATTGAATGTTTCTGTGAAAAGTTCAAGATTTTAGAATCTGGATGTTAGGAAAAACCTGCGAAATCAGAATAACTACTTCTAGGTGAAAATATGCCTTGTATGGTGGATGAAAGTTCAGTAATCCACATGCTCACACTCATTAAAGAATGTTTGTCGAACTCGTGATGCATGTAATGTGTTCGGAATACGGAATGTCATAGTGAAGGTAACAATGTAAGTTACATGTCTATTGGGTAGAACTCGCTTAAAGAGAATTTTTCTGCGAAATGTGCCTCATTTTGAAAACTGCCATTAGGAGAACCCTGTGAAATCTGAGAAAATGCTTCTAAGTGTCAATATGCCTTGACTGGTGAATGAAAGTCCGGTAATCCACATGTTAATAACAGTGTAGTAATTATTTTTTAAACCGTGATTCATGTAGTGCTTTTGGAAAATGGAATTTCACATTAATGAAACTATGTAAATTACAATTCTATTGAGTAGAATCAGCTAGAAGAGAATTTTTCTGTGAAAATTGCATGATTATCGAATCTGAAGTTTGGAAAAAGCTGCAAAAAGGGAGTAAATATTTGCAGGTGTAAGTGTGCCATTATGTTGCAAGAAAGTTCAGTAATCCACATATTCACAACATATTAAAGAATCTTTTTCTAATCCATGATGCATGTAGCGTGTTCAGAACGTGGAATTTCACGGTGTTTGAAACAATGTAAATTACTTCTCTATTGGGTAGAACTCGCTCCGAGAGTGTTTTTCTGTGGCAATTTCGTCATTTTTGAAACTGGCGTTTAGAAAACGCTGCAAAATCGGAGAAAATACTTCTAAGAATCAATATTCAATATGTTGTGTTGAAAGTTCGGTAATCCACATGCTACCAAGTTTGTAGTGAATATTAGTCGAAACCTTTATGCATGTAACATGTTCGGAACACAGAATTTCACGGCCAGGGAATTTGTGTAAATTACATTTCCATGGTTAGAAATCACTCCAAGAGTTATTTCCTGAGAAATCGGTCTGATTTTCGAAACTGGCATTAGGAAAAACCTGCGAATCCAGATTACTAGATTCTCAGTGTACATCTGCATTTCATGGTGGATGAAAGTTCGGTAATCCGCATGCTAACTACTCTGTAGTGAATATTTGTCGAATCTGAGATACGTGAAGTGTGTTCGGAACACAGAATATCACGGTGAACGAATCTAAGAAAAATATATATCTCTTGGGTAGAATTTGCTCTAAGAGTTTTTTCTGAGAAATCTGCCTCATTTTTGAACCTGGCGTTTGAAAATCTCTGCAAAGTCAGAGAAAATGCTTCAAAGTGTCAATATGCCTTGTATTGTGATGCAAGATCGTAAAACCACATGCAAACAAATCTGTGGTGAATATTTTTAGAAAGCATTATGCATGCAGTGTGATCGTATCACGGAAAATCCCGGCGATGGAATCTATGTAAATTACACACCTATTGGTTAGAATTCGCTCCAAAAATTTTTCCCTGAGGAAACGGCCTGATTTTCCAAACTGGCATTAGGAAAAAAGCTGCAAATTCAGAGTTAATGTTTCTACTTGTAAATATGCCATGTATGGTGGATGAAAGTTCTGTAATCTACATGTTCACAACTCATTCTAGAAAGTTTGTTGAAACCTGGATGCATGTAGCGTGTTCGGAAAATGGAATGTCACTCTGAGGGATACTATGTAAATTATATTTCTATTGGGAAGTACTCGCTCCACGAGAATTTTTCTGTGAATCTACCTCCTTTTCAAAACTGGAATTAGAAAAATTTTCGAAATGTGAGAAAATGCTTCAAATTGTCAACATGGCTTTTATGGTGGATGAAAGTTCGGTAATCCTTATGCTAACAACTCTGTAGTGAATATTTGTCGAATCCGTGATGCATGTAGCTTTTTCGGAACACGGAATTTCACGATGACGGGTTCTATGTAAATTGCATATCTATTGGGTAGAACTCACACCAAGAGGATTTTTCTGTGGAAACTGCATGATTTTAGAGACTCACCTTAGGAGAATACTACTAAATCAAAATAAAATTTCTATGTATAAATATGCACTGTAAGGTGGATTAAAGTTCGTTAATACACATGTTCACAACTCATTAAAGTATGTTTTTTGAATCCGTGGTGCATGTAACGTGTTAAGAACACGGAATGTCACGGTGATTGAAAGTAGGGAAATTACCTATCTTTTGGGTAGAACTGGCTCCAAGAGCATTTTTCTGCCAAATCTGCCTCATTTTTAAAACTGGCGTACAAACTAACGTGTGAAATCTGAGAAAATTCTTCAAAGTGTCAGTAAGCCTTGTATGGTGGATGAAAGTGCTGTAATCCACTTGCTAACAACTCTGTAGTGACTATTTGTCACATCCAAATGCATGTAGTGTGTTCGGAACATGGAAATTGATGTTGAGCGTATCCATGTAAATTACATGTCTATTAGTTAGAACACGCTCCAAGAGTTTTTTGCCATGAAATCTGCCTCATTTTCAAAACTGGCATTTGGAAAACTCTGTGAAATCACAGAAAATGCTTCTAAGCATCTATATGCCTTCTATAGTGAGAAAGACCTGTAATCCACATGCAAGCAACTCTGTAGTGTATTTTTGTCGAATCTTTTCTGCATGTAGCATGTTCGAAAGATGCAATTTCACGGCGGGAGAATCTATGTAATTTACATATCTATTGTGTAGAACACGCTCCAACAGTGTTTTCCTTTGGAAACAGCCTGATTTTCGAAACTGCAATTAGGAAATGTCTGCGAACTCAGTGTTAATGTTTCTAGGTGTCAATATGCCTTGTATGATGGATGAAAGTTTTGTAATACACATGTACACAACTCATTAAGAATGTATGTAAAATCAGTGATGCATGTAGTGCGTTCAAAACATGGACTGTCACGGTGAGGCAAACTATGTAAATTACATATCTATTGGTTAGAACACGCTCCAGGAGCATTTTACTGAAAAATCTGTCTCAGTTTGAAAACTGGTGATATGAAAACGCTGCAAAATCTGAGTAAATGCTTTAAGGTGACAATATGTCTTCAATGGGTTATTAAAGATGTGTAATTCACATGCTAAGAACTCAGCAGTGAATATTTGTTTAATCCGTGGTGCATGGAACGTTTTCGGAACACGGAATGTTACGGTGAAAGTATCTATGAAAATGAGATATCTATTGGATAGAACATGCACCAAGAGAATTTTTCTGCGAAAACTGCCTGATTTTTGTAACTGACGTTAGGAAAACCTGTGAAATGTAAGTAAATGTTTCTAGGTGTAAATATGCCTTGTATTGTGGTTGAAAAATCGGTAGTCCACATGCTCACGCTCATTAAAAAATGTTTGTCGAAGCCGTGATGAATGTAACGTTTTCGGAACACGGAATGTCTCGGTGAGTGAAGCTCTGAAAATAAAAATTGTGCTGGATAGAACTCGCTTGAATTGAATGTTTCTGTGAAAAGTTCAAGATTTTAGAATCTGGATGTTAGGAAAAACCTGCGAAATCAGAATAACTACTTCTAGGTGAAAATATGCCTTGTATGGTGGATGAAAGTTCAGTAATCCACATGCTCACACTCATTAAAGAATGTTTGTCGAACTGGTGATGCATGTAATGTGTTCGGAATACGGAATGTCATAGTGAAGGTAACAATGTAAGTTACATGTCTATTGGGTAGAACTCGCTTAAAGAGAATTTTTCTGCAAAATGTGCCTCATTTTGAAAACTGCCATTAGGAGAACCCTGTGAAATCTGAGAAAATGCTTCTAAGTGTCAATATGCCTTGACTGGTGAATGAAAGTCCTGTAATCCACATGTTAATAACAGTGTAGTAATTATTTTTTAAACCGTGATTCATGTAGTGCTTTTGGAAAATGGAATTTCACATTAATGAAACTATGTAAATTACAATTCTATTGAGTAGAATCAGCTAGAAGAGAATTTTTCTGTGAAAATTGCATGATTATCGAATCTGAAGTTTGGAAAAAGCTGCAAAAAGGGAGTAAATATTTGCAGGTGTAAGTGTGCCATTATGTTGCAAGAAAGTTCAGTAATCCACATATTCACAACATATTAAAGAATCTTTTTCTAATCCGTGATGCATGTAGCGTGTTCAGAACGTGGAATTTCACGGTGTTTGAAACAATGTAAATTACTTCTCTATTGGGTAGAACTCGCTCCGAGAGTGTTTTTCTGTGGCAACTTCGACATTTTTGAAACTGGCGTTTAGAAAACGCTGCAAAATGTGAGAAAATACTTCTAAGAATCAATATTCAATATGTTGTGTTGAAAGTTCGGTAATCCACATGCTACCAAGTTTGTAGTGAATATTAGTCGAAACCTTTATGCATGTAACATGTTCGGAACACAGAATTTCACGGCCAGGGAATTTGTGTAAATTACATTTCCATGGTTAGAAATCACTCCAAGAGTTATTTCCTGAGAAATCGGTCTGATTTTCGAAACTGGCATTAGGAAAAACCTGCGAATCCAGATTACTAGATTCTCAGTGTACATCTGCATTTCATGGTGGATGAAAGTTCGGTAATCCGCATGCTAACTACTCTGTAGTGAATATTTGTCGAATCTGAGATACGTGAAGTGTGTTCGGAACACAGAATATCACGGTGAACGAATCTAAGAAAAATATATATCTCTTGGGTAGAATTTGCTCTAAGAGTTTTTTCTGAGAAATCTGCCTCATTTTTGAACCTGGCGTTTGAAAATCTCTGCAAAGTCAGAGAAAATGCTTCAAAGTGTCAATATGCCTTGTATTGTGATGCAAGATCGTAAAACCACATGCAAACAAATCTGTGGTGAATATTTTTAGAAAGCATTATGCATGCAGTGTGATCGTATCACGGAAAATCCCGGCGATGGAATCTATGTAAATTACACACCTATTGGTTAGAATTCGCTCCAAAAATTTTTCCCTGAGGAAACGGCCTGATTTTCCAAACTGGCATTAGGAAAAAGCTGCAAATTCAGAGTTAATGTTTCTACTTGTAAATATGCCATGTATGGTGGATGAAAGTTCTGTAATCTACATGTTCACAACTCATTCTAGAAAGTTTGTTGAAACCTGGATGCATGTAGCGTGTTCGGAAAATGGAATGTCACTCTGAGGGATACTATGTAAATTATATTTCTATTGGGAAGTACTCGCTCCACGAGAATTTTTCTGTGAATCTACCTCCTTTTCAAAACTGGAATTAGAAAAATTTTCGAAATGTGAGAAAATGCTTCAAATTGTCAACATGGCTTTTATGGTGGATGAAAGTTCGGTAATCCTTATGCTAACAACTCTGTAGTGAATATTTGTCGAATCCGTGATGCATGTAGCTTTTTCGGAACACGGAATTTCACGATGACGGGTTCTATGTAAATTGCATATCTATTGGGTAGAACTCACACCAAGAGGATTTTTCTGTGGAAACTGCATGATTTTAGAGACTCACCTTAGGAGAATACTACTAAATCAAAATAAAATTTCTATGTATAAATATGCACTGTAAGGTGGATTAAAGTTCGTTAATACACATGTTCACAACTCATTAAAGTATGTTTTTTGAATCCGTGGTGCATGTAACGTGTTAAGAACACGGAATGTCACGGTGATTGAAAGTAGGGAAATTACCTATCTTTTGGGTAGAACTGGCTCCAAGAGCATTTTTCTGCCAAATCTGCCTCATTTTTAAAACTGGCGTACAAACTAACGTGTGAAATCTGAGAAAATTCTTCAAAGTGTCAGTAAGCCTTGTATGGTGGATGAAAGTGCTGTAATCCACTTGCTAACAACTCTGTAGTGACTATTTGTCACATCCAAATGCATGTAGTGTGTTCGGAACATGGAAATTGATGTTGAGCGTATCCATGTAAATTACATGTCTATTAGTTAGAACACGCTCCAAGAGTTTTTTGCCATGAAATCTGCCTCATTTTCAAAACTGGCATTTGGAAAACTCTGTGAAATCACAGAAAATGCTTCTAAGCATCTATATGCCTTCTATAGTGAGAAAGACCTGTAATCCACATGCAAGCAACTCTGTAGTGTATTTTTGTCGAATCTTTTCTGCATGTACCATGTTCGAAAGATGCAATTTCACGGCGGGAGAATCTATGTAATTTACATATCTATTGTGTAGAACACGCTCCAACAGTGTTTTCCTTTGGAAACAGCCTGATTTTCGAAACTGCAATTAGGAAATGTCTGCGAACTCAGTGTTAATGTTTCTAGGTGTCAATATGCCTTGTATGATGGATGAAAGTTTTGTAATACACATGTACACAACTCATTAAGAATGTATGTAAAATCAGTGATGCATGTAGTGCGTTCAAAACATGGACTGTCACGGTGAGGCAAACTATGTAAATTACATATCTATTGGTTAGAACACGCTCCAGGAGCATTTTACTGAAAAATCTGTCTCAGTTTGAAAACTGGTGATATGAAAACGCTGCAAAATCTGAGTAAATGCTTTAAGGTGACAATATGTCTTCAATGGGTTATTAAAGACGTGTAATTAACATGCTAAGAACTCAGCAGTGAATATTTGTTTAATCCGTGGTGCATGGAACGTTTTCGGAACACGGAATGTTACGGTGAAAGTATCTATGAAAATGAGATATCTATTGGATAGAACATGCACCAAGAGAATTTTTCTGCGAAATCTGCCTGATTTTTGTAACTGACGTTAGGAAAACCTGCGAAATGTAAGTAAATGTTTCTAGGTGTAAATATGCCTTGTATTGTGGTTGAAAAATCGGTAGTCCACATGCTCACGCTCATTAAAAAATGTTTGTCGAAGCCGTGATGAATGTAACGTTTTCGGAACACGGAATGTCTCGGTGAGTGAAGCTCTGAAAATAAAAATTGTGCTGGATAGAACTCGCTTGAATTGAATGTTTCTGTGAAAAGTTCAAGATTTTAGAATCTGGATGTTAGGAAAAACCTGCGAAATCAGAATAACTACTTCTAGGTGAAAATATGCCTTGTATGGTGGATGAAAGTTCAGTAATCCACATGCTCACACTCATTAAAGAATGTTTGTCGAACTGGTGATGCATGTAATGTGTTCGGAATACGGAATGTCATAGTGAAGGTAACAATGTAAGTTACATGTCTATTGGGTAGAACTCGCTTAAAGAGAATTTTTCTGCAAAATGTGCCTCATTTTGAAAACTGCCATTAGGAGAACCCTGTGAAATCTGAGAAAATGCTTCTAAGTGTCAATATGCCTTGACTGGTGAATGAAAGTCCTGTAATCCACATGTTAATAACAGTGTAGTAATTATTTTTTAAACCGTGATTCATGTAGTGCTTTTGGAAAATGGAATTTCACATTAATGAAACTATGTAAATTACAATTCTATTGAGTAGAATCAGCTAGAAGAGAATTTTTCTGTGAAAATTGCATGATTATCGAATCTGAAGTTTGGAAAAAGCTGCAAAAAGGGAGTAAATATTTGCAGGTGTAAGTGTGCCATTATGTTGCAAGAAAGTTCAGTAATCCACATATTCACAACATATTAAAGAATCTTTTTCTAATCCGTGATGCATGTAGCGTGTTCAGAACGTGGAATTTCACGGTGTTTGAAACAATGTAAATTACTTCTCTATTGGGTAGAACTCGCTCCGAGAGTGTTTTTCTGTGGCAACTTCGACATTTTTGAAACTGGCGTTTAGAAAACGCTGCAAAATGTGAGAAAATACTTCTAAGAATCAATATTCAATATGTTGTGTTGAAAGTTCGGTAATCCACATGCTACCAAGTTTGTAGTGAATATTAGTCGAAACCTTTATGCATGTAACATGTTCGGAACACAGAATTTCACGGCCAGGGAATTTGTGTAAATTACATTTCCATGGTTAGAAATCACTCCAAGAGTTATTTCCTGAGAAATCGGTCTGATTTTCGAAACTGGCATTAGGAAAAACCTGCGAATCCAGATTACTAGATTCTCAGTGTACATCTGCATTTCATGGTGGATGAAAGTTCGGTAATCCGCATGCTAACTACTCTGTAGTGAATATTTGTCGAATCTGAGATACGTGAAGTGTGTTCGGAACACAGAATATCACGGTGAACGAATCTAAGAAAAATATATATCTCTTGGGTAGAATTTGCTCTAAGAGTTTTTTCTGAGAAATCTGCCTCATTTTTGAACCTGGCGTTTGAAAATCTCTGCAAAGTCAGAGAAAATGCTTCAAAGTGTCAATATGCCTTGTATTGTGATGCAAGATCGTAAAACCACATGCAAACAAATCTGTGGTGAATATTTTTAGAAAGCATTATGCATGCAGTGTGATCGTATCACGGAAAATCCCGGCGATGGAATCTATGTAAATTACACACCTATTGGTTAGAATTCGCTCCAAAAATTTTTCCCTGAGGAAACGGCCTGATTTTCCAAACTGGCATTAGGAAAAAGCTGCAAATTCAGAGTTAATGTTTCTACTTGTAAATATGCCATGTATGGTGGATGAAAGTTCTGTAATCTACATGTTCACAACTCATTCTAGAAAGTTTGTTGAAACCTGGATGCATGTAGCGTGTTCGGAAAATGGAATGTCACTCTGAGGGATACTATGTAAATTACATTTCTATTGGGAAGTACTCGCTCCACGAGAATATTTCTGCGAATCTACCTCCTTTTCAAAACTGGAATTAGAAAAATTTTCGAAATGAGAGAAAATGCTTCAAATTGTCAACATGGCTTTTATGGTGGATGAAAGTTCGGTAATCCTTATGCTAACAACTCTGTAGTGAATATTTGTTGAATCCGTGATGCATGTAGCTTTTTCGGAACACGGAATTTCACGATGACGGGTTCTATGTAAATTGCATATCTATTGGGTAGAACTCACACCAAGAGGATTTTTCTGTGGAAACTGCATGATTTTAGAGACTCACCTTAGGAGAATACTACTAAATCAAAATAAAATTTCTATGTATAAATATGCACTGTAAGGTGGATTAAAGTTCGTTAATACACATGTTCACAACTCATTAAAGTATGTTTTTTGAATCCGTGGTGCATGTAACGTGTTAAGAACACGGAATGTCACGGTGATTGAAAGTAGGGAAATTACCTATCTTTTGGGTAGAACTGGCTCCAAGAGCATTTTTCTGCCAAATCTGCCTCATTTTTAAAACTGGCGTACAAACTAACGTGTGAAATCTGAGAAAATTCTTCAAAGTGTCAGTAAGCCTTGTATGGTGGATGAAAGTGCTGTAATCCACTTGCTAACAACTCTGTAGTGACTATTTGTCACATCCAAATGCATGT
Source organism: Camelus bactrianus (assembly GCF_048773025.1). NCBI lineage: Eukaryota > Metazoa > Chordata > Mammalia > Artiodactyla > Camelidae > Camelus > Camelus bactrianus. Next base: position 151,578,820 of record NC_133541.1, read on the forward strand.
AGTGTGTTCGGAACATGGAAATTGATGTTGAGCGTATCCATGTAAATTACATGTCTATTAGTTAGAACACGCTCCAAGAGTTTTTTGCCATGAAACCTGCCTCATTTTCAAAACTGGCATTTGGAAAACTCTGTGAAATCACAGAAAATGCTTCTAAGCATCTATATGCCTTCTATAGTGAGAAAGACCTGTAATCCACATGCAAGCAACTCTGTAGTGTATTTTTGTCGAATCTTTTCTGCATGTAGCATGTTCGAAAGATGCAATTTCACGGCGGGAGAATCTATGTAATTTACATATCTATTGTGTAGAACATGCTCCAACAGTGTTTTCCTTTGGAAACAGCCTGATTTTTGAAACTGCAATTAGGAATTGTCTGCCAACTCAGTGTTAATGTTTCTAGGTGTCAATATGCCTTGTATGATGGATGAAAGTTTTGTAATACACATGTACACAACTCATTAAGAATGTATGTAAAATCAGTGATGCATGTAGTGCGTTCAAAACATGGACTGTCACGGTGAGGCAAACTATGTAAATTACATATCTATTGGTTAGAACACGCTCCAGGAGCATTTTACTGAAAAATCTGTCTCAGTTTGAAAACTGGTGATATGAAAACGCTGCAAAATCTGAGTAAATGCTTTAAGGTGACAATATGTCTTCAATGGGTTATTAAAGATGTGTAATTCACATGCTAAGAACTCAGCAGTGAATATTTGTTTAATCCGTGGTGCATGGAACGTTTTCGGAACACGGAATGTTACGGTGAAAGTATCTATGAAAATGAGATATCTATTGGATAGAACATGCCCCAAGAGAATTTTTCTGCGAAAACTGCCTGATTTTTGTAACTGACGTTAGGAAAACCTGCGAAATGTAAGTAAATGTTTCTAGGTGTAAATATGCCTTGTATTGTGGTTGAAAAATCGGTAGTCCACATGCTCACGCTCATTAAAAAATGTTTGTCGAAGCCGTGATGAATGTAACGTTTTCGGAACACGGAATGTCTCGGTGAGTGAAGCTCTGAAAATAAAAATTGTGCTGGATAGAACTCGCTTGAATTGAATGTTTCTGTGAAAAGTTCAAGATTTTAGAATCTGGATGTTAGGAAAAACCTGCGAAATCAGAATAACTACTTCTAGGTGAAAATATGCCTTGTATGGTGGATGAAAGTTCAGTAATCCACATGCTCACACTCATTAAAGAATGTTTGTCGAACTCGTGATGCATGTAATGTGTTCGGAATACGGAATGTCATAGTGAAGGTAACAATGTAAGTTACATGTCTATTGGGTAGAACTCGCTTAAAGAGAATTTTTCTGCGAAATGTGCCTCATTTTGAAAACTGCCATTAGGAGAACCCTGTGAAATCTGAGAAAATGCTTCTAAGTGTCAATATGCCTTGACTGGTGAATGAAAGTCCTGTAATCCACATGTTAATAACAGTGTAGTAATTATTTTTTAAACCGTGATTCATGTAGTGCTTTTGGAAAATGGAATTTCACATTAATGAAACTATGTAAATTACAATTCTATTGAGTAGAATCAGCTAGAAGAGAATTTTTCTGTGAAAATTGCATGATTATCGAATCTGAAGTTTGGAAAAAGCTGCAAAAAGGGAGTAAATATTTGCAGGTGTAAGTGTGCCATTATGTTGCAAGAAAGTTCAGTAATCCACATATTCACAACATATTAAAGAATCTTTTTCTAATCCATGATGCATGTAGCGTGTTCAGAACGTGGAATTTCACGGTGTTTGAAACAATGTAAATTACTTCTCTATTGGGTAGAACTCGCTCCGAGAGTGTTTTTCTGTGGCAATTTCGTCATTTTTGAAACTGGCGTTTAGAAAACGCTGCAAAATCGGAGAAAATACTTCTAAGAATCAATATTCAATATGTTGTGTTGAAAGTTCGGTAATCCACATGCTACCAAGTTTGTAGTGAATATTAGTCGAAACCTTTATGCATGTAACATGTTCGGAACACAGAATTTCACGGCCAGGGAATTTGTGTAAATTACATTTCCATGGTTAGAAATCACTCCAAGAGTTATTTCCTGAGAAATCGGTCTGATTTTCGAAACTGGCATTAGGAAAAACCTGCGAATCCAGATTACTAGATTCTCAGTGTACATCTGCATTTCATGGTGGATGAAAGTTCGGTAATCCGCATGCTAACTACTCTGTAGTGAATATTTGTCGAATCTGAGATACGTGAAGTGTGTTCGGAACACAGAATATCACGGTGAACGAATCTAAGAAAAATATATATCTCTTGGGTAGAATTTGCTCTAAGAGTTTTTTCTGAGAAATCTGCCTCATTTTTGAACCTGGCGTTTGAAAATCTCTGCAAAGTCAGAGAAAATGCTTCAAAGTGTCAATATGCCTTGTATTGTGATGCAAGATCGTAAAACCACATGCAAACAAATCTGTGGTGAATATTTTTAGAAAGCATTATGCATGCAGTGTGATCGTATCACGGAAAATCCCGGCGATGGAATCTATGTAAATTACACACCTATTGGTTAGAATTCGCTCCAAAAATTTTTCCCTGAGGAAACGGCCTGATTTTCCAAACTGGCATTAGGAAAAAAGCTGCAAATTCAGAGTTAATGTTTCTACTTGTAAATATGCCATGTATGGTGGATGAAAGTTCTGTAATCTACATGTTCACAACTCATTCTAGAAAGTTTGTTGAAACCTGGATGCATGTAGCGTGTTCGGAAAATGGAATGTCACTCTGAGTGATACTATGTAAATTATATTTCTATTGGGAAGTACTCGCTCCACGAGAATTTTTCTGTGAATCTACCTCCTTTTCAAAACTGGAATTAGAAAAATTTTCGAAATGTGAGAAAATGCTTCAAATTGTCAACATGGCTTTTATGGTGGATGAAAGTTCGGTAATCCTTATGCTAACAACTCTGTAGTGAATATTTGTCGAATCCGTGATGCATGTAGCTTTTTCGGAACACGGAATTTCACGATGACGGGTTCTATGTAAATTGCATATCTATTGGGTAGAACTCACACCAAGAGGATTTTTCTGTGGAAACTGCATGATTTTAGAGACTCACCTTAGGAGAATACTACTAAATCAAAATAAAATTTCTATGTATAAATATGCACTGTAAGGTGGATTAAAGTTCGTTAATACACATGTTCACAACTCATTAAAGTATGTTTTTTGAATCCGTGGTGCATGTAACGTGTTAAGAACACGGAATGTCACGGTGATTGAAAGTAGGGAAATTACCTATCTTTTGGGTAGAACTGGCTCCAAGAGCATTTTTCTGCCAAATCTGCCTCATTTTTAAAACTGGCGTACAAACTAACGTGTGAAATCTGAGAAAATTCTTCAAAGTGTCAGTAAGCCTTGTATGGTGGATGAAAGTGCTGTAATCCACTTGCTAACAACTCTGTAGTGACTATTTGTCACATCCAAATGCATGTAGTGTGTTCGGAACATGGAAATTGATGTTGAGCGTATCCATGTAAATTACATGTCTATTAGTTAGAACACGCTCCAAGAGTTTTTTGCCATGAAATCTGCCTCATTTTCAAAACTGGCATTTGGAAAACTCTGTGAAATCACAGAAAATGCTTCTAAGCATCTATATGCCTTCTATAGTGAGAAAGACCTGTAATCCACATGCAAGCAACTCTGTAGTGTATTTTTGTCGAATCTTTTCTGCATGTAGCATGTTCGAAAGATGCAATTTCACGGCGGGAGAATCTATGTAATTTACATATCTATTGTGTAGAACACGCTCCAACAGTGTTTTCCTTTGGAAACAGCCTGATTTTCGAAACTGCAATTAGGAAATGTCTGCGAACTCAGTGTTAATGTTTCTAGGTGTCAATATGCCTTGTATGATGGATGAAAGTTTTGTAATACACATGTACACAACTCATTAAGAATGTATGTAAAATCAGTGATGCATGTAGTGCGTTCAAAACATGGACTGTCACGGTGAGGCAAACTATGTAAATTACATATCTATTGGTTAGAACACGCTCCAGGAGCATTTTACTGAAAAATCTGTCTCAGTTTGAAAACTGGTGATATGAAAACGCTGCAAAATCTGAGTAAATGCTTTAAGGTGACAATATGTCTTCAATGGGTTATTAAAGATGTGTAATTCACATGCTAAGAACTCAGCAGTGAATATTTGTTTAATCCTTGGTGCATGGAACGTTTTCGGAACACGGAATGTTACGGTGAAAGTATCTATGAAAATGAGATATCTATTGGATAGAACATGCACCAAGAGAATTTTTCTGCGAAAACTGCCTGATTTTTGTAACTGACGTTAGGAAAACCTGCGAAATGTAAGTAAATGTTTCTAGGTGTAAATATGCCTTGTATTGTGGTTGAAAAATCGGTAGTCCACATGCTCACGCTCATTAAAAAATGTTTGTCGAAGCCGTGATGAATGTAACGTTTTCGGAACACGGAATGTCTCGGTGAGTGAAGCTCTGAAAATAAAAATTGTGCTGGATAGAACTCGCTTGAATTGAATGTTTCTGTGAAAAGTTCAAGATTTTAGAATCTGGATGTTAGGAAAAACCTGCGAAATCAGAATAACTACTTCTAGGTGAAAATATGCCTTGTATGGTGGATGAAAGTTCAGTAATCCACATGCTCACACTCATTAAAGAATGTTTGTCAAACTCGTGATGCATGTAATGTGTTCGGAATACGGAATGTCATAGTGAAGGTAACAATGTAAGTTACATGTCTATTGGGTAGAACTCGCTTAAAGAGAATTTTTCTGCGAAATGTGCCTCATTTTGAAAACTGCCATTAGGAGAACCCTGTGAAATCTGAGAAAATGCTTCTAAGTGTCAATATGCCTTGACTGGTGAATGAAAGTCCTGTAATCCACATGTTAATAACAGTGTAGTAATTATTTTTTAAACCGTGATTCATGTAGTGCTTTTGGAAAATGGAATTTCACATTAATGAAACTATGTAAATTACAATTCTATTGAGTAGAATCAGCTAGAAGAGAATTTTTCTGTGAAAATTGCATGATTATCGAATCTGAAGTTTGGAAAAAGCTGCAAAAAGGGAGTAAATATTTGCAGGTGTAAGTGTGCCATTATGTTGCAAGAAAGTTCAGTAATCCACATATTCACAACATATTAAAGAATCTTTTTCTAATCCGTGATGCATGTAGCGTGTTCAGAACGTGGAATTTCACGGTGTTTGAAACAATGTAAATTACTTCTCTATTGGGTAGAACTCGCTCCGAGAGTGTTTTTCTGTGGCAACTTCGACATTTTTGAAACTGGCGTTTAGAAAACGCTGCAAAATGTGAGAAAATACTTCTAAGAATCAATATTCAATATGTTGTGTTGAAAGTTCGGTAATCCACATGCTACCAAGTTTGTAGTGAATATTAGTCGAAACCTTTATGCATGTAACATGTTCGGAACACAGAATTTCACGGCCAGGGAATTTGTGTAAATTACATTTCCATGGTTAGAAATCACTCCAAGAGTTATTTCCTGAGAAATCGGTCTGATTTTCGAAACTGGCATTAGGAAAAACCTGCGAATCCAGATTACTAGATTCTCAGTGTACATCTGCATTTCATGGTGGATGAAAGTTCGGTAATCCGCATGCTAACTACTCTGTAGTGAATATTTGTCGAATCTGAGATACGTGAAGTGTGTTCGGAACACAGAATATCACGGTGAACGAATCTATGTACAATACATATCTCTTGGGTAGAATTTGCTCTAAGAGTTTTTTCTGAGAAATCTGCCTCATTTTTGAACCTGGCGTTTGAAAATCTCTGCAAAGTCAGAGAAAATGCTTCAAAGTGTCAATATGCCTTGTATTGTGATGCAAGATCGTAAAACCACATGCAAACAAATCTGTGGTGAATATTTTTAGAAAGCATTATGCATGCAGTGTGATCGTATCACGGAAAATCCCGGCGATGGAATCTATGTAAATTACACACCTATTGGTTAGAATTCGCTCCAAAAATTTTTCCCTGAGGAAACGGCCTGATTTTCCAAACTGGCATTAGGAAAAAGCTGCAAATTCAGAGTTAATGTTTCTACTTGTAAATATGCCATGTATGGTGGATGAAAGTTCTGTAATCTACATGTTCACAACTCATTCTAGAAAGTTTGTTGAAACCTGGATGCATGTAGCGTGTTCGGAAAATGGAATGTCACTCTGAGGGATACTATGTAAATTACATTTCTATTGGGAAGTACTCGCTCCACGAGAATTTTTCTGCGAATCTACCTCCTTTTCAAAACTGGAATTAGAAAAATTTTCGAAATGTGAGAAAATGCTTCAAATTGTCAACATGGCTTTTATGGTGGATGAAAGTTCGGTAATCCTTATGCTAACAACTCTGTAGTGAATATTTGTCGAATCCGTGATGCATGTAGCTTTTTCGGAACACGGAATTTCACGATGACGGGTTCTATGTAAATTGCATATCTATTGGGTAGAACTCACACCAAGAGGATTTTTCTGTGGAAACTGCATGATTTTAGAGACTCACCTTAGGAGAATACTACTAAATCAAAATAAAATTTCTATGTATAAATATGCACTGTAAGGTGGATTAAAGTTCGTTAATACACATGTTCACAACTCATTAAAGTATGTTTTTTGAATCCGTGGTGCATGTAACGTGTTAAGAACACGGAATGTCACGGTGATTGAAAGTAGGGAAATTACCTATCTTTTGGGTAGAACTGGCTCCAAGAGCATTTTTCTGCCAAATCTGCCTCATTTTTAAAACTGGCGTACAAACTAACGTGTGAAATCTGAGAAAATTCTTCAAAGTGTCAGTAAGCCTTGTATGGTGGATGAAAGTGCTGTAATCCACTTGCTAACAACTCTGTAGTGACTATTTGTCACATCCAAATGCATGTAGTGTGTTCGGAACATGGAAATTGATGTTGAGCGTATCCATGTAAATTACATGTCTATTAGTTAGAACACGCTCCAAGAGTTTTTTGCCATGAAATCTGCCTCATTTTCAAAACTGGCATTTGGAAAACTCTGTGAAATCACAGAAAATGCTTCTAAGCATCTATATGCCTTCTATAGTGAGAAAGACCTGTAATCCACATGCAAGCAACTCTGTAGTGTATTTTTGTCGAATCTTTTCTGCATGTAGCATGTTCGAAAGATGCAATTTCACGGCGGGAGAATCTATGTAATTTACATATCTATTGTGTAGAACACGCTCCAACAGTGTTTTCCTTTGGAAACAGCCTGATTTTCGAAACTGCAATTAGGAAATGTCTGCGAACTCAGTGTTAATGTTTCTAGGTGTCAATATGCCTTGTATGATGGATGAAAGTTTTGTAATACACATGTACACAACTCATTAAGAATGTATGTAAAATCAGTGATGCATGTAGTGCGTTCAAAACATGGACTGTCACGGTGAGGCAAACTATGTAAATTACATATCTATTGGTTAGAACACGCTCCAGGAGCATTTTACTGAAAAATCTGTCTCAGTTTGAAAACTGGTGATATGAAAACGCTGCAAAATCTGAGTAAATGCTTTAAGGTGACAATATGTCTTCAATGGGTTATTAAAGATGTGTAATTCACATGCTAAGAACTCAGCAGTGAATATTTGTTTAATCCGTGGTGCATGGAACGTTTTCGGAACACGGAATGTTACGGTGAAAGTATCTATGAAAATGAGATATCTATTGGATAGAACATGCACCAAGAGAATTTTTCTGCGAAAACTGCCTGATTTTTGTAACTGACGTTAGGAAAACCTGCGAAATGTAAGTAAATGTTTCTAGGTGTAAATATGCCTTGTATTGTGGTTGAAAAATCGGTAGTCCACATGCTCACGCTCATTAAAAAATGTTTGTCGAAGCCGTGATGAATGTAACGTTTTCGGAACACGGAATGTCTCGGTGAGTGAAGCTCTGAAAATAAAAATTGTGCTGGATAGAACTCGCTTGAATTGAATGTTTCTGTGAAAAGTTCAAGATTTTAGAATCTGGATGTTAGGAAAAACCTGCGAAATCAGAATAACTACTTCTAGGTGAAAATATGCCTTGTATGGTGGATGAAAGTTCAGTAATCCACATGCTCACACTCATTAAAGAATGTTTGTCGAACTCGTGATGCATGTAATGTGTTCGGAATACGGAATGTCATAGTGAAGGTAACAATGTAAGTTACATGTCTATTGGGTAGAACTCGCTTAAAGAGAATTTTTCTGCGAAATGTGCCTCATTTTGAAAACTGCCATTAGGAGAACCCTGTGAAATCTGAGAAAATGCTTCTAAGTGTCAATATGCCTTGACTGGTGAATGAAAGTCCTGTAATCCACATGTTAATAACAGTGTAGTAATTATTTTTTAAACCGTGATTCATGTAGTGCTTTTGGAAAATGGAATTTCACATTAATGAAACTATGTAAATTACAATTCTATTGAGTAGAATCAGCTAGAAGAGAATTTTTCTGTGAAAATTGCATGATTATCGAATCTGAAGTTTGGAAAAAGCTGCAAAAAGGGAGTAAATATTTGCAGGTGTAAGTGTGCCATTATGTTGCAAGAAAGTTCAGTAATCCACATATTCACAACATATTAAAGAATCTTTTTCTAATCCGTGATGCATGTAGCGTGTTCAGAACGTGGAATTTCACGGTGTTTGAAACAATGTAAATTACTTCTCTATTGGGTAGAACTCGCTCCGAGAGTGTTTTTCTGTGGCAATTTCGTCATTTTTGAAACTGGCGTTTAGAAAACGCTGCAAAATCGGAGAAAATACTTCTAAGAATCAATATTCAATATGTTGTGTTGAAAGTTCGGTAATCCACATGCTACCAAGTTTGTAGTGAATATTAGTCGAAACCTTTATGCATGTAACATGTTCGGAACACAGAATTTCACGGCCAGGGAATTTGTGTAAATTACATTTCCATGGTTAGAAATCACTCCAAGAGTTATTTCCTGAGAAATCGGTCTGATTTTCGAAACTGGCATTAGGAAAAACCTGCGAATCCAGATTACTAGATTCTCAGTGTACATCTGCATTTCATGGTGGATGAAAGTTCGGTAATCCGCATGCTAACTACTCTGTAGTGAATATTTGTCGAATCTGAGATACGTGAAGTGTGTTCGGAACACAGAATATCACGGTGAACGAATCTAAGAAAAATATATATCTCTTGGGTAGAATTTGCTCTAAGAGTTTTTTCTGAGAAATCTGCCTCATTTTTGAACCTGGCGTTTGAAAATCTCTGCAAAGTCAGAGAAAATGCTTCAAAGTGTCAATATGCCTTGTATTGTGATGCAAGATCGTAAAACCACATGCAAACAAATCTGTGGTGAATATTTTTAGAAAGCATTATGCATGCAGTGTGATCGTATCACGGAAAATCCCGGCGATGGAATCTATGTAAATTACACACCTATTGGTTAGAATTCGCTCCAAAAATTTTTCCCTGAGGAAACGGCCTGATTTTCCAAACTGGCATTAGGAAAAAAGCTGCAAATTCAGAGTTAATGTTTCTACTTGTAAATATGCCATGTATGGTGGATGAAAGTTCTGTAATCTACATGTTCACAACTCATTCTAGAAAGTTTGTTGAAACCTGGATGCATGTAGCGTGTTCGGAAAATGGAATGTCACTCTGAGGGATACTATGTAAATTATATTTCTATTGGGAAGTACTCGCTCCACGAGAATTTTTCTGTGAATCTACCTCCTTTTCAAAACTGGAATTAGAAAAATTTTCGAAATGTGAGAAAATGCTTCAAATTGTCAACATGGCTTTTATGGTGGATGAAAGTTCGGTAATCCTTATGCTAACAACTCTGTAGTGAATATTTGTCGAATCCGTGATGCATGTAGCTTTTTCGGAACACGGAATTTCACGATGACGGGTTCTATGTAAATTGCATATCTATTGGGTAGAACTCACACCAAGAGGATTTTTCTGTGGAAACTGCATGATTTTAGAGACTCACCTTAGGAGAATACTACTAAATCAAAATAAAATTTCTATGTATAAATATGCACTGTAAGGTGGATTAAAGTTCGTTAATACACATGTTCACAACTCATTAAAGTATGTTTTTTGAATCCGTGGTGCATGTAACGTGTTAAGAACACGGAATGTCACGGTGATTGAAAGTAGGGAAATTACCTATCTTTTGGGTAGAACTGGCTCCAAGAGCATTTTTCTGCCAAATCTGCCTCATTTTTAAAACTGGCGTACAAACTAACGTGTGAAATCTGAGAAAATTCTTCAAAGTGTCAGTAAGCCTTGTATGGTGGATGAAAGTGCTGTAATCCACTTGCTAACAACTCTGTAGTGACTATTTGTCACATCCAAATGCATGTAGTGTGTTCGGAACATGGAAATTGATGTTGAGCGTATCCATGTAAATTACATGTCTATTAGTTAGAACACGCTCCAAGAGTTTTTTGCCATGAAATCTGCCTCATTTTCAAAACTGGCATTTGGAAAACTCTGTGAAATCACAGAAAATGCTTCTAAGCATCTATATGCCTTCTATAGTGAGAAAGACCTGTAATCCACATGCAAGCAACTCTGTAGTGTATTTTTGTCGAATCTTTTCTGCATGTAGCATGTTCGAAAGATGCAATTTCACGGCGGGAGAATCTATGTAATTTACATATCTATTGTGTAGAACACGCTCCAACAGTGTTTTCCTTTGGAAACAGCCTGATTTTCGAAACTGCAATTAGGAAATGTCTGCGAACTCAGTGTTAATGTTTCTAGGTGTCAATATGCCTTGTATGATGGATGAAAGTTTTGTAATACACATGTACACAACTCATTAAGAATGTATGTAAAATCAGTGATGCATGTAGTGCGTTCAAAACATGGACTGTCACGGTGAGGCAAACTATGTAAATTACATATCTATTGGTTAGAACACGCTCCAGGAGCATTTTACTGAAAAATCTGTCTCAGTTTGAAAACTGGTGATATGAAAACGCTGCAAAATCTGAGTAAATGCTTTAAGGTGACAATATGTCTTCAATGGGTTATTAAAGATGTGTAATTCACATGCTAAGAACTCAGCAGTGAATATTTGTTTAATCCGTGGTGCATGGAACGTTTTCGGAACACGGAATGTTACGGTGAAAGTATCTATGAAAATGAGATATCTATTGGATAGAACATGCACCAAGAGAATTTTTCTGCGAAAACTGCCTGATTTTTGTAACTGACGTTAGGAAAACCTGCGAAATGTAAGTAAATGTTTCTAGGTGTAAATATGCCTTGTATTGTGGTTGAAAAATCGGTAGTCCACATGCTCACGCTCATTAAAAAATGTTTGTCGAAGCCGTGATGAATGTAACGTTTTCGGAACACGGAATGTCTCGGTGAGTGAAGCTCTGAAAATAAAAATTGTGCTGGATAGAACTCGCTTGAATTGAATGTTTCTGTGAAAAGTTCAAGATTTTAGAATCTGGATGTTAGGAAAAACCTGCGAAATCAGAATAACTACTTCTAGGTGAAAATATGCCTTGTATGGTGGATGAAAGTTCAGTAATCCACATGCTCACACTCATTAAAGAATGTTTGTCGAACTCGTGATGCATGTAATGTGTTCGGAATACGGAATGTCATAGTGAAGGTAACAATGTAAGTTACATGTCTATTGGGTAGAACTCGCTTAAAGAGAATTTTTCTGCGAAATGTGCCTCATTTTGAAAACTGCCATTAGGAGAACCCTGTGAAATCTGAGAAAATGCTTCTAAGTGTCAATATGCCTTGACTGGTGAATGAAAGTCCTGTAATCCACATGTTAATAACAGTGTAGTAATTATTTTTTAAACCGTGATTCATGTAGTGCTTTTGGAAAATGGAATTTCACATTAATGAAACTATGTAAATTACAATTCTATTGAGTAGAATCAGCTAGAAGAGAATTTTTCTGTGAAAATTGCATGATTATCGAATCTGAAGTTTGGAAAAAGCTGCAAAAAGGGAGTAAATATTTGCAGGTGTAAGTGTGCCATTATGTTGCAAGAAAGTTCAGTAATCCACATATTCACAACATATTAAAGAATCTTTTTCTAATCCATGATGCATGTAGCGTGTTCAGAACGTGGAATTTCACGGTGTTTGAAACAATGTAAATTACTTCTCTATTGGGTAGAACTCGCTCCGAGAGTGTTTTTCTGTGGCAATTTCGTCATTTTTGAAACTGGCGTTTAGAAAACGCTGCAAAATCGGAGAAAATACTTCTAAGAATCAATATTCAATATGTTGTGTTGAAAGTTCGGTAATCCACATGCTACCAAGTTTGTAGTGAATATTAGTCGAAACCTTTATGCATGTAACATGTTCGGAACACAGAATTTCACGGCCAGGGAATTTGTGTAAATTACATTTCCATGGTTAGAAATCACTCCAAGAGTTATTTCCTGAGAAATCGGTCTGATTTTCGAAACTGGCATTAGGAAAAACCTGCGAATCCAGATTACTAGATTCTCAGTGTACATCTGCATTTCATGGTGGATGAAAGTTCGGTAATCCGCATGCTAACTACTCTGTAGTGAATATTTGTCGAATCTGAGATACGTGAAGTGTGTTCGGAACACAGAATATCACGGTGAACGAATCTAAGAAAAATATATATCTCTTGGGTAGAATTTGCTCTAAGAGTTTTTTCTGAGAAATCTGCCTCATTTTTGAACCTGGCGTTTGAAAATCTCTGCAAAGTCAGAGAAAATGCTTCAAAGTGTCAATATGCCTTGTATTGTGATGCAAGATCGTAAAACCACATGCAAACAAATCTGTGGTGAATATTTTTAGAAAGCATTATGCATGCAGTGTGATCGTATCACGGAAAATCCCGGCGATGGAATCTATGTAAATTACACACCTATTGGTTAGAATTCGCTCCAAAAATTTTTCCCTGAGGAAACGGCCTGATTTTCCAAACTGGCATTAGGAAAAAAGCTGCAAATTCAGAGTTAATGTTTCTACTTGTAAATATGCCATGTATGGTGGATGAAAGTTCTGTAATCTACATGTTCACAACTCATTCTAGAAAGTTTGTTGAAACCTGGATGCATGTAGCGTGTTCGGAAAATGGAATGTCACTCTGAGGGATACTATGTAAATTATATTTCTATTGGGAAGTACTCGCTCCACGAGAATTTTTCTGTGAATCTACCTCCTTTTCAAAACTGGAATTAGAAAAATTTTCGAAATGTGAGAAAATGCTTCAAATTGTCAACATGGCTTTTATGGTGGATGAAAGTTCGGTAATCCTTATGCTAACAACTCTGTAGTGAATATTTGTCGAATCCGTGATGCATGTAGCTTTTTCGGAACACGGAATTTCACGATGACGGGTTCTATGTAAATTGCATATCTATTGGGTAGAACTCACACCAAGAGGATTTTTCTGTGGAAACTGCATGATTTTAGAGACTCACCTTAGGAGAATACTACTAAATCAAAATAAAATTTCTATGTATAAATATGCACTGTAAGGTGGATTAAAGTTCGTTAATACACATGTTCACAACTCATTAAAGTATGTTTTTTGAATCCGTGGTGCATGTAACGTGTTAAGAACACGGAATGTCACGGTGATTGAAAGTAGGGAAATTACCTATCTTTTGGGTAGAACTGGCTCCAAGAGCATTTTTCTGCCAAATCTGCCTCATTTTTAAAACTGGCGTACAAACTAACGTGTGAAATCTGAGAAAATTCTTCAAAGTGTCAGTAAGCCTTGTATGGTGGATGAAAGTGCTGTAATCCACTTGCTAACAACTCTGTAGTGACTATTTGTCACATCCAAATGCATGTAGTGTGTTCGGAACATGGAAATTGATGTTGAGCGTATCCATGTAAATTACATGTCTATTAGTTAGAACACGCTCCAAGAGTTTTTTGCCATGAAATCTGCCTCATTTTCAAAACTGGCATTTGGAAAACTCTGTGAAATCACAGAAAATGCTTCTAAGCATCTATATGCCTTCTATAGTGAGAAAGACCTGTAATCCACATGCAAGCAACTCTGTAGTGTATTTTTGTCGAATCTTTTCTGCATGTAGCATGTTCGAAAGATGCAATTTCACGGCGGGAGAATCTATGTAATTTACATATCTATTGTGTAGAACACGCTCCAACAGTGTTTTCCTTTGGAAACAGCCTGATTTTCGAAACTGCAATTAGGAAATGTCTGCGAACTCAGTGTTAATGTTTCTAGGTGTCAATATGCCTTGTATGATGGATGAAAGTTTTGTAATACACATGTACACAACTCATTAAGAATGTATGTAAAATCAGTGATGCATGTAGTGCGTTCAAAACATGGACTGTCACGGTGAGGCAAACTATGTAAATTACATATCTATTGGTTAGAACACGCTCCAGGAGCATTTTACTGAAAAATCTGTCTCAGTTTGAAAACTGGTGATATGAAAACGCTGCAAAATCTGAGTAAATGCTTTAAGGTGACAATATGTCTTCAATGGGTTATTAAAGATGTGTAATTCACATGCTAAGAACTCAGCAGTGAATATTTGTTTAATCCGTGGTGCATGGAACGTTTTCGGAACACGGAATGTTACGGTGAAAGTATCTATGAAAATGAGATATCTATTGGATAGAACATGCACCAAGAGAATTTTTCTGCGAAAACTGCCTGATTTTTGTAACTGACGTTAGGAAAACCTGCGAAATGTAAGTAAATGTTTCTAGGTGTAAATATGCCTTGTATTGTGGTTGAAAAATCGGTAGTCCACATGCTCACGCTCATTAAAAAATGTTTGTCGAAGCCGTGATGAATGTAACGTTTTCGGAACACGGAATGTCTCGGTGAGTGAAGCTCTGAAAATAAAAATTGTGCTGGATAGATCTCGCTTGAATTGAATGTTTCTGTGAAAAGTTCAAGATTTTAGAATCTGGATGTTAGGAAAAACCTGCGAAATCAGAATAACTACTTCTAGGTGAAAATATGCCTTGTATGGTGGATGAAAGTTCAGTAATCCACATGCTCACACTCATTAAAGAATGTTTGTCGAACTCGTGATGCATGTAATGTGTTCGGAATACGGAATGTCATAGTGAAGGTAACAATGTAAGTTACATGTCTATTGGGTAGAACTCGCTTAAAGAGAATTTTTCTGCGAAATGTGCCTCATTTTGAAAACTGCCATTAGGAGAACCCTGTGAAATCTGAGAAAATGCTTCTAAGTGTCAATATGCCTTGACTGGTGAATGAAAGTCCTGTAATCCACATGTTAATAACAGTGTAGTAATTATTTTTTAAACCGTGATTCATGTAGTGCTTTTGGAAAATGGAATTTCACATTAATGAAACTATGTAAATTACAATTCTATTGAGTAGAATCAGCTAGAAGAGAATTTTTCTGTGAAAATTGCATGATTATCGAATCTGAAGTTTGGAAAAAGCTGCAAAAAGGGAGTAAATATTTGCAGGTGTAAGTGTGCCATTATGTTGCAAGAAAGTTCAGTAATCCACATATTCACAACATATTAAAGAATCTTTTTCTAATCCATGATGCATGTAGCGTGTTCAGAACGTGGAATTTCACGGTGTTTGAAACAATGTAAATTACTTCTCTATTGGGTAGAACTCGCTCCGAGAGTGTTTTTCTGTGGCAATTTCGTCATTTTTGAAACTGGCGTTTAGAAAACGCTGCAAAATCGGAGAAAATACTTCTAAGAATCAATATTCAATATGTTGTGTTGAAAGTTCGGTAATCCACATGCTACCAAGTTTGTAGTGAATATTAGTCGAAACCTTTATGCATGTAACATGTTCGGAACACAGAATTTCACGGCCAGGGAATTTGTGTAAATTACATTTCCATGGTTAGAAATCACTCCAAGAGTTATTTCCTGAGAAATCGGTCTGATTTTCGAAACTGGCATTAGGAAAAACCTGCGAATCCAGATTACTAGATTCTCAGTGTACATCTGCATTTCATGGTGGATGAAAGTTCGGTAATCCGCATGCTAACTACTCTGTAGTGAATATTTGTCGAATCTGAGATACGTGAAGTGTGTTCGGAACACAGAATATCACGGTGAACGAATCTAAGAAAAATATATATCTCTTGGGTAGAATTTGCTCTAAGAGTTTTTTCTGAGAAATCTGCCTCATTTTTGAACCTGGCGTTTGAAAATCTCTGCAAAGTCAGAGAAAATGCTTCAAAGTGTCAATATGCCTTGTATTGTGATGCAAGATCGTAAAACCACATGCAAACAAATCTGTGGTGAATATTTTTAGAAAGCATTATGCATGCAGTGTGATCGTATCACGGAAAATCCCGGCGATGGAATCTATGTAAATTACACACCTATTGGTTAGAATTCGCTCCAAAAATTTTTCCCTGAGGAAACGGCCTGATTTTCCAAACTGGCATTAGGAAAAAAGCTGCAAATTCAGAGTTAATGTTTCTACTTGTAAATATGCCATGTATGGTGGATGAAAGTTCTGTAATCTACATGTTCACAACTCATTCTAGAAAGTTTGTTGAAACCTGGATGCATGTAGCGTGTTCGGAAAATGGAATGTCACTCTGAGGGATACTATGTAAATTATATTTCTATTGGGAAGTACTCGCTCCACGAGAATTTTTCTGCGAATCTACCTCCTTTTCAAAACTGGAATTAGAAAAATTTTCGAAATGTGAGAAAATGCTTCAAATTGTCAACATGGCTTTTATGGTGGATGAAAGTTCGGTAATCCTTATGCTAACAACTCTGTAGTGAATATTTGTCGAATCCGTGATGCATGTAGCTTTTTCGGAACACGGAATTTCACGATGACGGGTTCTATGTAAATTGCATATCTATTGGGTAGAACTCACACCAAGAGGATTTTTCTGTGGAAACTGCATGATTTTAGAGACTCACCTTAGGAGAATACTACTAAATCAAAATAAAATTTCTATGTATAAATATGCACTGTAAGGTGGATTAAAGTTCGTTAATACACATGTTCACAACTCATTAAAGTATGTTTTTTGAATCCGTGGTGCATGTAACGTGTTAAGAACACGGAATGTCACGGTGATTGAAAGTAGGGAAATTACCTATCTTTTGGGTAGAACTGGCTCCAAGAGCATTTTTCTGCCAAATCTGCCTCATTTTTAAAACTGGCGTACAAACTAACGTGTGAAATCTGAGAAAATTCTTCAAAGTGTCAGTAAGCCTTGTATGGTGGATGAAAGTGCTGTAATCCACTTGCTAACAACTCTGTAGTGACTATTTGTCACATCCAAATGCATGTAGTGTGTTCGGAACATGGAAATTGATGTTGAGCGTATCCATGTAAATTACATGTCTATTAGTTAGAACACGCTCCAAGAGTTTTTTGCCATGAAATCTGCCTCATTTTCAAAACTGGCATTTGGAAAACTCTGTGAAATCACAGAAAATGCTTCTAAGCATCTATATGCCTTCTATAGTGAGAAAGACCTGTAATCCACATGCAAGCAACTCTGTAGTGTATTTTTGTCGAATCTTTTCTGCATGTAGCATGTTCGAAAGATGCAATTTCACGGCGGGAGAATCTATGTAATTTACATATCTATTGTGTAGAACACGCTCCAACAGTGTTTTCCTTTGGAAACAGCCTGAATTTCGAAACTGCAATTAGGAAATGTCTGCGAACTCAGTGTTAATGTTTCTAGGTGTCAATATGCCTTGTATGATGGATGAAAGTTTTGTAATACACATGTACACAACTCATTAAGAATGTATGTAAAATCAGTGATGCATGTAGTGCGTTCAAAACATGGACTGTCACGGTGAGGCAAACTATGTAAATTACATATCTATTGGTTAGAACACGCTCCAGGAGCATTTTACTGAAAAATCTGTCTCAGTTTGAAAACTGGTGATATGAAAACGCTGCAAAATCTGAGTAAATGCTTTAAGGTGACAATATGTCTTCAATGGGTTATTAAAGATGTGTAATTCACATGCTAAGAACTCAGCAGTGAATATTTGTTTAATCCGTGGTGCATGGAACGTTTTCGGAACACGGAATGTTACAGTGAAAGTATCTATGAAAATGAGATATCTATTGGATAGAACATGCACCAAGAGAATTTTTCTGCGAAAACTGCCTGATTTTTGTAACTGACGTTAGGAAAACCTGCGAAATGTAAGTAAATGTTTCTAGGTGTAAATATGCCTTGTATTGTGGTTGAAAAATCGGTAGTCCACATGCTCACGCTCATTAAAAAATGTTTGTCGAAGCCGTGATGAATGTAACGTTTTCGGAACACGGAATGTCTCGGTGAGTGAAGCTCTGAAAATAACAATTCTGCTGGATAGAAATCGCTTGAATTGAATGTTTCTATGAAAAGTTCAAGATTTTCGAATCTGGATGTTAGGAAAAACCTGCGAAATCAGAATAACTACTTCTAGGTGTAAATATGCCTTGTATGGTGGATGAAAGTTCGGTAATCCACATGCTCACACTCATTAAAGAATGTTTGTCGAACTCGTGATGCATGTAATGTGTTCGGAATACGGAATGTCATAGTGAAGGTAACAATGTAAGTTACATGTCTATTGGGTAGAACTCGCTTAAAGAGAATTTTTCTGCGAAATGTGCCTCATTTTAAAAACTGCCATTAGGAGAACCCTGTGAAATCTGAGAAAATGCTTCTAAGTGTCAATATGCCTTGACTGGTGAATGAAAGTCCGGTAATCCACATGTTAATAACAGTGTAGTAATTATTTTTTAAACCGTGATTCATGTAGCGCTTTTGGAAAATGGAATTTCACGGTAATGAAACTATGTAAATTACAATTCTATTAAGTAGAAAAAGCTAGAAGAGAATTTTTCTGCGAAAATTGCATGAATATCGAATCTGAACTTTGGAAAAAGCTGCAAAAAGGGAGTAAATATTTGCAGGTGTAAGTGTGCCATTATGTTTCAAGATAGTTCAGTAATCCACATATTCACAACATATTAAAGAATCTTTTTCTAATCCGTGATGCATGTAGCGTGTTCATAACGTGGAATTTCACGGTGTTTGAAACAATATAAATTACTTCTCTATTGGGTAGATGTCGCTCCGAGAGTGTTTTTCGGTGAAAACTTCGTCATTTTTGAACCTGGCGTTTAGAAAACGCTGCAAAATGTGAGAAAAAACTTCTAAGAATCAATATTCAATGTATTGTGATGAAAGTTGGGTAATCCAAATACTAACAAATTTGTAGTGAATATTTGTCGAATCGTTTATGCATGTAACATGTTCGGAGCACGGAATTTCACGGCCACGGAATTTATGTAAATTACATTTCCCTTGGTTAGAAATCACTCCAAGAGTTATTTCCTGAGAAATCGGTCTGATTTTCGAAACTGGCGTTAGGAAAAACCTGCGAATCCATATTACTAGATTCTCAGTGTACATCTGCCTTTTATCGTGGATGAAAGTTCGGTAATCCGCATGCTAACTACTCTGTAGTGAATATTTGTCGAATCCGAGATACGTGAAGTGTTTTCGGAACACAGAATATCACGGTGAACGAAACTATGTAAAATACATATCTCTTGGGTAGAATTTGTCTTATAGTTTTTTCTGAGAAATCTGCCTCATTTTTGAACCTGGCGTTTGAAAATTTTTGCAGTCAGATAAAATGCATCAAAGTGTCAATATGCCTTGTATTGTGATGCAAGATCGTAAAACCACATGCAAAAAAATCTGTGGTGAATATTTTTAGAAAGCATTATGCATGCAGTGGGATCGTATCACGGAAAATCCCGGCGATGGAATCTATGTAAATTACACACCTATAGGTTAGAATTCTCTCCAAAAATTTTTCCCTGAGAAAACGTCCTGATTTTCCAAACTGGCATTAGAAAAAGCTGCAAATTAAGAGTTAATGTTTCTACTAGTTAATATGCCATGTATGGTGGATGAAAGTTCTGTAATCTACATGTTCACAACTCATTTGAGAAAATTTGTTGAAACCTTGATGCATGTAGTGTGTTCGGAAAATAGAATGTCACTGTGAGGAAAACTATGTAAATTACATTTCTGTTGGGATGTTCTCGCTCCACGAGAATTTTTCTGCGAATCTGCCACCTTTTCAAAACTGGCATTAGGAAAAACTTTCGAAATGTGAGAAATGCTTCAAATTCTCAACATGGCTTTTATGGTGGATGAAAGTTCGGTAATCCTTATGCTAACAACTCTGTAGTGAATATTTGTCGAATCCATGATGCATGTAGCTTTTTCGGAACACAGAATTTCACGATGACGGGTTCTATGTAAATTGCATGTCTATTGGGTAGAACTCGCTCCAAGAGGATTTTTCTGTGGAAACTGCATGATTTTAGAGACTGACATTAGGAGAATACTACGAAATCAGAATAAAATTTCTATGTATAAACATGCACTGTAAGGTGGATTAAAGTTCGTTAATACACATGTTCACACCTCATTAAAGAAAGTTTGTTGAATCCGTGGTGCATGTAACGTGTTCAGAACACGGAAAGTCACGGTGATTGGAAGTAGGGAAATTACCTATGTTTTGGGTATAAATGGCTCCAAGAGCATTTTTCTGCCAAATCTGCCTCATTTTTAAAACTGGCGTACAAACTAACGTGTGAAATCTGAGAAAATTCTTCAAAGTGTCAGTAAGCCTTGTATGGTGGATGAAAGTGCTGTAATCCACTTGCTAACAACTCTGTAGTGAATATTTGTCACATCCAAGATGCATGTAGCGTGTTCGGAACATGGAATTTGATGGTGAGCGAATCCATGTAAATTACATATATATTAGAACACGCTCCAAGAAGTTTTTGCCGTGAAATCTGCCTCATTTTCGAAACTGGAATTTGGAAAACCCTGTGAAATCACAGAAAATGCTTCTAAGCATCTATATGCCTTCTATAGTGAGAAAGTCCTGTAATCCACATGCAAGCAACACTGTAGTGTATTTTTGTCGAATCTCTTCTGCATGTAGCTTGTTCGAAATACGTAATTTCACAGCGGGAGAATCTATTTAATTTACATATCTATTGGGTAAAACACGCTCCAACAGTTTTTTCCTTTGGAAACTGCCTGATTTTCGAAACTGCTATTAGGAAATGTCTGCGAACTCAGTTTTAATGTTTCTAGGTGTCAATATGCCTTGTATGGTGGATGAAAGTTTAGTAATACACATTTACACACCTCATTAAGAATGTATGTAAAATCCTTGATGCATGTAGCGCGTTCGGAACATGGAATGTCACGGTGAGGCAAAGTATGTAAATTACATATCTATTGGTTAGAACACGCTGCAGGAACATTTTACTGAAATATCTGCCTCAGTTTGGAAACTGGTGTTATGAAAACGCTGCAAAATCTGAGTAAATGGTTTAAGGTGACAATATGTCTTCAATGGGTTATTAAAGATGTGTAATTCACATGCTAAGAACTCAGCAGTGAATATTTGTTGAATCCGTGGTGTATGGATTGTTTTCGGAACACGAAATGTTACGGTGAAGGTATCTATGAAAATGAGATGTCTATTGGATAGAACATG
Source organism: Camelus bactrianus (assembly GCF_048773025.1). Lineage (NCBI taxonomy): Eukaryota > Metazoa > Chordata > Mammalia > Artiodactyla > Camelidae > Camelus > Camelus bactrianus. The sequence continues at coordinate 151,600,366 of NC_133541.1, forward strand.
CACCAAGGGAATTTTTCTGCGGAAACTGCCTGATTTTCATGACTGACGTTATGAAAACCTGCGAAATGTAAGTAAATGTCTCTAGGTGTAAATATACCTTGTATTGTGGTTGAAAAATCGGTAATCCACATGCTCACGGTCATTAAATAATGTTTGTCGAAACCGTGATGAATGGAACGTTTTCGGAACACGGAATGTCTCGGTGTGTGAAGTTCTGAAAATAAAAATTCTGCTGGATAGAACTCGCTTGAATTGAATGTTTCTGTGAAAAGTTCATGATTTTTGAATCTGGATGTTAGGAAAAACCTGCAAAATCAGAATAACTAATTCTAGGTGTAAATAAGCCTTGTATGCTGGATGAAAGTTCGGTAATCCACATGCTCACACTCATTAAAGAATGTTTGTCGTACTCGTGATTCATGTAAACTGTTCGGAATACGGAATGTCACAGTGATTGAAAGAAGGGAAATTACCTATCTTTTGGATAGAACTGGCTCCAAGGGTATTTTTCTGCCAAATCTGCCTCATTTTCAAATCTGGCGTTCAAACTAACGTTTGAAATCTGAGAAAATTCTTCAAACTGTCATTAAGCCTTTAGTGGTGGATGAAAGTGCTGTAATCCACTTGCTAAAAACTCTGTAGTGAATATTTGTCACATCCAAGATGCATGTAGCGTGTTCGGAACATGGAATTTTATGGTGAGCGAATCCATGTAAATTACATGTCTATTAGTTAGAATCCGCTCCAAGAGATTTTTGCCGTGAATCTGCCTCATTTTCGAAACTGAAATTTGGAAAATTCTGTGAAATCACAGAAAATGCTTCTAAGCATCTATATGCCTTCTATAGTGAGAAAGTCCTTTAATCCACATGCAAGCAACTATGTAGTGTATTTTTTCGAATCTTTTCTGCTTGTAGAATGTTCGAAACATGTAATTTCACGGAGGGAGAATCTATGTAATTTACATATCTATTGGGTAGGACACGCTCCAACAGTTTTTTCCTTTGAAAACTGCCTGATTTTCGTAACTGCTATTAGGAAATGTCTGCGAACTCAGTGTTAATGTTTCTAGGTGTCAATATGCCTTGTATGGTGGATGAAAGTTTTGTAATACACATGTACACAACTCATTAAGAATGTATGTAAAATCCGTGATGCATGTAGCGCGTTCAGAACATGGAATGTCACGGTGAGGCAAACTATGTAAATTACATATCTATTGGTTAGAACACGCTCCAGGAGCATTTTACTGAAAAATCTGCCTCAGTTTTGAAACTGGTGTTATGAAAACGCTGCAAAATCTGAGTAAATGTTTAAGGTGACAATATGTCTTCAATGGGTTATTAAAGATGTGTAATTCACATGCTAAGTACTCAGCAGTGAATATTTGTTGAATCCGTGGTGCATGGACCATTTTCGGAACACGGAATGTTACGGTGAAGGTATCTATGAAAATGAGATGTCTATTGGATTGAACATGCACCAAGAATATTTTTCTGCGAAAACTGCCTGATTTTTGTAACTGACGTTAGGAAAACCTGCGAAATGTAAGTAAATGTTTCTAGGTGTAAATATGCCTTGTATTGTGGTTGAAAAATCGGTAATCCACATGCTCACGCTCATTAAATAATGTTTGTCGAAGCCGTGATGAAAGTAACGTTTTCGGAACACGGAATGTCTCGGTGAGTGAAGCTCTGAAAATAACAATTCTGCTGGATAGAACTCGCTTGAATTGAATGTTTCTGTGAAAAGTTCATGATTTTCGAATCTGGATGTTAGGAAAAACCTGAGAAATCAGAATAACTACTTCTAGGTGTAAATATGCCTTGTATGGTGGATGAAAGTTCGGTAATCCACATGCTCACACTCATTAAAGAATGTTTGTCGAACTCGTGATGCATGTAAAGTGTTCGGAATACGGAATGTCATAGTGAAGGTAACAATGTAAGTTACATGTCTATTGGGTAGAACTCGCTTGAAGAGGATTTTTCTGCGAAATGTGCCTCATTTTGAAAACTGCCATTAGGTGAACCCTGTGAAATCTGAGAAAATGCTTCTAAGTGTCAATATGCCTTGACTGGTGAATGAAAGTCCGGTAATCCACATGTTAATAACAGTGTAGTAATTTTTTTTTAAACCGTGATTCATGTAGCGATTTTGGAAAATGGAATTTCACGTTAATGAAACTATGTAAATTACAATTTTATTGAGTAGAACGAGCTAGAAGAGAATTTTTCTGCGAAAATTGCATGATTATCGAATCTGAAGTTTGGAAAAAGCTGCAAAAAGGGATTAAATATTTGCAGGTGTAAGTGTGCCATTATGTTGCAAGAAAGTTCAGTAATCCACATATTCACAACATATTAAAGAATCTTTTTCTAATCCGTGATGCATGTAGCGTGTTCAGAACGTGGAATTTCACGGTGTTTGAAACAATGTAAATTACTTCTCTATTGGGTAGATCTCGCTCCGAGAGGGTTTTTCGGCGAAAACTTCGTCATTTTTGAACCTGGCGTTTAGAAAACGCTGCAAAATCTGAGAAAATACTTCTAAGAATCAATATTCAATGTGTTGTGATGAAAGTTTGGTAATCCAAATGCTAACAAATTTGTAGTGAATATATGTCGAATCGTTTATGCATGTAACATGTTCGGAACACGGAATTTCACGGCCAGGGAATTTATGTAAATTACATTTCCCTTGGTTAGAAATCACTCCAAGAGTTATTTCCTGAGAAATCGGCCTGATTTTCGAAACTGGCATTAGGAAAAACCTGCGAATCCATATTACTAGATTCTCAGTGTACATCTGCATTTCATGGTGGATGAAAGTTCGGTAATCCGCATGCTAACTACTCTGTAGTGAATATTTGTCGAATCTGAGATACGTGAAGTGTGTTCGGAACACAGAATATCACGGTGAACGAATCTATGAAAAATATATATCTCTTGGGTAGAATTTGCTCTAAGAGTTTTTTCTGAGAAATCTGCCTCATTTTTGAACCTGGCGTTTGAAAATCTCTGCAAAGTCAGAGAAAATGCTTCAAAGTGTCAATATGCCTTGTATTGTGATGCAAGATCGTAAAACCACATGCAAACTAATCTGTGGTGAATATTTTTAGAAAGCATTATGCATGCAGTGTGATCATATCACGGAAAATCCCGGCGATGGAATCTATGTAAATTACACACCTATTGGTTAGAATTCGCTCCAAAAATTTTTCCCTGAGAAAACGGCCTGATTTTCCAAACTGGCATTAGGAAAATGCTTCAAATTCAGAGTTAATGTTTCTACTTGTAAATATGCCATGTATGGTGGATGAAAGTTCTGTAATCTACATGTTCACAACTCATTCGAGAAAGTTTGTTGAAACCTGGATGCATGTAGCGTGTTAGGAAAATGGAATGTCACTGTGAGGGAAACTATGTAAATTACATTTCTATTGGGAAGTACTCGCTCCACGAGAATTTTTCTGCGAATGTGCCACCTTTTCAATACTGGAATTAGGAAAAACTTTCGAAATGTGAGAAAATGCTTCAAATTGTCAACATGGCTTTTATGGTGGATGAAAGTTCGGTAATTCTTATGCTAACAACTCTGTAGTGAATATTTGTCGAATCCATGATGCATGTAGCTTTTTCGGAACACGGAATTTCACGATGACGGGTTCTATGTAAATTGCATATCTATTGGGTAGAACTCGCACCAAGAGGATTTTTCTGTGGAAACTGCATGATTTTAGAGACTCACCTTAGGAGAATACTACTAAATCAAAATAAAATTTCTATGTATAAATATGCACTGTAAGGTGGATTATAGTTCGTTAATACACATGTTCACAACTCATTACAGTATGTTTGTTGAATCCGTGGTGCATGTAACGTGTTAAGTACACGGAATGTCACGGTGATTGAAAGTAGGGAAATTACCTATCTTTTGGGTAGAACTGGCTCCAAGAGCATTTTTCTGCCAAATCTGCCTCATTTTCAAAACTGGCGTACAAACTAAAGTGTGAAATCTGAGAAAATTCTTCAAAGTGTCAGTAAGCCTTGTATGGTGGATGAAAGTGCTGTAATCCACTTGCTAACAACTCTGTAGTGAATATTTGTCACATACAAGATGCATGTAGCTTGTTCGGAACATGGAATTTGATGGTGAGCGAATCCATGTAAATTACATGTCTATTAGTTAGCACCCGCTCCAAGAGTTTTTTGCCGTGAAATCTGCCTCATTTTCGAAACTGGCATTTGGAAAACTCTGTGAAATCACAGAAAATGCTTCTAAGCATCTATATGCCTTCTATAGTGAGAAAGTCCTGTAATCCACATGCAAGCAACTCTGTAGTGTATTTTTGTCGAATCTTTTCTGCATGTAGCATGTTCGAAACACGTAATTTCACGGCGGGAGAATCTATGTAATTTACATATCTATTGGGTAGAACACGCTCCAAAAGTTTTTTCCTTAGAAAACTGCCTGATTTTCGAAACTGCTATTAGGAAATGTCTGCGATCTCAGTGCTAATGTTTCTAGGTGTCAATATGCCTTGTATGGTGGATGAAATTTTTTTTAACACACATGTACACACCTCATAAAGAATGTATGTAAAACCCGTGATGCATGTAACGCGTTTGGAACATGGACTGTCACGGTGAGGCAAACTATGTAAATTATATATCTATTGGTTAGAACACGCTCCAGGAGCATTTTACTGAAAAATCTGCCACAGTTTGTAAACTGGTGTTATGAAAAACCTGCAAAATCAGAGTAAATGCTTTAAGGTGACACTATGTCTTCAATGGGTTATTAAAGATGTGTAATTCACATGCTAAGAACTCAGCAGTCAATATTTGTTGAATCCGTGGTGCATGGACCGTATTCGGAACACGGAATGTTACGGTGAAGGTATCTATGTAAATGAGATATCTATTGGATAGAACAGGCACCAAGAATATTTTTCTGCGAAAACTGCCATATTTTCATAACTGACGTTAGGAAAACCTGCGAAATGTAAGTAAATGTTTCTAGGTGTAAATATGCCTTGTATTGTCATTGAAAAATCGGTAATCCACATGCTCACGTTCATTAAATAATGTTTGTCGAAGCCGTGATGAATGTAACGTTTTCGGAACACGGAATGTCTCGGTGAGTGAAGCTCTGAAAATAACAATTCTGCTGGATAGAACTCGCTTGAATTGAATGTTTCTGTGAAAAGTTCATGATTTTCGAATCTGGATGTTAGGAAAAACCTGCGAAGTCAGAATAACTACTTCTAGGTGTAAATATGCCTCATATGGTGGATGAAAGTTCGGTAATCCACACGTTCACAACTCATTAAAGAAAGTTTGTTGAATCCGTGGTGCATGTAACGTGTTAAGAACACGGAATGTCACGGTGATTGGAAGTAGGGAAATTACCTATCTTTTGGGTAGAACTGGCTCCAAGAGCATTTTTCTGCCAAATCTGCCTCATTTTCAAAACTGGCGTTCAAACTAATGTTTGAAATCTGAGAAAATTCTTCAAATTGTCAGTAAGCCTTGTATGGTGGATGAAAGTGCTGTAATCCACTTGCTAAAAACTCTGTAGTGAATATTTGTCACATCCAAAATGCATGTAGCGTGTTCGGAACATGGAATTTGATGGTGAGCGAATCCATGTAAATTACATGTCTATTAGTTAGAACCCGCTCCAAGAGATTTTTGCCGTGAAATCTGCCTCATTTTCGAAACTGGCATTTGGAAAACTCTGTGAAAACACAGAAAATGCTTCTAAGCATCTATATGCCTTCTATAGTGAGAAAGTCCTGTAATCCACATGCAAGCAACTATGTAGTGTATTTTTGTCGAATCTTTTCTGCATGTAGCATCTTCGAAACATGTAATTTCACAGAGGGAGAATCTATGTAATTTACATATCTATTGGGTAGAACACGCTCCAACAGTTTTTTCCTTTGAAAACTGCCTGATTTTCGAAACTGCTATTAGGAAATGTCTGCGAACTCAGTGTTAATGTTTCTAGGTGTCAATATGCCTTGTATGATGGATGAAAGTTTTGTAATACACATGTACACAACTCATTAAGAATGTATGTAAAATCCGTGATGCATGTAGCGCGTTCGGAACATGGACTGTCACGGTGAGGCAAACTATGTAAATTACATATCTATTGGTTAGAACACGCTCCAGGAGTATTTTACTGAAAAATCTGCCTCAGTTTGGAAACTGGTGTTATGAAAACGCTGCAAAATCTGAGTAAATGCTTTAAGGTGACAATATGTCTTCAATGGGTTATTAAAGATGTGTAATTCACATGCTAAGTACTCAGCAGTGAATATTTGTTGAATCCGTGGTGCATGGACCGTTTTCGGAACACGGAATGTTACGGTGAAGGTATCTATGAAAATGAGATGTCTATTGGATAGAACATGCACCAAGAAGATTTTTCTGCGAAAACTGCCTGATTTTTGTAACTGACGTTAGGAAAACCTGCGAAATGTAAGTAAATGTTTCTAGGTGTAAATATGCCTTGTATTGTGGTTGAAAAATCGGTAATCCACATGCTCACGCTCATTAAATAATGTTTGTCGAAGCCGTGATGAAAGTAACGTTTTCGGAACACGGAATGTCTCGGTGAGTGAAGCTCTGAAAATAACAATTCTGCTGGATAGAACTCGCTTGAATTGAATGTTTCTGTGAAAAGTTCATGATTTTCGAATCTGGATGTTAGGAAAAACCTGAGAAATCAGAATAACTACTTCTAGGTGTAAATATGCCTTGTATGGTGGATGAAAGTTCGGTAATCCACATGCTCACACTCATTAAAGAATGTTTGTCGAACTCGTGATGCATGTAAAGTGTTCGGAATACGGAATGTCATAGTGAAGGTAACAATGTAAGTTACATGTCTATTGGGTAGAACTCGCTTGAAGAGGATTTTTCTGCGAAATGTGCCTCATTTTGAAAACTGCCATTAGGTGAACCCTGTGAAATCTGAGAAAATGCTTCTAAGTGTCAATATGCCTTGACTGGTGAATGAAAGTCCGGTAATCCACATGTTAATAACAGTGTAGTAATTTTTTTTTAAACCGTGATTCATGTAGCGATTTTGGAAAATGGAATTTCACGTTAATGAAACTATGTAAATTACAATTTTATTGAGTAGAACGAGCTAGAAGAGAATTTTTCTGCGAAAATTGCATGATTATCGAATCTGAAGTTTGGAAAAAGCTGCAAAAAGGGATTAAATATTTGCAGGTGTAAGTGTGCCATTATGTTGCAAGAAAGTTCAGTAATCCACATATTCACAACATATTAAAGAATCTTTTTCTAATCCGTGATGCATGTAGCGTGTTCAGAACGTGGAATTTCACGGTGTTTGAAACAATGTAAATTACTTCTCTATTGGGTAGATCTCGCTCCGAGAGGGTTTTTCGGCGAAAACTTCGTCATTTTTGAACCTGGCGTTTAGAAAACGCTGCAAAATCTGAGAAAATACTTCTAAGAATCAATATTCAATGTGTTGTGATGAAAGTTTGGTAATCCAAATGCTAACAAATTTGTAGTGAATATATGTCGAATCGTTTATGCATGTAACATGTTCGGAACACGGAATTTCACGGCCAGGGAATTTATGTAAATTACATTTCCCTTGGTTAGAAATCACTCCAAGAGTTATTTCCTGAGAAATCGGCCTGATTTTCGAAACTGGCATTAGGAAAAACCTGCGAACCCAGATTACTAGATTCTCAGTGTACATCTGCATTTCATGGTGGATGAAAGTTCGGTAATCCGCATGCTAACTACTCTGTAGTGAATATTTGTCGAATCTGAGATACGTGAAGTGTGTTCGGAACACAGAATATCACGGTGAACGAATCTATGTACAATACATATCTCTTGGGTAGAATTTGCTCTAAGAGTTTTTTCTGAGAAATCTGCCTCATTTTTGAACCTGGCGTTTGAAAATCTCTGCAAAGTCAGAGAAAATGCTTCAAAGTGTCAATATGCCTTGTATTGTGATGCAAGATCGTAAAACCACATGCAAACAAATCTGTGGTGAATATTTTTAGAAAGCATTATGCATGCAGTGGGATCGTATCACGGAAAATCCCGGCGATGGAATCTATGTAAATTACACACCTATTGGTTAGAATTCGCTCCAAAAATTTTTCCCTGAGAAAACGGCCTGATTTTCCAAACTGGCATTAGGAAAATGCTTCAAATTCAGAGTTAATGTTTCTACTTGTAAATATGCCATGTATGGTGGATGAAAGTTCTGTAATCTACATGTTCACAACTCATTCGAGAAAGTTTGTTGAAACCTGGATGCATGTAGCGTGTTAGGAAAATGGAATGTCACTGTGAGGGAAACTATGTAAATTACATTTCTATTGGGAAGTACTCGCTCCACGAGAATTTTTCTGCGAATCTGCCACCTTTTCAATACTGGAATTAGGAAAAACTTTCGAAATGTGAGAAAATGCTTCAAATTGTCAACATGGCTTTTATGGTGGATGAAAGTTCGGTAATCCTTATGCTAACAACTCTGTAGTGAATATTTGTCGAATCCATGATGCATGTAGCTTTTTCGGAACACGGAATTTCACGATGACGGGTTCTATGTAAATTGCATATCTATTGGGTAGAACTCGCACCAAGAGGATTTTTCTGTGGAAACTGCATGATTTTAGAGACTGACATTAGGAGAATACTACTAAACCAAAATAAAATTTCTATGTATAAATATGCACTGTAAGGTGGATTAAAGTTCGTTAATACACATGTTCACAACTCATTACAGTATGTTTGTTGAATCCGTGGTGCATGTAACGTGTTAAGTACACGGAATGTCACGGTGATTGAAAGTAGGGAAATTACCTATCTTTTGGGTAGAACTGGCTCCAAGAGCATTTTTCTGCCAAATCTGCCTCATTTTCAAAACTGGCGTACAAACTAAAGTGTGAAATCTGAGAAAATTCTTCAAAGTGTCAGTAAGCCTTGTATGGTGGATGAAAGTGCTGTAATCCACTTGCTAACAACTCTGTAGTGAATATTTGTCACATACAAGATGCATGTAGCTTGTTCGGAACATGGAATTTGATGGTGAGCGAATCCATGTAAATTACATGTCTATTAGTTAGCACCCGCTCCAAGACATTTTTGCCGTGAAATCTGCCTCATTTTCGAAACTGGCATTTGGAAAACTCTGTGAAATCACAGAAAATGCTTCTAAGCATCTATATGCCTTCTATAGTGAGAAAGTCCTGTAATCCACATGCAAGCAACTATGTAGTGTATTTTTGTCGAATCTTTTCTGCATGTAGCATGTTCGAAACACGTAATTTCACGGCGGGAGAATCTATGAAATTTACATATCTATTGGGTAGAACACGCTCCAAAAGTTTTTTCCTTGGAAAACTGCCTGATTTTCGAAACTGCTATTAGGAAATGTCTGCGATCTCAGTGCTAATGTTTCTAGGTGTCAATATGCCTTGTATGGTGGATGAAATTTTTTTTAACACACATGTACACACCTCATAAAGAATGTATGTAAAACCCGTGATGCATGTAACGCGTTTGGAACATGGACTGTCACGGTGAGGCAAACTATGTAAATTATATATCTATTGGTTAGAACACGCTCCAGGAGCATTTTACTGAAAAATCTGCCACAGTTTGTAAACTGGTGTTATGAAAAACCTGCAAAATCAGAGTAAATGCTTTAAGGTGACACTATGTCTTCAATGGGTTATTAAAGATGTGTAATTCACATGCTAAGAACTCAGCAGTTAATATTTGTTGAATCCGTGGTGCATGGACCGTATTCGGAACACGGAATGTTACGGTGAAAGTATCTATTTAAATGAGATATCTATTGGATAGAACAGGCACCAAGAGTATTTTTCTGCGAAAACTGCCATATTTTCATAACTGACTTTAGGAAAACCTGCGAAATGTAAGTAAATGTTTCTAGGTGTAAATATGCCTTGTATTGTCATTGAAAAATCGGTAATCCACATGCTCACGTTCATTAAATAATGTTTGTCGAAGCCGTGATGAATGTAACGTTTTCGGAACACGGAATGTCTCGGTGAGTGAAGCTCTGAAAATAACAATTCTGCTGGATAGAACTCGCTTGAATTGAATGTTTCTGTGAAAAGTTCATGATTTTCGAATCTGGATGTTAGGAAAAACCTGCGAAGTCAGAATAACTACTTCTAGGTGTAAATATGCCTCATATGGTGGATGAAAGTTCGGTAATCCACATGTTCACAACTCATTAAAGAAAGTTTGTTGAATCCGTGGTGCATGTAACGTGTTAAGAACACGGAATGTCACGGTGATTGGAAGTAGGGAAATTACCTATCTTTTGGGTAGAACTGGCTCCAAGAGCATTTTTCTGCCAAATCTGCCTCATTTTCAAAACTGGCGTTCAAACTAATGTTTGAAATCTGAGAAAATTCTTCAAATTGTCAGTAAGCCTTGTATGGTGGATGAAAGTGCTGTAATCCACTTGCTAAAAACTCTGTAGTGAATATTTGTCACATCCAAAATGCATGTAGCGTGTTCGGAACATGGAATTTGATGGTGAGCGAATCCATGTAAATTACATGTCTATTAGTTAGAACCCGCTCCAAGAGATTTTTGCCGTGAAATCTGCCTCATTTTCGAAACTGGCATTTGGAAAACTCTGTGAAAACACAGAAAATGCTTCTAAGCATCTATATGCCTTCTATAGTGAGAAAGTCCTGTAATCCACATGCAAGCAACTATGTAGTGTATTTTTGTCGAATCTTTTCTGCATGTAGCATCTTCGAAACATGTAATTTCACAGAGGGAGAATCTATGTAATTTACATATCTATTGGGTAGAACACGCTCCAACAGTTTTTTCCTTTGAAAACTGCCTGATTTTCGAAACTGCTATTAGGAAATGTCTGCGAACTCAGTGTTAATGTTTCTAGGTGTCAATATGCCTTGTATGATGGATGAAAGTTTTGTAATACACATGTACACAACTCATTAAGAATGTATGTAAAATCCGTGATGCATGTAGCGCGTTCGGAACATGGACTGTCACGGTGAGGCAAACTATGTAAATTACATATCTATTGGTTAGAACACGCTCCAGGAGTATTTTACTGAAAAATCTGCCTCAGTTTGGAAACTGGTGTTATGAAAACGCTGCAAAATCTGAGTAAATGCTTTAAGGTGACAATATGTCTTCAATGGGTTATTAAAGATGTGTAATTCACATGCTAAGTACTCAGCAGTGAATATTTGTTGAATCCGTGGTGCATGGACCGTTTTCGGAACACGGAATGTTACGGTGAAGGTATCTATGAAAATGAGATGTCTATTGGATAGAACATGCACCAAGAAGATTTTTCTGCGAAAACTGCCTGATTTTTGTAACTGACGTTAGGAAAACCTGCGAAATGTAAGTAAATGTTTCTAGGTGTAAATATGCCTTGTATTGTGGTTGAAAAATCGGTAATCCACATGCTCACGCTCATTAAATAATGTTTGTCGAAGCCGTGATGAAAGTAACGTTTTCGGAACACGGAATGTCTCGGTGAGTGAAGCTCTGAAAATAACAATTCTGCTGGATAGAACTCGCTTGAATTGAATGTTTCTGTGAAAAGTTCATGATTTTCGAATCTGGATGTTAGGAAAAACCTGAGAAATCAGAATAACTACTTCTAGGTGTAAATATGCCTTGTATGGTGGATGAAAGTTCGGTAATCCACATGCTCACACTCATTAAAGAATGTTTGTCGAACTCGTGATGCATGTAAAGTGTTCGGAATACGGAATGTCATAGTGAAGGTAACAATGTAAGTTACATGTCTATTGGGTAGAACTCGCTTGAAGAGGATTTTTCTGCGAAATGTGCCTCATTTTGAAAACTGCCATTAGGTGAACCCTGTGAAATCTGAGAAAATGCTTCTAAGTGTCAATATGCCTTGACTGGTGAATGAAAGTCCGGTAATCCACATGTTAATAACAGTGTAGTAATTTTTTTTTAAACCGTGATTCATGTAGCGATTTTGGAAAATGGAATTTCACGTTAATGAAACTATGTAAATTACAATTTTATTGAGTAGAACGAGCTAGAAGAGAATTTTTCTGCGAAAATTGCATGATTATCGAATCTGAAGTTTGGAAAAAGCTGCAAAAAGGGATTAAATATTTGCAGGTGTAAGTGTGCCATTATGTTGCAAGAAAGTTCAGTAATCCACATATTCACAACATATTAAAGAATCTTTTTCTAATCCGTGATGCATGTAGCGTGTTCAGAACGTGGAATTTCACGGTGTTTGAAACAATGTAAATTACTTCTCTATTGGGTAGATCTCGCTCCGAGAGGGTTTTTCGGCGAAAACTTCGTCATTTTTGAACCTGGCGTTTAGAAAACGCTGCAAAATCTGAGAAAATACTTCTAAGAATCAATATTCAATGTGTTGTGATGAAAGTTTGGTAATCCAAATGCTAACAAATTTGTAGTGAATATATGTCGAATCGTTTATGCATGTAACATGTTCGGAACACGGAATTTCACGGCCAGGGAATTTATGTAAATTACATTTCCCTTGGTTAGAAATCACTCCAAGAGTTATTTCCTGAGAAATCGGCCTGATTTTCGAAACTGGCATTAGGAAAAACCTGCGAACCCAGATTACTAGATTCTCAGTGTACATCTGCATTTCATGGTGGATGAAAGTTCGGTAATCCGCATGCTAACTACTCTGTAGTGAATATTTGTCGAATCTGAGATACGTGAAGTGTGTTCGGAACACAGAATATCACGGTGAACGAATCTATGTACAATACATATCTCTTGGGTAGAATTTGCTCTAAGAGTTTTTTCTGAGAAATCTGCCTCATTTTTGAACCTGGCGTTTGAAAATCTCTGCAAAGTCAGAGAAAATGCTTCAAAGTGTCAATATGCCTTGTATTGTGATGCAAGATCGTAAAACCACATGCAAACAAATCTGTGGTGAATATTTTTAGAAAGCATTATGCATGCAGTGGGATCGTATCACGGAAAATCCCGGCGATGGAATCTATGTAAATTACACACCTATTGGTTAGAATTCGCTCCAAAAATTTTTCCCTGAGAAAACGGCCTGATTTTCCAAACTGGCATTAGGAAAATGCTTCAAATTCAGAGTTAATGTTTCTACTTGTAAATATGCCATGTATGGTGGATGAAAGTTCTGTAATCTACATGTTCACAACTCATTCGAGAAAGTTTGTTGAAACCTGGATGCATGTAGCGTGTTAGGAAAATGGAATGTCACTGTGAGGGAAACTATGTAAATTACATTTCTATTGGGAAGTACTCGCTCCACGAGAATTTTTCTGCGAATCTGCCACCTTTTCAATACTGGAATTAGGAAAAACTTTCGAAATGTGAGAAAATGCTTCAAATTGTCAACATGGCTTTTATGGTGGATGAAAGTTCGGTAATCCTTATGCTAACAACTCTGTAGTGAATATTTGTCGAATCCATGATGCATGTAGCTTTTTCGGAACACGGAATTTCACGATGACGGGTTCTATGTAAATTGCATATCTATTGGGTAGAACTCGCACCAAGAGGATTTTTCTGTGGAAACTGCATGATTTTAGAGACTGACATTAGGAGAATACTACTAAACCAAAATAAAATTTCTATGTATAAATATGCACTGTAAGGTGGATTAAAGTTCGTTAATACACATGTTCACAACTCATTACAGTATGTTTGTTGAATCCGTGGTGCATGTAACGTGTTAAGTACACGGAATGTCACGGTGATTGAAAGTAGGGAAATTACCTATCTTTTGGGTAGAACTGGCTCCAAGAGCATTTTTCTGCCAAATCTGCCTCATTTTCAAAACTGGCGTACAAACTAAAGTGTGAAATCTGAGAAAATTCTTCAAAGTGTCAGTAAGCCTTGTATGGTGGATGAAAGTGCTGTAATCCACTTGCTAACAACTCTGTAGTGAATATTTGTCACATACAAGATGCATGTAGCTTGTTCGGAACATGGAATTTGATGGTGAGCGAATCCATGTAAATTACATGTCTATTAGTTAGCACCCGCTCCAAGAGATTTTTGCCGTGAAATCTGCCTCATTTTCGAAACTGGCATTTGGAAAACTCTGTGAAATCACAGAAAATGCTTCTAAGCATCTATATGCCTTCTATAGTGAGAAAGTCCTGTAATCCACATGCAAGCAACTCTGTAGTGTATTTTTGTCGAATCTTTTCTGCATGTAGCATGTTCGAAACACGTAATTTTACGGCGGGAGAATCTATGTAATTTACATATCTATTGGGTAGAACACGCTCCAAAAGTTTTTTCCTTGGAAAACTGCCTGATTTTCGAAACTGCTATTAGGAAATGTCTGCGATCTCAGTGCTAATGTTTCTAGGTGTCAATATGCCTTGTATGGTGGATGAAATTTTTTTTAACACACATGTACACACCTCATAAAGAATGTATGTAAAACCCGTGATGCATGTAACGCGTTTGGAACATGGACTGTCACGGTGAGGCAAACTATGTAAATTATATATCTATTGGTTAGAACACGCTCCAGGAGCATTTTACTGAAAAATCTGCCACAGTTTGTAAACTGGTGTTATGAAAAACCTGCAAAATCAGAGTAAATGCTTTAAGGTGACACTATGTCTTCAATGGGTTATTAAAGATGTGTAATTCACATGCTAAGAACTCAGCAGTTAATATTTGTTGAATCCGTGGTGCATGGACCGTATTCGGAACACGGAATGTTACGGTGAAGGTATCTATGTAAATGAGATATCTATTGGATAGAACAGGCACCAAGAGTATTTTTCTGCGAAAACTGCCATATTTTCATAACTGACGTTAGGAAAACCTGCGAAATGTAAGTAAATGTTTCTAGGTGTAAATATGCCTTGTATTGTCATTGAAAAATCGGTAATCCACATGCTCACGTTCATTAAATAATGTTTGTCGAAGCCGTGATGAATGTAACGTTTTCGGAACACGGAATGTCTCGGTGAGTGAAGCTCTGAAAATAACAATTCTGCTGGATAGAACTCGCTTGAATTGAATGTTTCTGTGAAAAGTTCATGATTTTCGAATCTGGATGTTAGGAAAAACCTGCGAAGTCAGAATAACTACTTCTAGGTGTAAATATGCCTCATATGGTGGATGAAAGTTCGGTAATCCACATGTTCACAACTCATTAAAGAAAGTTTGTTGAATCCGTGGTGCATGTAACGTGTTAAGAACACGGAATGTCACGGTGATTGGAAGTAGGGAAATTACCTATCTTTTGGGTAGAACTGGCTCCAAGAGCATTTTTCTGCCAAATCTGCCTCATTTTCAAAACTGGCGTTCAAACTAATGTTTGAAATCTGAGAAAATTCTTCAAATTGTCAGTAAGCCTTGTATGGTGGATGAAAGTGCTGTAATCCACTTGCTAAAAACTCTGTAGTGAATATTTGTCACATCCAAAATGCATGTAGCGTGTTCGGAACATGGAATTTGATGGTGAGCGAATCCATGTAAATTACATGTCTATTAGTTAGAACCCGCTCCAAGAGATTTTTGCCGTGAAATCTGCCTCATTTTCGAAACTGGCATTTGGAAAACTCTGTGAAAACACAGAAAATGCTTCTAAGCATCTATATGCCTTCTATAGTGAGAAAGTCCTGTAATCCACATGCAAGCAACTATGTAGTGTATTTTTGTCGAATCTTTTCTGCATGTAGCATCTTCGAAACATGTAATTTCACAGAGGGAGAATCTATGTAATTTACATATCTATTGGGTAGAACACGCTCCAACAGTTTTTTCCTTTGAAAACTGCCTGATTTACGAAACTGCTATTAGGAAATGTCTGCGAACTCAGTGTTAATGTTTCTAGGTGTCAATATGCCTTGTATGATGGATGAAAGTTTTGTAATACACATGTACACAACTCATTAAGAATGTATGTAAAATCCGTGATGCATGTAGCGCGTTCGGAACATGGACTGTCACGGTGAGGCAAACTATGTAAATTACATATCTATTGGTTAGAACACGCTCCAGGAGTATTTTACTGAAAAATCTGCCTCAGTTTGGAAACTGGTGTTATGAAAACGCTGCAAAATCTGAGTAAATGCTTTAAGGTGACAATATGTCTTCAATGGGTTATTAAAGATGTGTAATTCACATGCTAAGTACTCAGCAGTGAATATTTGTTGAATCCGTGGTGCATGGACCGTTTTCGGAACACGGAATGTTACGGTGAAGGTATCTATGAAAATGAGATGTCTATTGGATAGAACATGCACCAAGAAGATTTTTCTGCGAAAACTGCCTGATTTTTGTAACTGACGTTAGGAAAACCTGCGAAATGTAAGTAAATGTTTCTAGGTGTAAATATGCCTTGTATTGTGGTTGAAAAATCGGTAATCCACATGCTCACGCTCATTAAATAATGTTTGTCGAAGCCGTGATGAAAGTAACGTTTTCGGAACACGGAATGTCTCGGTGAGTGAAGCTCTGAAAATAACAATTCTGCTGGATAGAACTCGCTTGAATTGAATGTTTCTGTGAAAAGTTCATGATTTTCGAATCTGGATGTTAGGAAAAACCTGAGAAATCAGAATAACTACTTCTAGGTGTAAATATGCCTTGTATGGTGGATGAAAGTTCGGTAATCCACATGCTCACACTCATTAAAGAATGTTTGTCGAACTCGTGATGCATGTAAAGTGTTCGGAATACGGAATGTCATAGTGAAGGTAACAATGTAAGTTACATGTCTATTGGGTAGAACTCGCTTGAAGAGGATTTTTCTGCGAAATGTGCCTCATTTTGAAAACTGCCATTAGGTGAACCCTGTGAAATCTGAGAAAATGCTTCTAAGTGTCAATATGCCTTGACTGGTGAATGAAAGTCCGGTAATCCACATGTTAATAACAGTGTAGTAATTTTTTTTTTAAACCGTGATTCATGTAGCGATTTTGGAAAATGGAATTTCACGTTAATGAAACTATGTAAATTACAATTTTATTGAGTAGAACGAGCTAGAAGAGAATTTTTCTGCGAAAATTGCATGATTATCGAATCTGAAGTTTGGAAAAAGCTGCAAAAAGGGATTAAATATTTGCAGGTGTAAGTGTGCCATTATGTTGCAAGAAAGTTCAGTAATCCACATATTCACAACATATTAAAGAATCTTTTTCTAATCCGTGATGCATGTAGCGTGTTCAGAACGTGGAATTTCACGGTGTTTGAAACAATGTAAATTACTTCTCTATTGGGTAGATCTCGCTCCGAGAGGGTTTTTCGGCGAAAACTTCGTCATTTTTGAACCTGGCGTTTAGAAAACGCTGCAAAATCTGAGAAAATACTTCTAAGAATCAATATTCAATGTGTTGTGATGAAAGTTTGGTAATCCAAATGCTAACAAATTTGTAGTGAATATATGTCGAATCGTTTATGCATGTAACATGTTCGGAACACGGAATTTCACGGCCAGGGAATTTATGTAAATTACATTTCCCTTGGTTAGAAATCACTCCAAGAGTTATTTCCTGAGAAATCAGCCTGATTTTCGAAACTGGCGTTAGGAAAAACCTGCGAACCCAGATTACTAGATTCTCAGTGTACATCTGCATTTCATGGTGGATGAAAGTTCGGTAATCCGCATGCTAACTACTCTGTAGTGAATATTTGTCGAATCTGAGATACGTGAAGTGTGTTCGGAACACAGAATATCACGGTGAACGAATCTATGTACAATACATATCTCTTGGGTAGAATTTGCTCTAAGAGTTTTTTCTGAGAAATCTGCCTCATTTTTGAACCTGGCGTTTGAAAATCTCTGCAAAGTCAGAGAAAATGCTTCAAAGTGTCAATATGCCTTGTATTGTGATGCAAGATCGTAAAACCACATGCAAACAAATCTGTGGTGAATATTTTTAGAAAGCATTATGCATGCAGTGTGATCGTATCACGGAAAATCCCGGCGATGGAATCTATGTAAATTACACACCTATTGGTTAGAATTCGCTCCAAAAATTTTTCCCTGAGAAAACGGCCTGATTTTCCAAACTGGCATTAGGAAAATGCTTCAAATTCAGAGTTAATGTTTCTACTTGTAAATATGCCATGTATGGTGGATGAAAGTTCTGTAATCTACATGTTCACAACTCATTCGAGAAAGTTTGTTGAAACCTGGATGCATGTAGCGTGTTAGGAAAATGGAATGTCACTGTGAGGGAAACTATGTAAATTACATTTCTATTGGGAAGTACTCGCTCCACGAGAATTTTTCTGCGAATCTGCCACCTTTTCAATACTGGAATTAGGAAAAACTTTCGAAATGTGAGAAAATGCTTCAAATTGTCAACATGGCTTTTATGGTGTATGAAAGTTCGGTAATCCTTATGCTAACAACTCTGTAGTGAATATTTGTCGAATCCATGATGCATGTAGCTTTTTCGGAACACGGAATTTCACGATGACGGGTTCTATGTAAATTGCATATCTATTGGGTAGAACTCGCACCAAGAGGATTTTTCTGTGGAAACTGCATGATTTTAGAGACTGACATTAGGAGAATACTACTAAACCAAAATAAAATTTCTATGTATAAATATGCACTGTAAGGTGGATTAAAGTTCGTTAATACACATGTTCACAACTCATTACAGTATGTTTGTTGAATCCTTGGTGCATGTAACGTGTTAAGTACACGGAATGTCACGGTGATTGAAAGTAGGGAAATTACCTATCTTTTGGGTAGAACTGGCTCCAAGAGCATTTTTCTGCCAAATCTGCCTCATTTTCAAAACTGGCGTACAAACTAAAGTGTGAAATCTGAGAAAATTCTTCAAAGTGTCAGTAAGCCTTGTATGGTGGATGAAAGTGCTGTAATCCACTTGCTAACAACTCTGTAGTGAATATTTGTCACATACAAGATGCATGTAGCTTGTTCGGAACATGGAATTTGATGGTGAGCGAATCCATGTAAATTACATGTCTATTAGTTAGCACCCGCTCCAAGAGTTTTTTGCCGTGAAATCTGCCTCATTTTCGAAACTGGCATTTGGAAAACTCTGTGAAATCACAGAAAATGCTTCTAAGCATCTATATGCCTTCTATAGTGAGAAAGTCCTGTAATCCACATGCAAGCAACTCTGTAGTGTATTTTTGTCGAATCTTTTCTGCATGTAGCATGTTCGAAACACGTAATTTCACGGCGGGAGAATCTATGTAATTTACATATCTATTGGGTAGAACACGCTCCAAAAGTTTTTTCCTTTGAAAACTGCCTGATTTTCGAAACTGCTATTAGGAAATGTCTGCGATCTCAGTGCTAATGTTTCTAGGTGTCAATATGCCTTGTATGGTGGATGAAATTTTTTTTAACACACATGTACACACCTCATAAAGAATGTATGTAAAACCCGTGATGCATGTAACGCGTTTGGAACATGGACTGTCACGGTGAGGCAAACTATGTAAATTATATATCTATTGGTTAGAACACGCTCCAGGAGCATTTTACTGAAAAATCTGCCTCAGTTTGGAAACTGGTGTTATGAAAACGCTGCAAAATCTGAGTAAATGCTTTAAGGTGACAATATGTCTTCAATGGGTTATTAAAGATGTGTAATTCACATGCTAAGTACTCAGCAGTGAATATTTGTTGAATCCGTGGTGCATGGACCGTTTTCGGAACACGGAATGTTACGGTGAAGGTATCTATGAAAATGAGATGTCTATTGGATAGAACATGCACCAAGAAGATTTTTCTGCGAAAACTGCCTGATTTTTGTAACTGACGTTAGGAAAACCTGCGAAATGTAAGTAAATGTTTCTAGGTGTAAATATGCCTTGTATTGTGGTTGAAAAATCGGTAATCCACATGCTCACGCTCATTAAATAATGTTTGTCGAAGCCGTGATGAAAGTAACGTTTTCGGAACACGGAATGTCTCGGTGAGTGAAGCTCTGAAAATAACAATTCTGCTGGATAGAACTCGCTTGAATTGAATGTTTCTGTGAAAAGTTCATGATTTTCGAATCTGGATGTTAGGAAAAACCTGAGAAATCAGAATAACTACTTCTAGGTGTAAATATGCCTTGTATGGTGGATGAAAGTTCGGTAATCCACATGCTCACACTCATTAAAGAATGTTTGTCGAACTCGTGATGCATGTAAAGTGTTCGGAATACGGAATGTCATAGTGAAGGTAACAATGTAAGTTACATGTCTATTGGGTAGAACTCGCTTGAAGAGGATTTTTCTGCGAAATGTGCCTCATTTTGAAAACTGCCATTAGGTGAACCCTGTGAAATCTGAGAAAATGCTTCTAAGTGTCAATATGCCTTGACTGGTGAATGAAAGTCCGGTAATCCACATGTTAATAACAGTGTAGTAATTTTTTTTTAAACCGTGATTCATGTAGCGATTTTGGAAAATGGAATTTCACGTTAATGAAACTATGTAAATTACAATTTTATTGAGTAGAACGAGCTAGAAGAGAATTTTTCTGCGAAAATTGCATGATTATCGAATCTGAAGTTTGGAAAAAGCTGCAAAAAGGGATTAAATATTTGCAGGTGTAAGTGTGCCATTATGTTGCAAGAAAGTTCAGTAATCCACATATTCACAACATATTAAAGAATCTTTTTCTAATCCGTGATGCATGTAGCGTGTTCAGAACGTGGAATTTCACGGTGTTTGAAACAATGTAAATTACTTCTCTATTGGGTAGATCTCGCTCCGAGAGTGTTTTTCTGCGAAAACTTCGTCATTTTTGAACCTGGCGTTTAGAAAACGCTGCAAAATCTGAGAAAATACTTCTAAGAATCAATATTCAATGTATTGTGATGAAAGTTTGGTAATCCAAATGCTAACAAATTTGTAGTGAATATATGTCGAATCGTTTATGCATGTAACATGTTCGGAACACGGAATTTCACGGCCAGGGAATTTATGTAAATTACATTTCCCTTGGTTAGAAATCACTCCAAGAGTTTTTTCCTGAGAAATCGGCCTGATCTTCGAAACTGGTGTTAGAAAAAACCTGTGAAACCAGATTAATAGATTCTTGGTGTACATCTGCCTTTTATGGAGGATGAAAGTTCGGTAATCTGCATGCTAACTACTCTGTAGTGAATATTTGTCGAATCCGAGATACGTGAAGTGTGTTCGGAACACAGAATATCACGGTGAGTGAATCTATGTAAAATACATGTCTCTTGGGTAGAATTTGTCTAATAGTTTTTTCTGAGAAATCTGCCTCATTTTTGAACCTGGCGTTTGAAAATCTCTGCAAAGTCAGAGAAAATGCTTCAAAGTGTCAATATGCCTTGTATTGTGATGCAAGATCTTAAAACCACATGCAAAAAAATCTATGGTGAATATTTTTAGGAAGCATTATGCATGCAGTGTGATCATATCACGGAAAATCCCGGCGATGGAATCTATGTAAGTTACACACCTATTGGTTAGAATTCGCTCCAAAAATTTTTCCCTGAGAAAACGGCCTGATTTTCCAAACTGGCATTAGGAAAAAGCTGCAAATTCAGAGTTAATGTTTCTAGTTGTAAATATGCCATGTATGGTGGATGAAAGTTCTGTAATCTACATGTTCACAACTCATTTGAGAAAGTTTGTTGAAACCTGGATGCATGTAGCGTGTTAGGAAAATGGAATGTCACTGTGAGTGAAACTATGTAAATAACATTTCTGTTGGGATGTACTCGCTCCACGAGAATTTTTCTGCGAATCTGCCTCCTTTTCAAAACTGGCATTAGGAAAAACTTTCGAAATGTGAGAAAATGCTTCAAATTGTCAACATGGATTTATGGTGGATGAAAGTTCGGTAATCCTTATGCTAACAACTCTGTAGTGAATATTTGTCGAATCCGTGATGCATGTAGCTTTTTCAGAACACGGAATTTCACGATGACGGGTTTTATGTAAATTGCATGTCTATTGGGTAGAACTCGCTCCAAGAGGATTTTACTGTGGAAACTGCATGATTTTAGAGACTGACATTAGGAGAATAATACTAAATCAGAATAAAATTTCTATGTATTAATATGCACTGTATGGTGGATTAAAGTTCGTTAATACACATGTTCACAACTCATTTAAGAATGTTTGTAGAATCCATGGTGCATGTAACGTGTTCAGAACACGGAATGTCACGGTGATTGGAAGTAGGGAAATTACCTATCTTTTGGGTAGAACTGGCTCCAAGAGCATTTTTCTGCCAAATCTGCCTCATTTTCAAAACTGGCGTTCAAACTAAAGTGTGAAATCTGAGAAAATTCTTCAAAGTGTCAGTAATGTTTTTATGGTGGATGAAAGTGCTGTAATCCACTTGCAAACAACTCTGTAGTGAATATTTGTCACATCCAAGATGCATGTAGCGTGTTCGGAACATGGAATTTGATGGTGAGCAAATCCATGTAAATTACATGTCTATTAGTTAGAACCCGCTCCAAGAGGTTTTTGCCGTGAAATCTGCCTCATTTTCGAAACTGGCATTTGGAAAACTCTGTGAAATCACAGAAAATGCTTCTAAGCATCTATATGCCTCCTATAGTGAGAAAGTCCTGTAATCCACATGCAAGCAACTATGTAGTGTATTTTTGTCGAATCTTTTCTGCATGTAGCATCTTCGAAACATGTAATTTCACGGAGGGAGAATCTATGTAATTTACATATCTATTGGGTAGAACACGCTCCAACAGTTTTTTCCTTTGAAAACTGCCTGATTTTCGAAACTGCTATTAGGAAGTGTCTGCGAAATCAGTGTTAATGTTTCTAGGTGTCAATATGCCTTGTATGATGGATGAAAGTTTTGTAATACACATGTACACAACTCATTAAGAATGTATGTAAAATCCGTGATGCATGTAGCGCGTTCGGAACATGGACTGTCATGGTGAGGCAAACTATGTAAATTACATATCTATTGGTTAGAACACGCTCCAGGAGTATTTTACTGAAAAATCTTCCTCAGTTTGGAAACTGGTGTTATGAAAACGCTGCAAAATCTGAGTAAATGCTTTAAGGTGACAATATGTCTTCAATGGGTTATTAAAGATGTGTAATTCACATGCTAAGTACTCAGCAGTGAATATTTGTTGAATCCGTGGTGCATGGACCGTTTTCGGAACACGGAATGTTACGGTGAAGGTATCTATGAAAATGAGATGTCTATAGGATAGAACATGCACCAAGAGGATTTTTCTGCAAAAACTGCCTGATTTTTGTAACTGACGTTAGGAAAACCTGCGAAATCTAAGTAAATGTTTCTAGGTGAAAATATGCTTTGTATTGGCGTTGAAAAATCGGTAATTCACATGCTCACAGTCATTAAATAATGTTTGTCGAAGCCGTGATGAATGTAACTTTTTCGGAACACGGAATGTCTCGGTGAGTGAAACTCTGAAAATAACGATTCTACTTGATAGAACTCGCTTGAATTAAATGTTTCTGTGACAATTTCATGATTTTCGAAACTGGATGTTAGGAAAAACCTGCGAAATCAGAATAACTACTTCTAGGTGTAAATATGCCTTTTATGGTGGATGAAAGTTCGGTAATCCACATGCTCACACTCATTAAAGAATGTTTGTCGAATTCGTGATGCATGTAATGTGTTCTGAATACGAAATGTCAAAGTGAAGGAAACAATGTAATTTACATGTCTATTGGGTAGAACTCGCTTGAAGAAAATTTTTCTGCAAAATGTGCCTCATTTTCAAAACTGCCATTAGGAGAACCCTGTGAAATCTGAGAAAATGCTTCTAAGTATCAATATGCCTTGAATGTTGAATGTAAGCCCGGTAATCCACATGTTAATAACAGTGTAGTAATTATTTTGTAAACCGTGATTGAAGTAGCGCTTTTTGAAAATGGAATTTCACGGTAATGAATCTATGTAAATTACAATTCTATTGAGTAGAACGAGCTAGAAGAGAATTTTTCTGCGAAAATTGCATGATTATCGAATCTGAAATTTGGAAAAAACTGCAAAACAAGAGTAGTATTGGTAGGTTTAAATATGCATATTTGTTGCAAGTAAGTTCGGTAATCCTCATTTTCACAACATATTAAAGAATCTTTTTCTAATCCGTGGTGCATGTACTGTGTTCAGAACGTGGAATTTCACGGTGATAGAAACAATGTAAATTACTACTCTATTGGGTAGAACAAGCTCCGAGAGTGTTTTTCTGCAAAACTTCATCATTTTTGAAACTGGCGTTTGGAAAACACTGCAAAATCTGAGAAAATACTTCTAAGGATCAATACTCAATGTATTGTGATGAAAGTTCGGTAATCCACATGCTAACAAATTTGTAGAGGATATTTGTCGAATCCTTTATGCATGAAGCATATTCGGAGCACGGAAATTCACGGGCAGGGAATTTATGTAAATTACATTTCTCTTGTTTAGAAATCACTCCAAGAGATTTTTCCTGAGAGATAGGCCTGATATTTGAAACTGACTTTAGGAAAACCCTGCGAAATCAGATTACTAGATTCTCGGTGCAAATCTGCCTTGGATGGTGGATGGTAGCTCGGTAATTCCCATGCTAACAACTCTGTAGTGAATATTTGTCGAATCCGAGATACGTGAAGCGTGTTCGGAACACAGAATATCACGGTGAGCGAATCTATGTAAAATACATGTCTCTTGGGTAGAATTCGCTCCAAGAGATTTTTCTGGGAAATCTGCCTCATTTTTAAAACTGGCTTTAGAAAATATCAGCAAAATCAGTGAAAATGCTTCAAAGTTTCAATATGCCTTGTATTGTGATGCAAGATCGTAAAAACACATGCAAACAAATCTGTGGTGAATATTTGTAGAAAGCATTATGCATGTAGCCTGATGGTTCACGGAAAATGCCGGCGATGGAATCTATGTAATTTACACGCCTATTGGTTAGAATTCGCTCCAAAAATTTTTTCCTGAGAAAACGGAATGATTTTCGAAACTGGCATTAGGAAAATGCTGCAAATCCAGAGTTAATGTTTCTAGGTGTATATATGCCATTTATGGTGGAAGAAAGTTCTGTAATCTACATGTTCACAACTCATTTGAGAAAGTTTGTTGAAACCTTGATGCATGTAGCGTGTTCAGAAAATGGAATGTCACTCTGAGGGAAACTATGTAAACTACAATTCTTTTGGGAAGTACACGCTCCACAAGGATTTTTCTGCGAATCTGCCTCCTTTTCAAAACTGGCATTAGGAAAATCTTTTGAAATATGAGAAAATGCTTCAAAGTGTCAACATGGCTTTTATGGTGGATGAAAGTTCGGTAATCCTTATGCTAACAACTCTGTAGTGAATATTTGTCGAATCCGTGATGCATGTAGCTTTTTCGGAACACGGAATGTCACGATGATGAGTTGTATGTAAATTGCATGTCTATTGGGTAGAACTCGCTCCAAGAGGATTTTTCTGTGGAAACTGCATGATTTTAGAGACTGACATTAGGAGAAATCTACTAAATCAGAATAAAATTTCTATGTATAAATATGCACTGTAAGGTGGATGAAAGTTTGTTAATACACATGTTCACAACTCATTAAAGAATGTTTGTTGAATCCGTGGTGCATGTAATGTGTTCAGAACACAGAATGTCACGGTGATTGAAACTAGTTAAGTTACATACCTTTTGGGTAGAACTGGCTCCAAGAGCATTTTTCTGCCAAAACTGCCTCATTTTCGAACCTGGCATTAAAAGTAAACTGTGAAATCTGAAAAAATTCTTCAAAGTGTCATAAAGCCTTGTATGGTGGATGAAAGTGTTGTAATCCACTTGCTAACAACTCTGTAGTGAATAATTGTCGCATCCGAGATGCATGTAGCGTGTTCGGAACACGGAATTTCACGGTGAGCGAATTCATGTAAATTACATGTCTATTGGTTTGAACCCACTCCGAGAAGTTTCTGCCATGAAATCTGCCTTATTTTTGAAACTGGCATTTCGAAAGCTCTGTGAAAACAGAGAAAAATTTCTAAGCATCTATATGCCTACTTCTGTGATGAAAGTCCTGTAATCCACATGCAAACAACACTGTAGTGTATATTTTCGAAACTTTTCTGCATGTAGCGTGTTCAAAACACGTAATTTCACAGCGGGAGACTGTATGTAATTAACATATCTATTGTGTAGAACACGCTCAAACAGTTTTTTCCTTTCAAAAATGCCTGAATTTCGAAACTGCTATTAGTAAATCCTGCGAACTAAGAGTTAATGTTTCTAGTTGTAAATATGCCTTGTATGGTTGATGAAATTTCTGTAATACACATGTACACAACTCATTAAATATGTTTGTCAAATCCGTGATGTATTTAGCGTGTTCGGAACACGGACTGTCACGGTGAGGGAAACTATGTAAATTACAAATCTCTTGTTTAGAAAACGCTACAGGAGAATTTTACAGAAAAATCTGCCTCAGTTTGGAAACTGGTGTTTTGAAAATTCTGCAAAATCTGAGTAAATGCTTTAAGGTGACAATATGTCTTCAATGGGTTATTAAAGATGTGTAATTCACATGCAAAGAACAGAGCAGTGAATATTTGTTGAATCCGTGGTGCATGGACCGTTTTCGGAACACGGAATGTTACGGTGACGGTATCTATGAAAATGAGATATTTATTGGATAGAACATGCACCAAGAGAATTTTTCGGCAAAAACTCCCTGATTTTCGTAACTGACGTTAGGAAAACCTGTGAAATCTAAGTAAATGTTTCTAGGTGTAAATGTGCCTTGTATTGTGGTTGAAAAATCGGTAATCCACATGCTCACGCTCATTAAATAATGTTTGTCGAAGCCGTGATGAATGTAACGTTTTTAGAACACGGAATGTCTCAGTGAGTGAAACTCTGAAAATAACAATTCTACTGGATAGAACTCGCTTGAATTGAATGTTTCTGCGACAATTTCATGATTTTCGAAACTGGATGTTAGGAAAAACCTGCGAAATCTGAATAACTACTTCTAGGTGTAAATATGCCTTGTATGGTGGATGAAAGTTTGGTAATCAACATGCTCACACTCATTAAAGAATGTTTGTCGAATTTGAGATGCATGTAACGTATTTGGAGTACGGAATGTCATAATGAAGGAAACAATGTAAGTTATATGTCTATTGGGTAGAACTCGCTTGAAGAGAATTTTTCTGCAAAATGTGCCTCATTTTCCAAACTGCCATTAGGAGAACCCTGTGAAATCTGAGAAAATGCTTCTAAGTGTCAATATGCCTTAAATGGTGAATGAAAGCCCGGAAATCCACATGTTAATTACAGTGTAGTAATAAATTTGTAAACCGTGATTCAAGTAGCGCTTTTGGAAAATGGAATTTCACGGTAATGAATCTATGTAAATTACAATTCTATTGAGTAGAACGAGCTAGAAGAGAATTTTTCTGCGAAAATTGCATGATTATCGAATCTGAAGTTTGGAAAAAACTGCAAAACAAGAGTAAGTATTTGTAGGTTGAAATATGCCTTTATGTTGAAAGAAAGTTCGGTAATCCTCATTTTCACAACATATTAAAGAATCTTTTTCTAATCCGTGGTGCATGTACCGTGTTCAGAACGTGGAATTTCACGGTGATAGAAACAATGTAAATTACTACTCTATTGGGTAGAACACGCTCCGAGAGAGTTTTTCTGCAGAAACTTCATCATTTTTGAAACTGGCGTTTGGAAAACGCTGCAAAATCTGAGAAAATACTTCTAAGGATCAATACTCAATGTATTGTGATGAAAGTTCGGTAATCCACATGCTAACAAATTTGTAGAGGATATTTGTCGAATCCTTTATGCATGAAGCATGTTCGGAACACGGAAATTCAAGGGCAGGGAATTTATGTAAATTACATTTCTCTTGTTTAGAAATCACTCCAAGAGTTTTTTCCTGAGAAATAGGCTTGATATTTGAAACTGACTTTAGGAAAACCCTGCGAAATCAGATTACTAGTTTCTCGGTGTAAATCTGCCTTGGATGGTGGATGGTAGTTCGGTAATCCGCATGCTAACAACTCTGTAGTGAATATTTGTGGAATCCGAGATACGTGAAGCGTGTTCGGAACACAGAATATCACGGTGAGCGAATCTATGTAAAATACATGTCTCTTGGGTAGAATTCGCTCCAAGAGATTTTTCTGGGAAATCTGCCTCATTTTTGAAACTGGCTTTAGAAAATATCTGCAAAATCAGTGAAAATGCTTCAAAGTTTCAATATGCCTTGTATTGTGATGCAAGATCGTAAAAACACATGCAAACAAATCTGTGGTGAATATTTGTAGAAAGCATTATGCATGTAGCCTGATGGTTCACGGAAAATGCCGGCGATGTGATCTATGTAATTTACACGCCTATTTGTTAGAATTCACACCAAAAATATTTTCCTGAGAAAACGGAATGATTTTCGAAACTGGCATTAGGAAAATGCTGCAAATCCAGAGTTAATGTTTCTAGGTGTATATATGCCATTTATGGTGGATGAAAGTTCTGTAATCTACATGTTCACAACTCATTTGAGAAAGTTTGTTGAAACCTTGATGCATGTAGCGTGTTCGGAAAATGGAATGTCACTCTGAGGGAAATTATGTAAACTACAATTCTATTGGGAAGTACACGCTCCACAAGGATTTTTCTGCGAATCTGCCTCCTTTTCAAAACTGGCATTAGGAAAATCTTTTGAAATATGAGAAAATGCTTCAAAGTGTCAACATGGCTTTTATGGTGGATGAAAGTTCGATAATCCTTATGCTAACAACTCTGTAGTGAATATTTGTCGAATCCGTGATGCATGTAGCTTTTTCGGAACACGGAATGTCACGATGATGAGTTGTATGTAAATTGCATGTCTATTGGGTAGAACTCGCTCCAAGAGGATTTTTCTGTGGAAACTGCATGATTTTAGAGACTGACATTAGGAGAAATCTACTAAATCAGAATAAAATTTCTATGTATAAATATGCACTGTAAGGTGGATGAAAGTTTGTTAATACACATGTTCACAACTCATTAAAGAATGTTTGTTGAATCCGTGGTGCATGTAATGTGTTCAGAACACGGAATGTCACGGTGATTGAAACTAGTTAAGTTACATACCTTTTGGGTAGAACTGGCTCCAAGAGCATTTTTCTGCCAAAACTGCCTCATTTTCGAACCTGGCATTAAAAGTAAACTGTGAAATCTGAAAAAATTCTTCAAAGTGTCATAAAGCCTTGTATGGTGGATGAAAGTGTTGTAATCCACTTGCTAACAACTCTGTAGTGAATAATTGTCGCATCCGAGATGCATGTAGCGTGTTCGGAATACGGAATTTCACGGTGAGCGAATTCATGTTAATTACATGTCTATTGGTTTGAACCCACTCCGAGAAGTTTCTGCCATGAAATCTGCCTTATTTTTGAAACTGGCATTTCGAAAGCTCTGTGAAATCAGAGAAAAATTTCTAAGCATCTATATGCCTACTACTGTGATGAAAGTCCAGTAATCCACATGCAAACAACACTGTAGTGTATATTTTCGAAACTTTTCTGCATGTAGCGTGTTCAAAACACGTAATTTCACAGCGGGAGACTGTATGTAATTAACATATCTATTGGGTAGAACACGCTCGAACAGTTTTTTCCTTTGAAAACTGCCTGAATTTCGAAACTGCTATTAGTAAAATCCTGCGAACTAAGAGTTAATGTTTCTAGGTGTAAATATGCCTTGTATGGTTGATGAAAGTTCTGTAATACACATGTACACAACTCATTAAATATGTTTGTCAAATCCGTGATGTATTTAGCGTGTTCGGAACACGGACTGTCACGGTGAGGGAAACTATGTAAATTACAAATCTCTTGGTTAGAACACGCTCCAGGAGAATTTTACAGAAAAATCTGCCTCAGTTTGGAAACTGGTGTTTTGAAAATTCTGCAAAATCTGAGTAAATGCTTTAAGGTGATAATATGTCTTCAATGGGTTATTAAAGATGTGTAATTCACATGCCAAAAACTCAGAAGTGAATATTTGTTGAATCCGTGGTGCATGGACCGTTTTCGGAACACGGAATGTTACGGTGACCGTATCTATGAAAATGAGATGTTTATTGGATAGAACATGCACCAAGAGAATTTTTCGGCAAAAACTCCCTGATTTTCGTAACTGACGTTAGGAAAACCTGTGAAATCTAAGTAAATGTTTCTAGGTGTAAATGTGCCTTGTATTGTGGTTGAAAAATCGGTAATCCACATGCTCACGCTCATTAAATAATGTTTGTCGAAGCCGTGATAAATGTAACGTTTTTAGAACACGGAATGTATCAGTGAGTGAAACTCTGAAAATAACAATTCTACTGGATAGAACTCGCTTGAATTGAATGTTTCTGTGACAATTTCATGATTTTCGAAACTGGATGTAAGGAAAAACCTGCGAAATCAGAATAACTACTTCTAGGTGTAAATATGCCTTGTATGGTGGATGAAAGTTCTGTAATACACATGTACACAACTCATTAAAAATGTTTGTCAAATCCGTGATGTATTTAGCGTGTTCGGAACACGGACTGTCACGGTGAGGGAAACTATGTAAATTACAAATCTCTTGGTTAGAACACGCTCCAGGAGAATTTTACAGAAAAATCTGCCTCAGTTTGGAAACTGGTGTTTTGAAAATTCTGCAAAATCTGAGTAAATGCTTTAAGGTGACAATATGTCTTCAATGGGTTATTAAAGATGTGTAATTCACATGCAAAGAACAGAGCAGTGAATATTTGTTGAATCCGTGGTGCATGGACCGTTTTCGGAACACGGAATGTTACGGTGACGGTATCTATGAAAATGAGATATTTATTGGATAGAACATGCACCAAGAGAATTTTTCGGCAAAAACTCCCTGATTTTCGTAACTGACGTTAGGAAAACCTGCGAAATCTAAGTAAATGTTTCTAGGTGTAAATGTGCCTTGTATTGTGGTTGAAAAATCGGTAATCCACATGCTCACGCTCATTAAATAATGTTTGTCGAAGCCGTGATGAATGTAACGTTTTTAGAACACGGAATGTCTCAGTGAGTGAAACTCTGAAAATAACAATTCTACTGGATAGAACTCGCTTGAATTGAATGTTTCTGCAACAATTTCATGATTTTCCAAACTGGATATTAGGAAAAACCTGCGAAATCAGAATAACTACCTCTAGGTGTAAATATGCCTTGTATGGTGGATGAAAGTTCGGTAATCCACATGCTCACACTCATTAAAGAATGTTTGTCGAATTTCAGATGCATGTAACGTGTTCGGAGTATGGAATGTCATAATGAAGGAAACAATGTAAGTTATATGTCTATTGGGTAGAACTCGCTTGAAGAGAATTTTTCTGCGAAATGTGCCTCATTTTCCAAACTGCCATTAGGAGAACCCTGTGAAATCTGAGAAAATGCTTCTAAGTGTCAATATGCCTTAAATGGTGAATGAAAGCCCGGAAATCCACATGTTAATTACAGTGTAGTAATAAATTTGTAAACCGTGATTCAAGTAGCGCTTTTGGAAAATGGAATTTCACGGTAATGAATCTATGTAAATTACAATTCTATTGAGTAGAACGAGCTAGAAGAGAATTTTTCTGCGAAAATTGCATGATTATCGAATCTGAAGTTTGGAAAAAACTGCAAAACAAGAGTAAGTATTTGTAGGTTGAAATATGCCTTTATGTTGAAAGAAAGTTCGGTAATCCTCATTTTCACAACATATTAAAGAATCTTTTTCTAATCCGTGGTGCATGTACCGTGTTCAGAACGTGGAATTTCACGGTGATAGAAACAATGTAAATTACTACTCTATTGGGTAGAACACGCTCCGAGAGAGTTTTTCTGCAGAAACTTCATCATTTTTGAAACTGGCGTTTGGAAAACGCTGCAAAATCTGAGAAAATACTTCTAAGGATCAATACTCAATGTATTGTGATGAAAGTTCGGTAATCCACATGCTAACAAATTTGTAGAGGATATTTGTCGAATCCTTTATGCATGAAGCATGTTCGGAACACGGAAATTCACGGGCAGGGAATTTATGTAAATTACATTTCTCTTGTTTAGAAATCACTCCAAGAGATTTTTCCTGAGAAATAGGCCTGATATTTGAAACTGACTTTAGGAAAACCCTGCGAAATCAGATTACTAGATTCTCGGTGTAAATCTGCCTTGGATGGTGGATGGTAGTTCAGTAATCCGCATGCTAACAACTCTGTAGTGAATATTTGTCGAATCCGAGATACGTGAAGCGTGTTCGGAACACAGAATATCACGGTGAGCGAATCTATGTAAAATACATGTCTCTTGGGTAGAAATCGCTCCAAGAGATTTTTCTGGGAAATCTGCCTCATTTTTGAAACTGGCTTTAGAAAATATCTGCAAAATCAGTGAAAATGCTTCAAAGTTTCAATATGCCTTGTATTGTGATGCAAGATCGTAAAAACACATGCAAACAAATCTGTGGTGAATATTTGTAGAAAGCATTATGCATGTAGCCTGATGGTTCACGGAAAATGCCGGCGATGTGATCTATGTAATTTACACGCCTATTTGTTAGAATTCACACCAAAAATATTTTCCTGAGAAAACGGAATGATTTTCGAAACTGGCATTAGGAAAATGCTGCAAATCCAGAGTTAATGTTTCTAGGTGTATATATGCCATTTATGGTGGATGAAAGTTCTGTAATCTACATGTTCACAACTCATTTGAGAAAGTTTGTTGAAACCTTGATGCATGAAGCGTGTTCAGAAAATGGAATGTCACTCTGAGGGAAATTATGTAAACTACAATTCTATTGGGAAGTACACGCTCCACAAGGATTTTTCTGCGAATCTGCCTCCTTTTCAAAACTGGCATTAGGAAAATCTTTTGAAATATGAGAAAATGCTTCAAAGTGTCAACATGGCTTTTATGGTGGATGAAAGTTCGATAATCCTTATGCTAACAACTCTGTAGTGAATATTTGTCGAATCCGTGATGCATGTAGCTTTTTCGGAACACGGAATGTCACGATGATGAGTTGTATGTAAATTGCATGTCTATTGGGTAGAACTCGCTCCAAGAGGATTTTTCTGTGGAAACTGCATGATTTTAGAGACTGACATTAGGAGAAATCTACTAAATCAGAATAAAATTTCTATGTATAAATATGCACTGTAAGGTGGATGAAAGTTTGTTAATACACATGTTCAAAACTCTTTAAAGAAAGTTTGTTGAATCCGTGGGGCATGTAATGTGTTCAGAACACGGAATGTCACGGTGATTGAAACTAGTTAAGTTACATACCTTTTGGGTAGAACTGGCTCCAAGAGCATTTTTCTGCCAAAACTGCCTCATTTTCAAACCTGGCATTAAAAGTAAACTGTGAAATCTGAAAAAATTCTTCAAAGTGTCATAAAGCCTTGTATGGTGGATGAAAGTGTTGTAATCCACTTGCTAACAACTCTGTAGTGAATAATTGTCGCATCCGAGATGCATGTAGCGTGTTCGGAACACGGAATTTCACGGTGAGCGAATTCATGTTAATTACATGTCTATTGGTTTGAACCCACTCCGAGAAGTTTCTGCCATGAAATCTGCCTTATTTTTGAAACTGGCATTTCGAAAGCTCTGTGAAATCAGAGAAAAATATCTAAGCATCTATATGCCTACTACTGTGATGAAAGTCCTGTAATCCACATGCAAACAACACTGTAGTGTATATTTTCGAATCTTTTCTGCATGTAGCGTGTTCAAAACACGTAATTTCACAGCGGGAGACTGTATGTAATTAACATATCTATTGGGTAGAACACGCTCGAACAGTTTTTTCCTTTGAAAACTGCCTGAATTTCGAAACTGCTATTAGTAAAATCCTGCGAACTAAGAGTTAATGTTTCTAGGTGTAAATATGCCTTGTATGGTTGATGAAAGTTCTGTAATACACATGTACACAACTCATTAAATATGTTTGTCAAATCCGTGATGTATTTAGCATGTTCGGAACACGGACTGTCACGGTGAGGGAAACTATGTAAATTACAAATCTCTTGTTTAGAACACGCTCCAGGAGAATTTTACAGAAAAATCTGCCTCAGTTTGGAAACTGGTGTTTTGAAAATTCTGCAAAATCTGAGTAAATGCTTTAAGGTGATAATATGTCTTCAATGGGTTATTAAAGATGTGTAATTCACATGCCAAAAACTCAGAAGTGAATATTTGTTGAATCCGTGGTGCATGGACCGTTTTCGGAACACGGAATGTTACGGTGACGGTATCTATGAAAATGAGATATTTATTGGATAGAACATGCACCAAGAGAATTTTTCGGCAAAAACTCCCTGATTTTCGTAACTGACGTTAGGAAAACCTGTGAAATCTAAGTAAATGTTTCTAGGTGTAAATGTGCCTTGTATTGTGGTTGAAAAATCGGTAATCCACATGCTCACGCTCATTAAATAATGTTTGTCGAAGCCGTGATAAATGTAACGTTTTTAGAACACGGAATGTATCAGTGAGTGAAACTCTGAAAATAACAATTCTACTGGATAGAACTCGCTTGAATTGAATGTTTCTGCGACAATTTCATGATTTTCGAAACTGGATGTAAGGAAAAACCTGCGAAATCAGAATAACTACTTCTAGGTGTAAATATGCCTTGTATGGTGGATGAAAGTTCTGTAATACACATGTACACAACTCATTAAAAATGTTTGTCAAATCCGTGATGTATTTAGCGTGTTCGGAACACGGACTGTCACGGTGAGGGAAACTATGTAAATTACAAATCTCTTGGTTAGAACACGCTCCAGGAGAATTTTACAGAAAAATCTGCCTCAGTTTGGAAACTGGTGTTTTGAAAATTCTGCAAAATCTGAGTAAATGATTTAAGGTGACAATATGTCTTCAATGGGTTATTAAAGATGTGTAATTCACATGCAAAGAACAGAGCAGTGAATATTTGTTGAATCCGTGGTGCATGGACCGTTTTCGGAACACGGAATGTTACGGTGACGGTATCTATGAAAATGAGATATTTATTGGATAGAACATGCACCAAGAGAATTTTTCGGCAAAAACTCCCTGATTTTCGTAACTGACGTTAGGAAAACCTGTGAAATCTAAGTAAATGTTTCTAGGTGTAAATGTGCCTTGTATTGTGGTTGAAAAATCGGTAATCCACATGCTCACGCTCATTAAATAATGTTTGTCGAAGCCGTGATGAATGTAACGTTTTTAGAACACGGAATGTCTCAGTGAGTGAAACTCTGAAAATAACAATTCTACTGGATAGAACTCGCTTGAATTGAATGTTTCTGCAACAATTTCATGATTTTCCAAACTGGATATTAGGAAAAACCTGCGAAATCAGAATAACTACTTCTAGGTGTAAATATGCCTTGTATGGTGGATGAAAGTTCGGTAATCCACATGCTCACACTCATTAAAGAATGTTTGTCGAATTTGAGATGCATGTAATGTGTTCGGAGTACGGAATGTCATAATGAAGGAAACAATGTAAGTTATATGTCTATTGGGTAGAACTCGCTTGAAGAGAATTTTTCTGCGAAATGTGCCTCATTTTCCAAACTGCCATTAGGAGAACCCTGTGAAATCTGAGAAAATGCTTCTAAGTGTCAATATGCCTTAAATGGTGAATGAAAGCCCGGAAATCCACATGTTAATTACAGTGTAGTAATAAATTTGTAAACCGTGATTCAAGTAGCGCTTTTGGAAAATGGAATTTCACGGTAATGAATCTATGTAAATTACAATTCTATTGAGTAGAACGAGCTAGAAGAGAATTTTTCTGCGAAAATTGCATGATTATCGAATCTGAAGATTGGAAAAAACTGCAAAACAAGAGTAAGTATTTGTAGGTTGAAATATGCCTTTATGTTGAAAGAAAGTTCGGTAATCCTCATTTTCACAACATATTAAAGAATCTTTTTCTAATCCGTGGTGCATGTACCGTGTTCAGAACGTGGAATTTCACGGTGATAGAAACAATGTAAATTACTACTCTATTGGGTAGAACACGCTCCGAGAGAGTTTTTCTGCAGAAACTTCATCATTTTTGAAACTGGCGTTTGGAAAACGCTGCAAAATCTGAGAAAATACTTCTAAGGATCAATACTCAATGTATTGTGATGAAAGTTCGGTAATCCACATGCTAACAAATTTGTAGAGGATATTTGTCGAATCCTTTATGCATGAAGCATGTTCGGAACACGGAAATTCACGGGCAGGGAATTTATGTAAATTACATTTCTCTTGTTTAGAAATCACTCCAAGAGTTTTTTCCTGAGAAATAGGCTTGATATTTGAAACTGACTTTAGGAAAACCCTGCGAAATCAGATTACTAGTTTCTCGGTGTAAATCTGCCTTGGATGGTGGATGGTAGTTCGGTAATCCGCATGCTAACAACTCTGTAGTGAATATTTGTCGAATCCGAGATACGTGAAGCGTGTTCGGAACACAGAATATCACGGTGAGCGAATCTATGTAAAATACATGTCTCTTGGGTAGAATTCGCTCCAAGAGATTTTTCTGGGAAATCTGCCTCATTTTTGAAACTGGCTTTAGAAAATATCTGCAAAATCAGTGAAAATGCTTCAAAGTTTCAATATGCCTTGTATTGTGATGCAAGATCGTAAAAACACATGCAAACAAATCTGTGGTGAATATTTGTAGAAAGCATTATGCATGTAGCCTGATGGTTCACGGAAAATGCCGGCGATGTGATCTATGTAATTTACACGCCTATTTGTTAGAATTCACACCAAAAATATTTTCCTGAGAAAACGGAATGATTTTCGAAACTGGCATTAGGAAAATGCTGCAAATCCAGAGTTAATGTTTCTAGGTGTATATATGCCATTTATGGAGGATGAAAGTTCTGTAATCTACATGTTCACAACTCATTTGAGAAAGTTTGTTGAAACCTTGATGCATGTAGCGTGTTCGGAAAATGGAATGTCACTCTGAGGGAAATTATGTAAACTACAATTCTATTGGGAAGTACACGCTCCACAAGGATTTTTCTGCGAATCTGCCTCCTTTTCAAAACTGGCATTAGGAAAATCTTTTGAAATATGAGAAAATGCTTCAAAGTGTCAACATGGCTTTTATGGTGGATGAAAGTTCGATAATCCTTATGCTAACAACTCTGTAGTGAATATTTGTCGAATCCGTGATGCATGTAGCTTTTTCGGAACACGGAATGTCACGATGATGAGTTGTATGTAAATTGCATGTCTATTGGGTAGAACTCGCTCCAAGAGGATTTTTCTGTGGAAACTGCATGATTTTAGAGACTGACATTAGGAGAAATCTACTAAATCAGAATAAAATTTCTATGTATAAATATGCACTGTAAGGTGGATGAAAGTTTGTTAATACACATGTTCACAACTCATTAAAGAATGTTTGTTGAATCCGTGGTGCATGTAATGTGTTCAGAACACGGAATGTCACGGTGATTGAAACTAGTTAAGTTACATACCTTTTGGGTAGAACTGGCTCCAAGAGCATTTTTCTGCCAAAACTGCCTCATTTTTGAACCTGGCATTAAAAGTAAACTGTGAAATCTGAAAAAATTCTTCAAAGTGTCAGTAAGCCTTGTATGGTGGATGAAAGTGTTGTAATCCACTTGCTAACAACTCTGTAGTGAATAATTGTCGCATCCGAGATGCATGTAGCGTGTTCGGAATACGGAATTTCACGGTGAGCGAATTCATGTAAATTACATGTCTATTGGTTTGAACCCACTCCGAGAAGTTTCTGCCATGAAATCTGCCTTATTTTTGAAACTGGCATTTCGAAAGCTCTGTGAAATCAGAGAAAAATTTCTAAGCATCTATATGCCTACTACTGTGATGAAAGTCCTGTAATCCACATGCAAACAACACTGTAGTGTATATTTTCGAAACTTTTCTGCATGTAGCGTGTTCAAAACACGTAATTTCACAGCGGGAGACTGTATGTAATTAACATATCTATTGGGTAGAACACGCTCGAACAGTTTTTTCCTTTGAAAACTGCCTGAATTTCGAAACTGCTATTAGTAAAATCCTGCGAACTAAGAGTTAATGTTTCTAGGTGTAAATATGCCTTGTATGGTTGATGAAAGTTCTGTAATACACATGTACACAACTCATTAAATATGTTTGTCAAATCCGTGATGTATTTAGCGTGTTCGGAACACGGACTGTCACGGTGAGGGAAACTATGTAAATTACAAATCTCTTGTTTAGAACACGCTCCAGGAGAATTTTACAGAAAAATCTGCCTCAGTTTGGAAACTGGTGTTTTGAAAATTCTGCAAAATCTGAGTAAATGCTTTAAGGTGATAATATGTCTTCAATGGGTTATTAAAGATGTGTAATTCACATGCCAAAAACTCAGAAGTGAATATTTGTTGAATCCGTGGTGCATGGACCGTTTTCGGAAAACGGAATGTTACGGTGACCGTATCTATGAAAATGAGATGTTTATTGGATAGAACATGCACCAAGAGAATTTTTCGGCAAAAACTCCCTGATTTTCGTAACTGACGTTAGGAAAACCTGTGAAATCTAAGTAAATGTTTCTAGGTGTAAATGTGCCTTGTATTGTGGTTGAAAAATCGGTAATCCACATGCTCACGCTCATTAAATAATGTTTGTCGAAGCCGTGATAAATGTAACGTTTTTAGAACACGGAATGTATCAGTGAGTGAAACTCTGAAAATAACAATTCTACTGGATAGAACTCGCTTGAATTGAATGTTTCTGCGACAATTTCATGATTTTCGAAACTGGATGTAAGGAAAAACCTGCGAAATCAGAATAACTACTTCTAGGTGTAAATATGCCTTGTATGGTGGATGAAAGTTCTGTAATACACATGTACACAACTCATTAAAAATGTTTGTCAAATCCGTGATGTATGTAGCGTGTTCGAAACACGGACTGTCACGGTGAGGGAAACTATGTAAATTACAAATCTCTTGGTTAGAACACGCTCCAGGAGCATTTTACTGAAAAATCTGCCTCAGTTTGGAAACTGGTGTTTTGAAAATGCTGCAAAATCTGAGTAAAAGCTTTAAGGTGACAATATGCCTTCAATGGGTTTTTAAAGATGTGTAATTCACATGCGAAGAATTCAGCAGAGAATATTTGTTGAATCCGTGGTGCATGTACCGTTTTCGGAACACGGAATGTTACGGTGACGGTATCTATGAAAATGAGATGTCTACTGGATAGAACATGCACCAAGAGAATTTTTCTGCGAAAACTGCATGATTTTGGTAACTGACGTTAGGAAAACCTGCGAAATCTAAGTAAATGTTTCTAGGTGTAAATGTGCCTTGTATTGCGGTTGAAAAATCGGTAATCCACATGCTCACGGTCATTAAATAATGTTTGTCGAAGCCGTGATGAATGTAACGTTTTCGGAACATGGAATGTCTCGGTGAGTGAAACTCTGAAAATACAATTCTGCTGGATAGAACTCGCTTGAATTGAATGTTTCTGCGACAATTTCATGATTTTCAAAACTGGATGTTAGGAAAAACCTTTGAAATCAGAATAACTACTTCTAGGTGTAAATATGCCTTGTATGGTGGATGAAAGTTCGGTAATCCACATGCTCACACTCATTAAAGAATGTTTGTCCAATTCGTGATGCATGTGATGTGTTCGGAATACGGAATGTCATAGTGAAGGAAACAATGTACGTTACATATCTATTGGGTAGAAATCGCTTGAAGAGTATTTTTCTCTGAAATGTGCCTCATTTTCAAAACTGCCATTAAGAGAACCCTGTGAAATCTGAGAAAATGCTTCTAAGTGTCAATATGCCTTGAATGGTGAATGAAAGTCCAGTAATCCACATGTTAATAATAGTGTAGTAATTATTTTTTAAACCGTGATTCATGTAACGCTTTTGGAAACGGAATTTCACGGTAATGAAACTATGTAAATTACAATTCTTTTGAGTAGAACACGCTTGAAGTCAATTTTTCTGCGAAATGTGCCTCATTTTCAAAACTGCCATTAGGAGAACACTGTGAAATCTGAGAAAATGCTTCTAAGTGTCAATATGCCTTGAATTGTGAATGAAAGTCCGGTAATCCACATGTTAATAACAGTGAAGTAATTATTTTGTAAACCGTGATTCAAGTAGTGCTTTTGAAAAATGGAATTTCACGGTAATGAAACTATGTAAATTAAAATTCTATTGAGTAGAACGAGCTAGAAGAGAATTTTTCTGTGAAAATTGCATGGTTATCGAATCTGAAGTTTGGAAAAAGGTGCAAAAGGAGAGTAAATATTTGTAGGTGTAAATGTGCCTTTATGTTGCAAGAAAGTTCGGTAATCCACATTTTCACAACATATTAAAGAATCTTTTTCTAATCCGTGGTGCATGTACAGTGTTCAGAACGTGGATTTTCACGGTGATTGAAACAATGTAAATTACTTCTCTATTGGGTAGAACTCGCTCCGAGAGAGTTTTTCTGCGAAAACTTCATCATTTTTGAAACTGGCGTTTGGAAAACGCTGCAAAATCGGAGAAAATACTTCTAAGTATCAATATTCAATGTATTGTGATGAAAGTTCGGTAACCCACATGCTAACAAATTTGTAGTGAATATTTGTCGAATCCTTTATGCATGTAGCATGTTCGGAACACGGAATTTCACGGCCAGGGAATTTATGTAAATTACAATTCCCTTGGTTAGAAATCACTCCAAGAGTTTTTTCCTGAGAAATAGGCCAGATTTTTGAAACTGACGTTAGGAAAACACTGCAAAAACAGATTACTAGATTCTCGGTGTAAATCTGCCTTGTATGGTGGATGAAAGATCGGTAATCCTTATGCTAACAACTCTGTAGTGAATATTTGTCGAATCCGTGATGCATGTAGCTTTTTCGGAACACGGAATTTCACGATGATGGGTTCTATGTAAATTGCAAGTCTATTGGGTTGTACTCGCTCCAAGAGGATTTTTCTGTGGAAACTGCATTATTTTAGAGACTGACATTATGAGAAATCTACTAAATCAGAATAAAATTTCTGTGTATAAATATGCACTGTAAGGTGGAATAAAGTTCGTTAATACACATGTTCACAACTCATTAAAGAATGTTTGTTGAATCCGTGGTGCATGTAACGTGTTCAGAACACGGAATGTCACGGTCATTGAAACTAGGTCAGTTACATATCTTTTGGGTAGAACTGGATCCAAGAGTATTTTTCTGCCAAATCTGCCTCATTTTCAAACCTGGCATTAAAACTAAACTGTTAAATCTGAGAAACTTCTTCAAGGTGTCAGAAAGCCTTGTACGGTGAATGAAAGGGCTGTAATCCACTTGATAACAACTCTGTAGTGAATAATATTTGCATCCGAGATGCATGTAGCGTGTTCGGAACACGGAATTTTCGGTGAGCGAATCCATTTAAATTACATATGTATTGGTTAGAACACGCTCCAAGAGATTTCTGCCGTGAAATCTGCCTAATTTTGGAAACTGGCTTTTTAAAAGCTCTGTGAAATTAGAGAAAAATCTTCTAAGCATCAATATGCCTACTACTATGAAGGAAGTCCTGTAAATCACATGCAAAAACAATGTAGTGTATATTTGTCGAAACTTTTCTGCATGTAGCGTGTTCGAAACACGTAATTTCACAGCGGGAGAATCTATGTAATTTAAATATCTATTGGGTAGAACACGCTCCAACAGTTTTTTCCTTTGAAAACTGCCTGATTTTTGAAACTGCTATTAGGAAAAAGCTGCGAACTCAGAGTTAATGTTTCTAGGTGTAAATATGCCTTGTATGGTGGATGAAAGTTCTGTAATACACATATACACAACTCATTAAAAATGTTTGTCAAATCCGTGATGTATGTAGTGTGTTCGGAACACGGACTGTCACAGTGAGCGAAACTATGTAAATTACAAATCTCTTGGTTAGAACACGCTCCAGGAGCATTTTACTGAAAAATCTGTCTCAGTTTGGAAACTGCTGTATTGAAAATGCTGCAAAATTTGACTAAATGCTTTAAGGGGTCAATGTCTACAATGGGTTTTTAAAGATGTGTAATTCACATGCTAAGAACTCAGCTGTGAATATTTGTTGAATCCGTGGTGCATGTACCGTTTTCGGAACACGGAATTTTACGGTGATGGTATCTATGTAAATGAGATGTCTATTGGATAGAACATGCACCAAGAGAATTTTTCTGCGAAAACTGCCTGATTTTGGAAGCTGACGTTAGGAAAACCTGCGAAATCTAAGTAAATGTTTCTAGGTGTAAATATGCCTTGTAATGTGGTTGAAAAATCGGTAATCCACATGCTCACGCTCATTAAATAATGTTTGTCGAAGCCGTGATGAATGTAACGTTTTCGGAACACGGAATGTCTCGGTGAGTGAAACTCTGAAAATAACAATTCTACTGGATAGAACTCGCTTGAATTGAATGTTTCTGCGACAATTTCATGATTTTCGAAACTGGATGTTAGGAAAAACCTGCGAAATCAGAATAACTACTTCTAGGTGTAAATATGCCTTGTATGGTGGATGAAAGTTCGGTAATCCACATGCTCACACTCATTAAAGAATGTTTGTCCAATTCGTGATGCATGTGATGTGTTCGGAATACGGAATGTCATAGTGAAGGAAACAATGTACGTTACATATCTATTGGGTAGAAATCGCTTGAAGAGTATTTTTCTGTGAAATGTGCCTCATTTTCAAAACTGCCATTAAGAGAAACCTGTGAAATCTGAGAAAATGCTTCTAAGTGTCAATATGCCTTGAATGGTGAATGAAAGTCCAGTAATCCACATGTTAATAATAGTGTAGTAATTATTTTTTAAACCGTGATTCATGTAACGCTTTTGGAAACGGAATTTCACGGTAATGAAACTATGTAAATTACAATTCTTTTGAGTAGAACACGCTTGAAGACAATTTTTCTGGGAAATGTGCCTCATTTTCAAAACTGCCATTAGGAGAACAGTGTGAAATCTGAGAAAATGCTTCTAAGGGTCAATATGCCTTGAATGGTGAATGAAAGTCCGGTAATCCACATGTTAATAACAGTGTAGTAATTATTTTGTAAACCGTGATTCATGTAACGCTTTTGGAAAATGGAATTTCACGGTAATGAAACTATGTAAATTACAATTCTATTGAGTAGAACGAGCTAGAAGAGAATTTTTCTGTGAAAATTGCATGATTATCGAATCCAAAGTTTGGAAAGCTCTGCAAAACAAGAGTAAGTATTTGTACGTGTAAATGTGCCTTTATGTTGCAAGAAAGTTCGGTAATCCTCATTTTCACAACATATTAAAGAATCTTTTTCTAATCCGTGGTGCATGTACAGTGTTCAGAACGTGGAATTTCACGGTGATTGAAACAATGTAAATTACTTTCTATTGGGTAGAACTCGCTCCGAGAGTGTTTTTCTGCGAAAAATTCATCATTTTTGAAACTGGCTTTTGGAAAACGCTGCAAAATCTGAGAAAATACTTCTAAGAATCAATTTCAATGTATTGTAATGAAAGTTCTGTATTCCACATGCTAACAATTTTTTAGTGATTATTTGTCGAATCCTTTATACATGTAGCATGTTCGGAACACGGAATTTCACGGCCAGGGAATTTATGTAAATTACATTTCCCTTGGTTAGAAATCACTCCAAGAGTTTTTTCCTGAGAAATATTCCTGATTTTTGAAACTGATGATAGGAAAACACTGCGAAAACAGATTACTAGATTCTCGGTGTAAATCTGCCTTGTATGGTGGATGAAAGTTCGGTAATCCTTATGCTAACATCTCTGTAGTGAATATTTGTCGAATCCGTGATGCATGTAGCTTTTTCGGAACACGGAATTTCACGATGACGGGTTCTATGTAAATTGCATGTCTATTGGGTAGAACTCGCTCCAAGAGGATTTTCCTGTGGAAACTGCATGATTTTAGAGACTGACATTAGGAGAAAACTACTAAATCAGAATAAAATTTCTATGTATAAATATGCACTGTAAGGTGGATGAAAGTTCGTTACTACACATGTTCACAACTCATTAAAGAATGTTTGTTGAATCCGTGGGGCATGTAACGTGTTCAGAACACGGAATGTCACGGTGATTGAAACTAGGTAAGTTACATATCTTTTGGGTAGAACTGGCTCCAAGAGCATTTTTCTGCCAAATCTGCCTCATTTTCAAACCTGGCATTAAAACTAACCTGTGAAATCTGAGAAAATTCTTCAAAGTGTCAGTAAGCCTTGTATGGTGGATGAAAGTGCTGTAATCCACTTGCTAACAACTCTGTAGTGAATATTTGTCGCATCCCAGATGCCTGTAGCGTGTTCGGAACACGGAATTTCACGGTGAGCGAATCCATGTAAATTACAGGTCTATTGGTTAGAACACGCTCCAAGAGGTTTCTGCCGTGAAATCTGCCTCATTTTCAAAACTGGCATTTCGAAAGCTCTGTGAAATCAGAGAAAAAGCTTCTAAGCATCAATATGCCTACTACTGTGATGAAAGTCCTGTAATCCACATGCAAACAACAATGTAGTGTATTTTTGTCGAAAATTCACTGCATGTAGCGTGTTCGAAACACGTAATTTCACAGCGGGAGACTCTATGTAATTTACATATCTATTGGGTAGAACACGCTCCGTTTTTTCCTTTGAAAACTGCCTGATTTTCGAAACT
Organism: Camelus bactrianus; assembly: GCF_048773025.1. Taxonomy (NCBI): domain Eukaryota; kingdom Metazoa; phylum Chordata; class Mammalia; order Artiodactyla; family Camelidae; genus Camelus; species Camelus bactrianus. The sequence continues at coordinate 151,645,113 of NC_133541.1, forward strand.
GCTATTAGGAAAAAGCTGCGAACTCAGAGTTAATGTTTCTAGGTGTAAATATGCCTTGTATGGTGGATGAAAGTTCTGTAATACACATGTACACAACTCATTAAAAATGTTTGTCAAATCCGTGATGTATGTAGCGTGTTCGGAACACGGACTGTCACGGTGAGGGAAACTATGTAAATTACAAATCTCTTGGTTAGAACACGCTCCAGGAGCATTTTACTGAAAAATCTGCCTCAGTTTGGAAACTGGTGTTTTGAAAATGCTGCAAAATCTGAGTAAATGCTTTAAGGTGACAATATGTCTTCAATGGGTTATTAAAGATGTGTAATTCACATGCTAAGAACTCAGCAGTGAATATTTGTTGAATCCGTGGTGCATGTACCGTTTTCAGAACTCGGAATTTTACGGTGACGGTATCTATGAAAATGAGATGTCTATTGGATAGAACATGCACCAAGAGAATTTTTCTGCGAAAACTGCCTGATTTTGGTAACTGACGTTAGGAAAACCTGCGAAATCTAAGTAAATGTTTCTAGGTGTAAATATGCCTTGTATTGTGGTTGAAAAATCGGTAATCCACATGCTCACGCTCATTAAATAATGTTTGTCGAAGCCGTGATGAATGTAACGTTTTCGGAACACGGAATGTCTCGGTGAGTGAAACTCTGAAAATAACAATTCTACTGGATAGAACTCGCTTGAATTGAATGTTTCTGCGACAATTTCATGATTTTCGAACCTGGATGTTAGGAAAAACCTGCGAAATCAGAATAACTACTTCTAGGTGTAAATATGCCTTGTATGGTGGATGAAAGTTCGGTAATCCACATGCTCACACTCATTAAAGAATGTTTGTCCAATTCGTGATGCATGTGATGTGTTCGGAATACGGAATGTCATAGTGAAGGAAACAATGTACGTTACATATCTATTGGGTAGAAATCGCTTGAAGAGAATTTTTCTGTGAAATGTGCCTCATTTTGAAAACTGCCATTAAGAGAACCATGTGAAATCTGAGAAAATGCTTCTAAGTGTCAATATGCCTTGAATGGTGAATGAAAGTCCAGTAATCCACATGTTAATAATAGTGTAGTAATTATTTTTTAAACCGTGATTCATGTAACGCTTTTGGAAAACGGAATTTCACGGTAATGAAACTATGTAAATTACAATTCTATTGAGTAGAACACGCTTGAAGACAATTTTTCTGCGAAATGTGCCTCATTTTCAAAACTGCCATTAGGAGAACCCTGTGAAATCTGAGAAAATGCTTCTAAGTGTCAATATGCCTTGAATGGTGAATGAAAGTCCGGTAATCCACATGTTAATAAGAGTGTAGTAATTATTTTGTAAACCGTGATTCAAGTAGTGCTTTTGGAAAATGGAATTTCACGGTAATGAAACTATGTAAATTACAATTCTATTGAGTAGAACGAGCTAGAAGAGAATTTTTCTGTGAAAATTGCATGGTTATCGAATCTGAAGTTTGGGAAAAGGTGCAAAAGGAGAGTAAATATTTGTAGGTGTAAATGTGCCTTTATGTTGCAAGAAAGTTCGGTAATCCACATTTTCACAACATATTAAAGAATCTTTTTCTAATCCGTGGTGCATGTACAGTGTTCAGAACGTGGAATTTCACGGTGATTGAAACAATGTAAATTACTTCTCTATTGGGTAGAACTCGCTCCGAGAGTGTTTTTCTGCGAAAACTTCGTCATTTTTGAAACTGGCGTTTGGAAAACGCTGCAAAATCTGAGAAAATACTTCTAAGAATCAATATTCAATGTATTGTGATGAAAGTTCTGTAATCCACATGCTAACAAATTTGTAGTGAATATTTGTCGAATCCTTTATGCATGTAGCATGTTCGGAACACGGAATTTCACGGGCAGGGAATTTATGTAAATTACATTTCCCTTGGTTAGAAATCACTCCAAGAGTTTTTTCCTGAGAAATAGGCCAGATTTTTGAAACTGACGTTAGGAAAACACTGCGAAAACAGATTACTAGATTCTCGGTGTAAATCTGCCTTGTATGGTGGATGAAAGTTCGGTAATCCTTATGCTAACATCTCTGTAGTGAATATTTGTCGAATCCGTGATGCATGTAGCTTTTTCGGAACACGGAATTTCACGATGACGGGTTCTATGTAAATTGCATGTCTATTGGGTAGAACTCGCTCCAAGAGGATTTTCCTGTGGAAACTGCATGATTTTAGAGACTGACATTAGGAGAAAACTACTAAATCAGAATAAACTTTCTATGTATAAATATGCACTGTAAGGTGGATGAAAGTTCGTTACTACACATGTTCACAACTCATTAAGAATGTTTGTTGAATCCGTGGGGCATGTAACGTGTTCAGAACACGGAATGTCACGGTGATTGAAACTAGGTAAGTTACATATCTTTTGGGTAGAACTGGCTCCAAGAGCATTTTTCTGCCAAATCTGCCTCATTTTCAAACCTGGCATTAAAACTAACCTGTGAAATCTGAGAAAATTCTTCAAAGTGTCAGTAAGCCTTGTATGGTGGATGAAAGTGCTGTAATCCACTTGCTAACAACTCTGTAGTGAATATTTGTCGCATCCGAGATGCCTGTAGCGTGTTCGGAACACGGAATTTCACGGTGAGCGAATCCATGTAAATTACAGGTCTATTGGTTAGAACACGCTCCAAGAGGTTTCTGCCGTGAAATCTGCCTCATTTTCAAAACTGGCATTTCGAAAGCTCTGTGAAATCAGAGAAAAAGCTTCTAAGCATCAATATGCCTACTACTGTGATGAAAGTCCTGTAATCCACATGCAAACAACAATGTAGTGTATTTTTGTCGAAAATTCTCTGCATGTAGCGTGTTCGAAACACGTAATTTCACAGCGGGAGACTCTATGTAATTTACATATCTATTGGGTAGAACACGCTCCGTTTTTTCCTTTGAAAACTGCCTGATTTTCGAAACTGCTATTAGGAAAAAGCTGCGAACACAGAGTTAATGTTTCTAGGTGTAAATATGCCTTGTATGGTGGATGAAAGTTCTGTAATACACATGTACACAACTCATTAAAAATGTTTGTCAAATCCGTGATGTATGTAGCGTGTTCGGAACACGGACTGTCACGGTGAGGGAAACTATGTAAATTACAAATCTCTTGGTTAGAACACGCTCCAGGAGCATTTTACTGAAAAATCTGCCTTAGTTTGGAAACTGGTGTTTTGAAAATGCTGCAAAATCTGAGTAAATGCTTTAAGGTGACAATATGTCTTCAATGGGTTATTAAAGATGTGTAATTCACATGCTAAGGACTCAGAAGTGAATATTTGTTGAATCCGTGGTGCATGGACCGTTTTCGGAACACGGAATGTTACGGTGATGGTATCTATGAAAATGAGATGTCTATTGGATAGAACATGCACCAAGAGAATTTTTCTGCGAAAACTGCCTGATTTTGGTAACTGACGTTAGGAAAACCTGCGAAATCTAAGTAAATGTTTCTAGGTGTAAATATGCCTTGTATTGTGGTTGAAAAATCGGTAATCCACATGCTCACGCTCATTAAATAATGTTTGTCGAAGCCGTGATGAATGTAACGTTTTCGGAACACGGAATGTCTCGGTGAGTGAAACTCTGAAAATAACAATTCTACTGGATAGAACTCGCTTGAATTCAATGTTTCTGCGACAATTTCATGATTTTCGAACCTGGATGTTAGGAAAAACCTGCGAAATCAGAATAACTACTTCTAGGTGTAAATATGCCTTGTATGGTGGATGAAAGTTCGGTAATCCACATGCTCACACTCATTAAAGAATGTTTGTCCAATTCGTGATGCATGTGATGTGTTCGGAATACGGAATGTCATAGTGAAGGAAACAATGTACGTTACATATCTATTGGGTAGAAATCACTTGAAGAGAATTTTTCTGTGAAATGTGCCTCATTTTGAAAACTGCCATTAAGAGAACACTGTGAAATCTGAGAAAATGCTTCTAAGTGTCAATATGCCTTGAATGGTGAATGAAAGTCCAGTAATCCACATGTTAATAATAATGTAGTAATTATTTTTTAAACCGTGATTCATGTAACGCTTTTGGAAAACGGAATTTCACGGTAATGAAACTATGTAAATTACAATTCTATTGAGTAGAACGAGCTAGAAGAGAATTTTTCTGTGAAAATTGCATGGTTATCGAATCTGAAGTTTGGGAAAAGGTGCAAAAGGAGAGTAAATATTTGTAGGTGTAAATGTGCATTTATGTTGCAAGAAAGTTCGGTAATCCACATTTTCACAACATATTAAAGAATCTTTTTCTAATCCGTGGTGCATGTACAGTGTTCAGAACGTGGAATTTCACGGTGATTGAAACAATGTAAATTACTTCTCTATTGGGTAGAACTCGCTCCGAGAGTGTTTTTCTGCGAAAACTTCGTCATTTTTGAAACTGGCGTTTGTAAAACGCTGCAAAATCTGAGAAAATACTTCTAAGAATCAATATTCAATGTATTGTGATGAAAGTTCTGTAATCCACATGCTAACAAATTTGTAGTGAATATTTGTCGAATCCTTTATGCATGTAGCATGTTCGGAACACGGAATTTCACGGGCAGGGAATTTATGTAAATTACATTTCCCTTGGTTAGAAATCACTCCAAGAGTTTTTTCCTGAGAAATAGGCCAGAATTTTTGAAACTGACGTTAGGAAAACACTGCGAAAACAGATTACTAGATTCTCGGTGTAAATCTGCCTTGTATGGTGGATGAAAGTTCGGTAATCCTTATGCTAACATCTCTGTAGTGAATATTTGTCGAATCCGTGATGCATGTAGCTTTTTCGGAACACGGAATTTCACGATGACGGGTTCTATGTAAATTGCATGTCTATTGGGTAGAACTCGCTCCAAGAGGATTTTCCTGTGGAAACTGCATGATTTTAGAGACTGACATTAGGAGAAAACTACTAAATCAGAATAAAATTTCTATGTATAAATATGCACTGTAAGGTGGATGAAAGTTCGTTACTACACATGTTCACAACTCATTAAAGAATGTTTGTTGAATCCGTGGGGCATGTAACGTGTTCAGAACACGGAATGTCACGGTGATTGAAACTAGGTAAGTTACATATCTTTTGGGTAGAACTGGCTCCAAGAGCATTTTTCTGCCAAATCTGCCTCATTTTCAAACCTGGCATTAAAACTAACCTGTGAAATCTGAGAAAATTCTTCAAAGTGTCAGTAAGCCTTGTATGGTGGATGAAAGTGCTGTAATCCACTTGCTAACAACTCTGTAGTGAATATTTGTCGCATCCGAGATGCCTGTAGCGTGTTCGGAACACGGAATTTCACGGTGAGCGAATCCATGTAAATTACAGGTCTATTGGTTAGAACACGCTCCAAGAGGTTTCTGCCGTGAAATCTGCCTCATTTTCAAAACTGGCATTTCGAAAGCTCTGTGAAATCAGAGAAAAAGCTTCTAAGCATCAATATGCCTACTACTGTGATGAAAGTCCTGTAATCCACATGCAAACAACAATGTAGTGTATTTTTGTCGAAAATTCTCTGCATGTAGCGTGTTCGAAACACGTAATTTCACAGCGGGAGACTCTATGTAATTTACATATCTATTGGGTAGAACACGCTCCGTTTTTTCCTTTGAAAACTGCCTGATTTTCGAAACTGCTATTAGGAAAAAGCTGCGAACACAGAGTTAATGTTTCTAGGTGTAAATATGCCTTGTATGGTGGATGAAAGTTCTGTAATACACATGTACACAACTCATTAAAAATGTTTGTCAAATCCGTGATGTATGTAGCGTGTTCGGAACACGGACTGTCACGGTGAGGGAAACTATGTAAATTACAAATCTCTTGGTTAGAACACGCTCCAGGAGCATTTTACTGAAAAATCTGCCTTAGTTTGGAAACTGGTGTTTTGAAAATGCTGCAAAATCTGAGTAAATGCTTTAAGGTGACAATATGTCTTCAATGGGTTATTAAAGATGTGTAATTCACATGCTAAGGACTCAGAAGTGAATATTTGTTGAATCCGTGGTGCATGGACCGTTTTCGGAACACGGAATGTTACGGTGATGGTATCTATGAAAATGAGATGTCTATTGGATAGAACATGCACCAAGAGAATTTTTCTGCGAAAACTGCCTGATTTTGGTAACTGACGTTAGGAAAACCTGCGAAATCTAAGTAAATGTTTCTAGGTGTAAATATGCCTTGTATTGTGGTTGAAAAATCGGTAATCCACATGCTCACGCTCATTAAATAATGTTTGTCGAAGCCGTGATGAATGTAACGTTTTCGGAACACGGAATGTCTCGGTGAGTGAAACTCTGAAAATAACAATTCTACTGGATAGAACTCGCTTGAATTCAATGTTTCTGCGACAATTTCATGATTTTCGAACCTGGATGTTAGGAAAAACCTGCGAAATCAGAATAACTACTTCTAGGTGTAAATATGCCTTGTATGGTGGATGAAAGTTCGGTAATCCACATGCTCACACTCATTAAAGAATGTTTGTCCAATTCGTGATGCATGTGATGTGTTCGGAATACGGAATGTCATAGTGAAGGAAACAATGTACGTTACATATCTATTGGGTAGAAATCACTTGAAGAGAATTTTTCTGTGAAATGTGCCTCATTTTGAAAACTGCCATTAAGAGAACACTGTGAAATCTGAGAAAATGCTTCTAAGTGTCAATATGCCTTGAATGGTGAATGAAAGTCCAGTAATCCACATGTTAATAATAATGTAGTAATTATTTTTTAAACCGTGATTCATGTAACGCTTTTGGAAAACGGAATTTCACGGTAATGAAACTATGTAAATTACAATTCTATTGAGTAGAACGAGCTAGAAGAGAATTTTTCTGTGAAAATTGCATGGTTATCGAATCTGAAGTTTGGGAAAAGGTGCAAAAGGAGAGTAAATATTTGTAGGTGTAAATGTGCCTTTATGTTGCAAGAAAGTTCGGTAATCCACATTTTCACAACATATTAAAGAATCTTTTTCTAATCCGTGGTGCATGTACAGTGTTCAGAACGTGGAATTTCACGGTGATTGAAACAATGTAAATTACTTCTCTATTGGGTAGAACTCGCTCCGAGAGTGTTTTTCTGCGAAAACTTCGTCATTTTTGAAACTGGCGTTTGTAAAACGCTGCAAAATCTGAGAAAATACTTCTAAGAATCAATATTCAATGTATTGTGATGAAAGTTCTGTAATCCACATGCTAACAAATTTGTAGTGAATATTTGTCGAATCCTTTATGCATGTAGCATGTTCGGAACACGGAATTTCACGGGCAGGGAATTTATGTAAATTACATTTCCCTTGGTTAGAAATCACTCCAAGAGTTTTTTCCTGAGAAATAGGCCAGAATTTTTGAAACTGACGTTAGGAAAACACTGCGAAAACAGATTACTAGATTCTCGGTGTAAATCTGCCTTGTATGGTGGATGAAAGTTCGGTAATCCTTATGCTAACATCTCTGTAGTGAATATTTGTCGAATCCGTGATGCATGTAGCTTTTTCGGAACACGGAATTTCACGATGACGGGTTCTATGTAAATTGCATGTCTATTGGGTAGAACTCGCTCCAAGAGGATTTTCCTGTGGAAACTGCATGATTTTAGAGACTGACATTAGGAGAAAACTACTAAATCAGAATAAAATTTCTATGTATAAATATGCACTGTAAGGTGGATGAAAGTTCGTTACTACACATGTTCACAACTCATTAAAGAATGTTTGTTGAATCCGTGGGGCATGTAACGTGTTCAGAACACGGAATGTCACGGTGATTGAAACTAGGTAAGTTACATATCTTTTGGGTAGAACTGGCTCCAAGAGCATTTTTCTGCCAAATCTGCCTCATTTTCAAACCTGGCATTAAAACTAACCTGTGAAATCTGAGAAAATTCTTCAAAGTGTCAGTAAGCCTTGTATGGTGGATGAAAGTGCTGTAATCCACTTGCTAACAACTCTGTAGTGAATATTTGTCGCATCCGAGATGCCTGTAGCGTGTTCGGAACACGGAATTTCACGGTGAGCGAATCCATGTAAATTACAGGTCTATTGGTTAGAACACGCTCCAAGAGGTTTCTGCCGTGAAATCTGCCTCATTTTCAAAACTGGCATTTCGAAAGCTCTGTGAAATCAGAGAAAAAGCTTCTAAGCATCAATATGCCTACTACTGTGATGAAAGTCCTGTAATCCACATGCAAACAACAATGTAGTGTATTTTTGTCGAAAATTCTCTGCATGTAGCGTGTTCGAAACACGTAATTTCACAGCGGGAGACTCTATGTAATTTACATATCTATTGGGTAGAACACGCTCCGTTTTTTCCTTTGAAAACTGCCTGATTTTCGAAACTGCTATTAGGAAAAAGCTGCGAACTCAGAGTTAATGTTTCTAGGTGTAAATATGCCTTGTATGGTGGATGAAAGTTCTGTAATACACATGTACACAACTCATTAAAAATGTTTGTCAAATCCGTGATGTATGTAGCGTGTTCGGAACACGGACTGTCACGGTGAGGGAAACTATGTAAATTACAAATCTCTTGGTTAGAACACGCTCCAGGAGCATTTTACTGAAAAATCTGCCTCAGTTTGGAAACTGGGGTTTGAAAATGCTGCAAAATCTGAGTAAAAGCTTTAAGGTGACAATAAGTCTTCAATGGGTTATTAAAGATGTGTAATTCACATGCTAAGAACTCAGCAGTGAATATTTGTTGAATCCGTGGTGCATGTACCGTTTTCGGAACACGGAATTTTACGGTGATGGTATCTATGAAAATGAGATGTCTATTGGATAGAACATGCACCAAGAGAATTTTTCTGTGAAAACTGCCTGATTTTGGTAACTGACGTTAGGAAAACCTGCGAAATCTAAGTAAATGTTTCTAGGTGTAAATATGCCTTGTATTGTGGTTGAAAAATTGGTAATCCACATGCTCACGCTCATTAAATAATGTTTGTCGAAGCCGTGATGAATGTAACGTTTTCGGAACACGGAATGTCTCGGTGAGTGAAACTCTGAAAATAACAATTCTACTGGATAGAACTCGCTTGAATTGAATGTTTCTGCGACAATTTCATGATTTTCGAACCTGGATGTTAGGAAAAACCTGCGAAATCAGAATAACTACTTCTAGGTGTAAATATGCCTTGTATGGTGGATGAAAGTTCGGTAATCCACATGCTCACACTCATTAAAGAATGTTTGTCCAATTCGTGATGCATGTGATGTGTTCGGAATACGGAATGTCATAGTGAAGGAAACAATGTACGTTACATATCTATTGGGTAGAAATCACTTGAAGAGAATTTTTCTGTGAAATGTGCCTCATTTTGAAAACTGCCATTAAGAGAACACTGTGAAATCTGAGAAAATGCTTCTAAGTGTCAATATGCCTTGAATGGTGAATGAAAGTCCAGTAATCCACATGTTAATAATAGTGTAGTAATTATTTTTTAAACCGTGATTCATGTAACGCTTTTGGAAAACGGAATTTCACGGTAATGAAACTATGTAAATTACAATTCTATTGAGTAGAACACGCTTGAAGACAATTTTTCTGCGAAATGTGCCTCATTTTCAAAACTGCCATTAGGAGAACACTGTGAAATCTGAGAAAATGCTTCTAAGTGTCAATATGCCTTGAATGGTGAATGAAAGTCCGGTAATCCACATGTTAATAAGAGTGTAGTAATTATTTTGTAAACCGTGATTCAAGTAGTGCTTTTGGAAAATGGAATTTCATGGTAATGAAACTATGTAAATTACAATTCTATTGAGTAGAACGAGCTAGAAGAGAATTTTTCTGTGAAAATTGCATGGTTATCGAATCTGAAGTTTGGAAAAAGGTGCAAAAGGAGAGTAAATATTTGTAGGTGTAAATGTGCCTTTATGTTGCAAGAAAGTTCGGTAATCCACATTTTCACAACATATTAAAGAATCTTTTTCTAATCCGTGGTGCATGTACAGTGTTCAGAACGTGGAATTTCACGGTGATTGAAACAATGTAAATTACTTCTCTATTGGGTAGAACTCGCTCCGAGAGTGTTTTTCTGCGAAAACTTCGTCATTTTTGAAACTGGCGTTTGGAAAACGCTGCAAAATCGGAGAAAATACTTCTAAGAATCAATATTCAATGTATTGTGATGAAAGTTCTGTAATCCACATGCTAACAAATTTGTAGTGAATATTTGTCGAATCCTTTATGCATGTAGCATGTTCGGAACACGGAATTTCACGGGCAGGGAATTTATGTAAATTACATTTCCCTTGGTTAGAAATCACTCCAAGAGTTTTTTCCTGAGAAATAGGCCAGATTTTTGAAACTGACGTTAGGAAAACACTGCGAAAACAGATTACTAGATTCTCGGTGTAAATCTGCCTTGTATGGTGGATGAAAGATCGGTAATCCTTATGCTAACAACTCTGTAGTGAATATTTGTCGAATCCGTGATGCATGTAGCTTTTTCGGAACACGGAATTTCACGATGATGGGTTCTATGTAAATTGCATGTCTATTGGGTTGTACTCGCTCCAAGAGGATTTTTCTGTGGAAACTGCATGATTTTAGAGACTGACATTATGAGAAATCTACTAAATCAGAATAAAATTTCTATGTATAAATATGCACTGTAAGGTGGAATAAAGTTCGTTAATACACATGTTCACAACTCATTAAAGAATGTTTGTTGAATCCGTGGTGCATATAACGTGTTCAGAACACGGAATGTCACGGTCATTGAAACTAGGTCAGTTACATATCTTTTGGGTAGAACTGGATCCAAGAGTATTTTTCTTCCAAATCTGCCTCATTTTCAAAACTGGCATTAAAACTAAACTGTTAAATCTGAGAAACTTCTTCAAGGTGTCAGAAAGCCTTGTACGGTGAATGAAAGTGCTGTAATCCACTTGATAACAACTCTGTAGTGAATAATATTCGCAACCGAGATGCATGTAGCGTGTTCGTAACACGGAATTTTCGGTGAGCGAATCCATTTAAATTACATATCTATTGGTTAGAATACGCTCCAAGAGGTTTCTGCCGTGAAATCTGCCTAATTTTGGAAACTGGCTTTTCAAAAGCTCTGTGAAATTAGAGAAAAATCTTCTAAGCATCAATATGCCTACTACTGTGAAGGAAGTCCTGTAAATCACATGCAAAAACAATGTAGTGTATATTTGTCGAAATTTTTCTGCATGTAGCGTGTTCGAAACACGTAATTTCACAGCGGGAGAATCTATGTAATTTAAATATCTATTGGGTAGAACACGCTCCAACAGTTTTTTCCTTTGAAAACTGCCTGATTTTCGAAACTGCTATTAGGAAAAAGCTGCCAACTCAGAGTTAATGTTTCTAGGTGTAAATATGCCTTGTATGGTGGATGAAAGTTCTGTAATACACATATACACAACTCATTAAAAATATTTGTCAAATCCGTGATGTATGTAGTTTGTTCGGAACACGGACTGTCACAGTGAGGGAAACTATGTTAATTACAAATCTCTTGGTTAGAACACGTTCCAGGAGCATTTTACTGAAAAATCTGCCTCAGTTTGGAAACTGCTGTATTGAAAATGCTGCAAAATTTGACTAAATGCTTGAAGGGGTCAATGTCTACAATGGGTTTTTAAAGATGTGTAATTCACATGCTAAGAACTCAGCAGTGAATATTTGTTGAATCCGTGGTGCATGTACCGTTTTCGGAACACGGAATTTTACGGTGATGGTATCTATGTAAATGAGATGTCTATTGGATAGAACATGCACCAAGAGAATTTTTCTGCGAAAACTGCCTGATTTTGGTAACTGACGTTAGGAAAACCTGCGAAATCTAAGTAAATGTTTCTAGGTGTAAATATGCCTTGTAATTTGGTTGAAAAATCGGTAATCCACATGCTCACGCTCATTAAATAATGTTTGTCGAAGCCGTGATGAATGTAACATTTTCGGAACACGGAATGTCTCGGTGAGTGAAACTCTGAAAATAACAATTCTACTGGATAGAACTCGCTTGAATTGAATGTTTCTGCGACAATTTCATGATTTTCGAAACTGGATGTTAGGAAAAACCTGCGAAATCAGAATAACTACTTCTAGGTGTAAATATGCCTTGTATGGTGGATGAAAGTTCGGTAATCCACATGCTCACACTCATTAAAGAATGTTTGTCCAATTTGTGATGCATGTGATGTGTTCGGAATACGGAATGTCATAGTGAAGGAAACAATGTACGTTACATATCTATTGGGTAGAAATCGCTTGAAGAGTATTTTTCTGTGAAATGTGCCTCATTTTCAAAACTGCCATTAAGAGAACCCTGTGAAATCTGAGAAAATGCTTCTAAGTGTCAATATGCCTTGAATGGTGAATGAAAGTCCAGTAATCCACATGTTAATAATAGTGTAGTAATTATTTTTTAAACCGTGATTCATGTAACGCTTTTGGAAATGGAATTTCACGGTAATGAAACTATGTAAATTACAATTCTTTTGAGTAGAACACGCTTGAAGACAATTTTTCTGGGAAATGTGCCTCATTTTCAAAACTGCCATTAGGAGAACACTGTGAAATCTGAGAAAATGCTTCTAAGTGTCAATATGCCTTGAATGGTGAATGAAAGTCCGGTAATCCACATGTTAATAACAGTGAAGTAATTATTTTGTAAACCGTGATTCATGTAACGCTTTTGGAAAATGGAATTTCACGGTAATGAAACTATGTAAATTACAATTCTATTGAGTAGAACGAGCTAGAAGAGAATTTTTCTGTGAAAATTGCATGATTATCGAATCCGAAGTTTGGAAAACTCTGCAAAACAAGAGTAAGTATTTGTAGGTGTAAATGTGCCTTTATGTTGCAAGAAAGTTCGGTAATCCTCATTTTCACAACATATTAAAGAATCTTTTTCTAATCCGTGGTGCATGTACAGTGTTCAGAACGTGGAATTTCACAGTGATTGAAACAATGTAAATTACTTTCTATTGGGTGGAACTCGCTCCGAGAGTGTTTTTCTGCGAAAAATTCATCATTTTTGAAACTGGCTTTTGGAAAATGCTGCAAAATCGGAGAAAATACTTCTAAGAATCAATATTCAATGTATTGTAATGAAAGTTCTGTATTCCACATGCTAACAATTTTTTAGTGATTATTTGTCGAATCCTTTATATATGTAACATGTTCGGAACACGGAATTTCACGGCCAGGGAATTTATGTAAATTACATTTCCCTTGGTTAGAAATCACTCCAAGAGTTTTTTCCTGAGAAATATTCCTGATTTTTGAAACTGATGATAGGAAAACACTGCGAAAACATATTACTAGATTCTTGGTGTAAATCTGCCTTGTATGCTGTATGAAAGTTCGGTAATCCTTATTCTAACAACTCTGTAGTGAATATTTGTCGAATCTGTGATGCATGTAGATTTTTCGAAACACGGAATTTCACCATGACGGGTTCTATGTAAATTGCATGTCTATTGGGTAGAACTCGCTCCAAGAGGATTTTCCTGTGGAAACTGCATGAATTTAGAGACTGACAATAGGAGAAAACTACTAAATCAGAATAAAATTTCTATGTATAAATATGCACTTTAAGGTGGATGAAATTTCGTTAATACACATGTTCACAACTCATTAAAGTATGTTTGTTGAATCCGTGGTGCACGTAACATGTTCAGAACATGGAATGTCACGGTGATTGAAACTAGGTAAGTTACAAATCTTTTGGGTAGAACTGGCTCCAAGAGCATTTTTCTGCCAAATCTGCCTCATTTTAAAAACTGGCATTAAAACTAAACTGTGAAATCTGAGAAAATTTTCAAAGTGTCAGTAAGCCTTTTATGGTGGATGAAAGTGCTGTAATCCACTTGCTAACAACTCTGTAGTGAATATTTGTCGCAACCGAGATGCACGTAGCGTGTTCGGAACACGGAATTTCACGGTGAGCGAATCCATGAAAATTACACGTCTGTTGGTTAGAACCCGCACCAAGAGTTTTCTGTTGTGAAATCTGCCTCATTTTGAAAACTGGCATTTCGAAAGCTCTGTGAAATCAGAGAAAAAGCTTCTAAGCATCAATATGCCTACTACTGTGATGAAAGTTCTGTAATCCACCTGCAAACAACAATGTAGTATATTTTACTCGAATCTTCTCTGCATGTAGCGGGTTCGAAACATGTAATTTCACAGGGGGAGACTCTATGGAATTTACATATCTATTGGGTAAAACACGCTCCGTATTTTCCTTTGAAAACGGCCTGATTTGCGAAAATGCTGTTAGGAAAAATCTGCGAACTCAGGGTTAATATTTCTAGGTGTAAATATGCCTTGTATGGTGGATGAAAGTTCTGTAATAAACATGTACACAACTCATTAAAAATGTTTGTCAAATCCGTGATGTATGAAGCGTGTTCGGAACACGGATTGTCACGGTGAGGGAAACTATGTAAATTACAAATCTCTTGGTTAGAACACGCTCCAGGAGCATTTTACTGAAATATCTGCCTCAGTTTGGAAAATGGTGTTATGAAAACGCTGCAAAATCTGAGTAAATGCTTTAAGGTGACAATATGACTTCAATGGGTTATTAAAGATGTGTAATTAACATGCTAAGAACTCAGCAGTGAATAATTGTTTAATCCGTTTTGCATGTTCCATTTTCGGAACACAGAATGTTACAGTGATGTTATCTATGAAAATGAGATGTCTACTGGATAGAACATGCACCAAGAGAATTTTTTTGCGAAAACTGCCTGATTTTGGTAACTGACGTTAGGAAAATCTGCGAAATATAAGTAAATGTTTCTAGGTGTAAATATGCCTTGTATTGTGGTTGAAAAATCGGTAATCCACATGCTCACGCTCATTAAATAATGTTTGTCGAAGCCGTGATGAATGTAACGTTTTTGGAACACGGAATGTCTCGGTGAGTGAAACTCTGAAAATAACAATTCTACTGGATAGAACTCGCTTGAATTGAATGTTTCTGCGACAATATCATGATTTTCGAAATTGGATGTAAAGAAAAACCTGCGAAATCAGAATAAACATTTCTAGGTGTAAATATGCCTTTTATGGTGAATGAAAATTCAGTAATCCACATACTCACACTCAATAAAGAATGTTTGTCCAATTCGTGATGCATGTGATGTGTTCAGAATACGGAATGTCATAGTGAAGGGAACAATGTAAGTTACATGTCTATTGGGTAGAAATCGCTTGAAGAGAATTTTTCTGTGAAATGTGCCTCATTTTCAAAACTGCCATTAGGAGAACCCTGTGAAATCTGAGAAAATGGTTCTAAGTGTCTATATGCCTTGAATGGTGAATGAAAGCCCAGTAATCCACATGTTAATAACAGTGTAGTAAATATTTTGTAAACCATAATTCATGTAGCGGTTTTGGAAAATGGAATTTCACGGTAATGAATCTATTTAAATTACAATTCTATTGAGTAGAACGAGCTAGAAGAGAATTTTTCTGTGAAATTTGCATGATTATCGAATCCGAAGTTTGGAAAACTCTGCAAAACAAGAGTAAGTATTTGTAGGTGTAAATGTGCCTTTATGTTGCAAGGAAGTTCGGTAATCCACATTTTCACAACATATTAAAGAATCTTTTTCTAATCCGTGGTGCATGTACAGTGTTCAGAACGTGGAATTTCACAGTGATTGAAACAATGTAAATTACTTCTCTATTGGGTAGAACTCGCTCCGAGAGTGTTTTTCTGCGAAAACTTCGTCATTTTTGAAATTGGCGTTTGGAAAACGCTGCAAAATCAGAGAAAATACTTCTAAGAATCAATATTCAATGTATTGTGATGAAAGTTCTGTAATCCACATGCTAACAAATTTGTAGTGAATATTTGTCGAATCCTTTATGCATGTAGCATGTTCGGAACACGGAATTTCACGGGCAGGGAATTTATGTAAATTACATTTCCCTTGGTTAGAAATCACTCCAAGAGTTTTTTCCTGAGAAATAGGCCAGATTTTTGAAACTGACGTTAGGAAAACACTGCGAAAACAGATTACTAGATTCTCGGTGTAAATCTGCCTTGTATGGTGGATGAAAGTTCGGTAATCCTTATGCTAACATCTCTGTAGTGAATATTTGTCGAATCCGTGATGCATGTAGCTTTTTCGGAACACGGAATTTCACGATGACGGGTTCTATGTAAATTGCATGTCTATTGGGTAGAACTCGCTCCAAGAGGATTTTCCTGTGGAAACTGCATGATTTTAGAGACTGACATTAGGAGAAAACTACTAAATCAGAATAAAATTTCTATGTATAAATATGCACTGTAAGGTGGATGAAAGTTCGTTAATACACATGTTCACAACTCATTAAAGAATGTTTGTTGAATCCGTGGGGCATGTAACGTGTTCAGAACACGGAATGTCACGGTGATTGAAACTAGGTAAGTTACATATCTTTTGGGTAGAACTGGCTCCAAGAGCATTTTTCTGCCAAATCTGCCTCATTTTCAAACCTGGCATTAAAACTAACCTGTGAAATCTGAGAAAATTCTTCAAAGTGTCAGTAAGCCTTGTATGGTGGATGAAAGTGCTGTAATCCACTTGCTAACAACTCTGTAGTGAATATTTGTCGCATCCGAGATGCCTGTAGCGTGTTCGGAACACGGAATTTCACGGTGAGCGAATCCATGTAAATTACAGGTCTATTGGTTAGAACACGCTCCAAAAGGTTTCTGCCATGAAATCTGCCTCATTTTCAAAACTGGCATTTCGAAAGCTCTGTGAAATCAGAGAAAAAGCTTCTAAGCATCAATATGCCTACTACTGTGATGAAAGTCCTTTAATCCACATGCAAACAACAATGTAGTGTATTTTTGTCGAAAATTCTCTGCATGTAGCGTGTTCAAAACACGTAATTTCACAGCGGGAGACTCTATGTAATTTACATATCTATTGGGTAGAACACGCTCCGTTTTTTCCTTTGAAAACTGCCTGATTTTCGAAACTGCTATTAGGAAAAAGCTGCGAACTCAGAGTTAATGTTTCTAGGTGTAAATATGCCTTGTATGGTGGATGAAAGTTCTGTAATACACATGTATACAACTCATTAAAAATGTTTGTCAAATCCGTGATGTATGTAGCGTGTTCGGAACATGGACTGTCACGGTGAGGGAAACTATGTAAATTACAAATCTCTTGGTTAGAACACGCTCCAGGAGCATTTTACTGAAAAATCTGCCTCAGTTTGGAAACTGGTGTTTTGAAAATGCTGCAAAATCTGAGTAAATGCTTTAAGGTGACAATATGTCTTCAATGGGTTATTAAAGATGTGTAATTCACATGCTAAGAACTCAGCAGTGAATATTTGTTGAATCCGTGGTGCATGTGCAGTTTTCGGAACACGGAATGTTACGGTGACGGTATCTATGAAAATGAGATGTCTATAGGATAGAACATGCACCAAGAGAAATTTTCTGCGAAAACTGCCTGATTTTGGTAACTGACGTTAGGAAAACCTGCGAAATCTAAGTAAATGTTTCTAGGTGTAAATATGCCTTGTATTGTGGTTGAAAAATCGGTAATCCACATGCTCACGCTCATTAAATAATGTTTGTCGAAGCCGTGATGAATGTAACGTTTTCGGAACACGGAATGTCTCGGTGAGCGAAACTCTGAAAATAACAATTCTACTGGATAGAACTCGCTTGAATTGAATGTTTCTGCGACAATTTCATGATTTTCGAACCTGGATGTTAGGAAAAACCTGCGAAATCAGAATAACTACTTCTAGGTGTAAATATGCCTTGTATGGTGGATGAAAGTTCGGTAATCCACATGCTCACACTCATTAAAGAATGTTTGTCCAATTCGTGATGCATGTGATGTGTTCGGAATACGGAATGTCATAGTGAAGGAAACAATGTACGTTACATATCTATTGGGTAGAAATCGCTTGAAGAGAATTTTTCTGTGAAATGTGCCTCATTTTGAAAACTGCCATTAAGAGAACCCTGTGAAATCTGAGAAAATGCTTCTAAGTGTCAATATGCCTTGAATGGTGAATGAAAGTCCAGTAATCCACATGTTAATAATAGTGTAGTAATTATTTTTTAAACCGTGATTCATGTAACGCTTTTGGAAAACGGAATTTCACGGTAATGAAACTATGTAAATTACAATTCTATTGAGTAGAACACGCTTGAAGACAATTTTTCTGCGAAATGTGCCTCATTTTCAAAACTGCCATTAGGAGAACACTGTGAAATCTGAGAAAATGCTTGTAAGTGTCAATATGCCTTCAATGGTGAATGAAAGTCCGGTAATCCACATGTTAATAAGAGTGTAGTAATTATTTTGTAAACCGTGATTCAAGTAGTGCTTTTGGAAAATGGAATTTCACGGTAATGAAACTATGTAAATTACAATTCTATTGAGTAGAACGAGCTAGAAGAGAATTTTTCTGTGAAAATTGCATGGTTATCGAATCTGAAGTTTGGGAAAAGGTGCAAAAGGAGAGTAAATATTTGTAGGTGTAAATGTGCCTTTATGTTGCAAGAAAGTTCGGTAATCCACATTTTCACAACATATTAAAGAATCTTTTTCTAATCCGTGGTGCATGTACAGTGTTCAGAACGTGGAATTTCACGGTGATTGAAACAATGTAAATTACTTCTCTATTGGGTAGAACTCGCTCCGAGAGTGTTTTTCTGCGAAAACTTCGTCATTTTTGAAACTGGCGTTTGGAAAACGCTGCAAAATCTGAGAAAATACTTCTAAGAATCAATATTCAATGTATTGTGATGAAAGTTCTGTAATCCACATGCTAACAAATTTGTAGTGAATATTTGTCGAATCCTTTATGCATGTAGCATGTTCGGAACACGGAATTTCACGGGCAGGGAATTTATGTAAATTACATTTCCCTTGGTTAGA
Organism: Camelus bactrianus; assembly: GCF_048773025.1. NCBI lineage: Eukaryota > Metazoa > Chordata > Mammalia > Artiodactyla > Camelidae > Camelus > Camelus bactrianus. The sequence continues at coordinate 151,664,064 of NC_133541.1, forward strand.
AATCACTCCAAGAGTTTTTTCCTGAGAAATAGGCCAGATTTTTGAAACTGACGTTAGGAAAACACTGCGAAAACAGATTACTAGATTCTCGGTGTAAATCTGCCTTGTATGGTGGATGAAAGTTCGGTAATCCTTATGCTAACATCTCTGTAGTGAATATTTGTCGAATCCGTGATGCATGTAGCTTTTTCGGAACACGGAATTTCACGATGACGGGTTCTATGTAAATTGCATGTCTATTGGGTAGAACTCGCTCCAAGAGGATTTTCCTGTGGAAACTGCATGATTTTAGAGACTGACATTAGGAGAAAACTACTAAATCAGAATAAAATTTCTATGTATAAATATGCACTGTAAGGTGGATGAAAGTTCGTTACTACACATGTTCACAACTCATTAAAGAATGTTTGTTGAATCCGTGGGGCATGTAACGTGTTCAGAACACGGAATGTCACGGTGATTGAAACTAGGTAGGTTACATATCTTTTGGGTAGAACTGGCTCCAAGAGCATTTTTCTGCCAAATCTGCCTCATTTTCAAACCTGGCATTAAAACTAACCTGTGAAATCTGAGAAAATTCTTCAAAGTGTCAGTAAGCCTTGTATGGTGGATGAAAGTGCTGTAATCCACTTGCTAACAACTCTGTAGTGAATATTTGTCGCATCCGAGATGCCTGTAGCGTGTTCGGAACACGGAATTTCACGGTGAGCGAATCCATGTAAATTACAGGTCTATTGGTTAGAACACGCTCCAAGAGGTTTCTGCCGTGAAATCTGCCTCATTTTCAAAACTGGCATTTCGAAAGCTCTGTGAAATCAGAGAAAAAGCTTCTAAGCATCAATATGCCTACTACTGTGATGAAAGTCCTGTAATCCACATGCAAACAACAATGTAGTGTATTTTTGTCGAAAATTCTCTGCATGTAGCGTGTTCGAAACACGTAATTTCACAGCGGGAGACTCTATGTAATTTACATATCTATTGGGTAGAACACGCTCGGTTTTTCCTTTGAAAACTGCCTGATTTTCGAAACTGCTATTAGGAAAAAGCTGCGAACTCAGAGTTAATGTTTCTAGGTGTAAATATGCCTTGTATGGTGGATGAAAGTTCTGTAATACACATGTACACAACTCATTAAAAATGTTTGTCAAATCCGTGATGTATGTAGCGTGTTCGGAACACGGACTGTCACGGTGAGGGAAACTATGTAAATTACAAATCTCTTGGTTAGAACACGCTCCAGGAGCATTCTACTGAAAAATCTGCCTCAGTTTGGAAACTGGTGTTTTGAAAATGCTGCAAAATCTGAGTAAATGCTTTAAAGTGACAATATGTCTTCAATGGGTTATTAAAGATGTGTAATTCACATGCTAAGAACTCAGCAGTGAATATTTGTTGAATCCGTGGTGCATGTACAGTTTTCGGAACACGGAATGTTACGGTGACGGTATCTATGAAAATGAGATGTCTATAGGATAGAACATGCACCAAGAGAATTTTTCTGCGAAAACTGCCTGATTTTGGTAACTGACGTTAGGAAAACCTGCGAAATCTAAGTAAATGTTTCTAGGTGTAAATATGCCTTGTATTGTGGTTGAAAAATCGGTTATCCACATGCTCACGCTCATTTAATAATGTTTGTCGAAGCCGTGATGAATGTAACGTTTTCGGAACACGGAATGTCTCGGTGAGTGAAACTCTGAAAATAACAATTCTACTGGATAGAACTCGCTTGAATTGAATGTTTCTGCGACAATTTCATGATTTTCGAACCTGGATGTTAGGAAAAACCTGCGAAATCAGAATAACTACTTCTAGGTGTAAATATGCCTTGTATGGTGGATGAAAGTTCGGTAATCCACATGCTCACACTCATTAAAGAATGTTTGTCCAATTCGTGATGCATGTGATGTGTTCGGAATACGGAAAGTCATAGTGAAGGAAACAATGTACGTTACATATCTATTGGGTAGAAATCACTTGAAGAGTATTTTTCTGTGAAATGTGCCTCATTTTGAAAACTGCCATTAAGAGAACCCTGTGAAATCTGAGAAAATGCTTCTAAGTGTCAATATGCCTTGAATGGTGAATGAAAGTCCGGTAATCCACATGTTAATAAGAGTGTAGTAATTATTTTGTAAACCGTGATTCAAGTAGTGCTTTTGGAAAATGGAATTTCACGGTAATGAAACTATGTAAATTACAATTCTATTGAGTAGAACGAGCTAGAAGAGAATTTTTCTGTGAAAATTGCATGGTTATCGAATCTGAAGTTTGGAAAAAGGTGCAAAAGGAGAGTAAATATTTGTAGGTGTAAATGTGCCTTTATGTTGCAGGAAACTTCGGTAATCCACATTTTCACAACATATTAAAGAATCTTTTTCTAATCCGCGGTGCATGTACAGTGTTCAGAACGTGGAATTTCACGGTGATTGAAACAATGTAAATTACTTCTCTATTGGGTAGAACTCGCTCCGAGAGTGTTTTTCTGTGAAATCTTCGTCATTTTTGAAACTGGCGTTTGGAAAATGCTGCAAAATCGGAGAAAATACTTCTAAGAATCAATATTCAATGTATTGTGATGAAAGTTCGGTAATCCACATGCTAACAAATTTGTAGTGAATATTTGTCGAATCCTTTATGCATGTAGCATGTTCGGAACACGGAATTTCACGGGCAGGGAATTTATGTAAATTACATTTCCCTTGGTTAGAAATCACTCCAAGAGTTTTTTCCTGAGAAATAGGCCAGATTTTTGAAACTGACGTTAGGAAAACACTGCGAAAACAGATTACTAGATTCTCGGTGTAAATCTGCCTTGTATGGTGGATGAAAGATCGGTAATCCTTATGCTAACAACTCTGTAGTGAATATTTGTCGAATCCGTGATGCATGTAGCTTTTTCGGAACACGGAATTTCACGATGATGGGTTCTATGTAAATTGCAAGTCTATTGGGTTGTACTCACTCCAAGAGGATTTTTCTGTGGAAACTGCATTATTTTAGAGACTGACATTATGAGAAATCTACTAAATCAGAATAAAATTTCTATGTATAAATATGCACTGTAAGGTGGAATAAAGTTCGTTAATACACATGTTCACAACTCATTAAAGAATGTTTGTTGAATCCGTGGTGCATGTAACGTGTTCAGAACACGGAATGTCACGGTCATTGAAACTAGGTCAGTTACATATCTTTTGGGTAGAACTGGATCCAAGAGTATTTTTCTGCCAAATCTGCCTCATTTTCAAACCTGGCATTAAAACTAAACTTTTAAATCTGAGAAACTTGTTCAAGGTGTCAGAAAGCCTTGTACGGTGAATGAAAGTGCTGTAATCCACTTGATAACAACTCTGTAGTGAATAATATTCGCATCCGAGATGCATGTAGCGTGTTCGGAACACGGAATTTTCGGTGAGCGAATCCATTTAAATTACATATCTATTGGTTAGAACACGCTCCAAGAGATTTCTGCCGTGAAATCTGCCTAATTTTGGAAACTGGCTTTTCAAAAGCTCTGTGAAATTAGAGAAAAATCTTCTAAGCATCAATATGCCTACTACTGTGAAGGAAGTCCTGTAAATCACATGCAAAAACAATGTAGTGTATACTTGTTGAAACTTTTCTGCATGTAGCGTGTTCGAAACACGTAATTTCACAGCAGGAGAATCTATGTAATTTAAATATCTATTGGGTAGAACACGCTCCAACAGTTTTTTCCTTTGAAAACTGCCTGATTTTTGAAACTGCTATTAGGAAAAAGCTGCGAACTCAGAGTTAATGTTTCTAGGTGTAAATATGCCTTGTATGGTGGATGAAAGTTCTGTAATACACATAAACACAACTCATTAAAAATGTTTGTCAAATCCGTGATGTATATAGTGTGTTCGGAACACGGACTGTCACAGTGAGGGAAACTATGTAAATTACAAATCTCTTGGTTAGAACACGTTCCAGGAGCATTTTACTGAAAAATCTGCCTCAGTTTGGAAACTGCTGTATTGAAAATGCTGCAAAACTTGACTAAATGCTTTAAGGGGTCAATGTCTACAATGGGTTTTAAAGATGTGTAATTCACATGCTAAGAACTCAGCTGTGAATATTTGTTGAATCCGTGGTGCATGTACCGTTTTCAGAACACGGAATGTTACGGTGACGGTACCTATGTAAATGAGATGTCTATTGGATAGAACATGCACCAAGAGAATTTTTCTGCGAAAACTGCCTGATTTTGGAAGCTGACGTTAGGAAAACCTGCGAAATCTAAGTAAATGTTTCTAGGTGTAAATATGCCTTGTAATGTGGTTGAAAAATCGGTAATCCACATGCTCACGCTCATTAAATAATGTTTGTCGAAGCCGTGATGAATGTAACGTTTTCGGAACACGGAATGTCTCGGTGAGTGAAACTCTGAAAATAACAATTCTACTGGATAGAACTCGCTTGAATTGAATGTTTCTGCGACAATTTCATGATTTTCGAACCTGGATGTTAGGAAAAACCTGCGAAATCAGAATAACTACTTCTAGGTGTAAATATGCCTTGTATGGTGGATGAAAGTTCGGTAATCCACATGCTCACACTCATTAAAGAATGTTTGTCCAATTCATGATGCATGTGATGTGTTCGGAATACGGAATGTCATAGTGAAGGAAACAATGTACGTTACATATCTATTGGGTAGAAATCGCTTGAAGAGTATTTTTCTATGAAATGTGCCTCATTTTGAAAACTGCCATTAAGAGAACCCTGTGAAATCTGAGAAAATGCTTCTAAGTGTCAATATGCCTTGAATGGTGAATGAAAGTCCAGTAATCCACATGTTAATAATAGTGTAGTAATTATTTTTTAAACCGTGATTCATGTAACGCTTTTGGAAAACGGAATTTCACGGTAATGAAACTATGTAAATTACAATTCTATTGAGTAGAACACGCTTGAAGACAATTTTTCTGCGAAATGTGCCTCATTTTCAAAACTGCCATTAAGAGAACCCTGTGAAATCTGAGAAAATGCTTCTAAGTGTCAATATGCCTTGAATGGTGAATGAAAGTCCGGTAATCCACATGTTAATAAGAGTGTAGTAATTATTTTGTAAACCGTGATTCAAGTAGTGCTTTTGGAAAATGGAATTTCACGGTAATGAAACTATGTAAATTACAATTCTATTGAGTAGAACGAGCTAGAAGAGAATTTTTCTGTGAAAATTGCATGGTTATCGAATCTGAAGTTTGGAAAAAGGTGCAAAAGGAGAGTAAATATTTGTAGGTGTAAATGTGCCTTTATGTTGCAAGAAAGTTCGGTAATCCACATTTTCACAACATATTAAAGAATCTTTTTCTAATCCGTGGTGCATGTACAGTGTTCAGAACGTGGAATTTCACGGTGATTGAAACAATGTAAATTACTTCTCTATTGGGTAGAACTCGCTCCGAGAGTGTTTTTCTGCGAAAACTTCGTCATTTTTGAAACTGGCATTTGGAAAATGCTGCAAAATCGGAGAAAATACTTCTAAGAATCAATATTCAATGTATTGTGATGAAAGTTCTGTAATCCACATGCTAACAAATTTGTAGTGAATATTTGTCGAATCCTTTATGCATGTAGCATGTTCGGAACACGGAATTTCACGGGCAGGGAATTTATGTAAATTACATTTCCCTTGGTTAGAAATCACTCCAAGAGTTTTTTCCTGAGAAATAGGCCAGATTTTTGAAACTGACGTTAGGAAAACACTGCGAAAACAGATTACTAGATTCTCGGTGTAAATCTGCCTTGTATGGTGGATGAAAGATCGGTAATCCTTATGCTAACAACTCTGTAGTGAATATTTGTCGAATCCGTGATGCATGTAGCTTTTTCGGAACACGGAATTTCACGATGATGGGTTCTATGTAAATTGCAAGTCTATTGGGTTGTACTCACTCCAAGAGGATTTTTCTGTGGAAACTGCATTATTTTAGAGACTGACATTATGAGAAATCTACTAAATCAGAATAAAATTTCTATGTATAAATATGCACTGTAAGGTGGAATAAAGTTCGTTAATACACATGTTCACAACTCATTAAAGAATGTTTGTTGAATCCGTGGTGCATGTAACGTGTTCAGAACACGGAATGTCACGGTCATTGAAACTAGGTCAGTTACATATCTTTTGGGTAGAACTGGATCCAAGAGTATTTTTCTGCCAAATCTGCCTCATTTTCAAACCTGGCATTAAAACTAAACTGTTAAATCTGAGAAACTTCTTCAAGGTGTCAGAAAGCCTTGTACGGTGAATGAAAGTGCTGTAATCCACTTGATAACAACTCTGTAGTGAATAATATTCGCATCCGAGATGCATGTAGCGTGTTCGGAACACGGAATTTTCGGTGAGCGAATCCATTTAAATTACATATCTATTGGTTAGAACACGCTCCAAGAGATTTCTGCCGTGAAATCTGCCTAATTTTGGAAACTGGCTTTTCAAAAGCTCTGTGAAATTAGAGAAAAATCTTCTAAGCATCAATATGCCTACTACTGTGAAGGAAGTCCTGTAAATCACATGCAAAAACAATGTAGTGTATATTTGTCGAAACTTTTCTGCATGTAGCGTGTTCGAAACACGTAATTTCACAGCGGGAGAATCTATGTAATTTAAATATCTATTGGGTAGAACACGCTCCAACAGTTTTTTCCTTTGAAAACTGCCTGATTTTTGAAACTGCTATTAGGAAAAAGCTGCGAACTCAGAGTTAATGTTTCTAGGTGTAAATATGCCTTGTATGGTGGATGAAAGTTCTGTAATACACATATACACAACTCATTAAAAATATTTGTCAAATCCGTGATGTATGTAGTTTGTTCGGAACACGGACTGTCACAGTGAGGGAAACTATGTAAATTACAAATCTCTTGGTTAGAACACGTTCCAGGAGCATTTTACTGAAAAATCTGCCTCAGTTTGGAAACTGCTGTATTGAAAATGCTGCAAAATTTGACTAAATGCTTGAAGGGGTCAATGTCTACAATGGGTTTTTAAAGATGTGTAATTCACATGCTAAGAACTCAGCTGTGAATATTTGTTGAATCCGTGGTGCATGTACCGTTTTCGGAACACAGAATTTTACGGTGATGGTATCTATGTAAATGAGATGTCTATTGGATAGAACATGCACCAAGAGAATTTTTCTGCGAAAACTGCCTGATTTTGGTAACTGACGTTAGGAAAACCTGCGAAATCTAAGTAAATGTTTCTAGGTGTAAATATGCCTTGTAATTTGGTTGAAAAATCGGTAATCCACATGCTCACGCTCATTAAATAATGTTTGTCGAAGCCGTGATGAATGTAACATTTTCGGAACACGGAATGTCTCGGTGAGTGAAACTCTGAAAATAACAATTCTACTGGATAGAACTCGCTTGAATTGAATGTTTCTGCGACAATTTCATGATTTTCGAAACTGGATGTTAGGAAAAACCTGCGAAATCAGAATAACTACTTCTAGGTATAAATATGCCTTGTATGGTGGATGAAAGTTCGGTAATCCACATGCTCACACTCATTAAAGAATGTTTGTCCAATTCGTGATGCATGTGATGTGTTCGGAATACGGAATGTCATAGTGAAGGAAACAATGTACGTTACATATCTATTGGGTAGAAATCGCTTGAAGAGTATTTTTCTGTGAAATGTGCCTCATTTTCAAAACTGCCATTAAGAGAACCCTGTGAAATCTGAGAAAATGCTTCTAAGTGTCAATATGCCTTGAATGGTGAATGAAAGTCCAGTAATCCACATGTTAATAATAGTGTAGTAATTATTTTTTAAACCGTGATTCATGTAACGCTTTTGGAAATGGAATTTCACGGTAATGAAACTATGTAAATTACAATTCTTTTGAGTAGAACACGCTTGAAGACAATTTTTCTGCGAAATGTGCCTCATTTTCAAAACTGCCATTAGGAGAACACTGTGAAATCTGAGAAAATGCTTCTAAGTGTCAATATGCCTTGAATGGTGAATGAAAGTCCGGTAATCCACATGTTAATAACAGTGTAGTAATTATTTTGTAAACCGTGATTCATGTAACGCTTTTGGAAAATGGAATTTCACGGTAATGAAACTATGTAAATTACAATTCTATTGAGTAGAACGAGCTAGAAGAGAATTTTTCTGTGAAAATTGCATGATTATCGAATCCGAAGTTTGGAAAACTCTGCAAAACAAGAGTAAGTATTTGTAGGTGTAAATGTGCCTTTATGTTGCAAGAAAGTTCGGTAATCCTCATTTTCACAACATATTAAAGAATCTTTTTCTAATCCGTGGTGCATGTACAGTGTTCAGAACGTGGAATTTCACAGTGATTGAAACAATGTAAATTACTTTCTATTGGGTAGAACTCGCTCCGAGAGTGTTTTTCTGCGAAAAATTCATCATTTTTGAAACTGGCTTTTGGAAAATGCTGCAAAATCGGAGAAAATACTTCTAAGAATCAATATTCAATGTATTGTAATGAAAGTTCTGTATTCCACATGCTAACAATTTTTTAGTGATTATTTGTCGAATCCTTTATACATGTAGCATGTTCGGAACACGGAATTTCACGGCCAGGGAATTTATGTAAATTACATTTCCCTTGGTTAGAAATCACTCCAAGAGTTTTTTCCTGAGAAATATTCCTGATTTTTGAAACTGATGATAGGAAAACACTGCGAAAACAGATTACTAGATTCTTGGTGTAAATCTGCCTTGTATGCTGTATGAAAGTTCGGTAATCCTTATTCTAACAACTCTGTAGTGAATATTTGTCGAATCTGTGATGCATGTAGATTTTTCGAAACACGGAATTTCACCATGACGGGTTCTATGTAAATTGCATGTCTATTCGGTAGAACTCGCTCCAAGAGGATTTTCCTGTGGAAACTGCATGAATTTAGAGACTGACAATAGGAGAAAACTACTAAATCAGAATAAAATTTCTATGTATAAATATGCACTGTAAGGTGGATGAAATTTCGTTAATACACATGTTCACAACTCATTAAAGTATGTTTGTTGAATCCGTGGTGCACGTAACATGTTCAGAACATGGAATGTCACGGTGATTGAAACTAGGTAAGTTACAAATCTTTTGGGTAGAACTGGCTCCAAGAGCATTTTTCTGCCAAATCTGCCTCATTTTAAAAACTGGCATTAAAACTAAACTGTGAAATCTGAGAAAATTTTCAAAGTGTCAGTAAGCCTTTTATGGTGGATGAAAGTGCTGTAATCCACTTGCTAACAACTCTGTAGTGAATATTTGTCGCAACCGAGATGCACGTAGCGTGTTCGGAACACGGAATTTCACGGTGAGCGAATCCATGAAAATTACACGTCTGTTGGTTAGAACCCGCACCAAGAGCTTTCTGTTGTGAAATCTGCCTCATTTTGAAAACTGGCGTTTCGAAAGCTCTGTGAAATCAGAGAAAAAGCTTCTAAGCATCAATATGCCTACTACTGTGATGAAAGTTCTGTAATCCACCTGCAAACAACAATGTAGTATATTTTACTCGAATCTTCTCTGCATGTAGCGGGTTCGAAACATGTAATTTCACAGGGGGAGACTCTATGGAATTTACATATCTATTGGGTAAAACACGCTCCGTATTTTCCTTTGAAAACGGCCTGATTTGCGAAAATGCTGTTAGGAAAAATCTGCGAACTCAGGGTTAATATTTCTAGGTGTAAATATGCCTTGTATGGTGGATGAAAGTTCTGTAATAAACATGTACACAACTCATTAAAAATGTTTGTCAAATCCGTGATGTATGAAGCGTGTTCGGAACACGGATTGTCACGGTGAGGGAAACTATGTAAATTACAAATCTCTTGGTTAGAACACGCTCCAGGAGCATTTTACTGAAATATCTGCCTCAGTTTGGAAAATGGTGTTATGAAAACGCTGCAAAATCTGAGTAAATGCTTTAAGGTGACAATATGACTTCAATGGGTTATTAAAGATGTGTAATTAACATGCTAAGAACTCAGCAGTGAATAATTGTTTAATCCGTTTTGCATGTTCCATTTTCGGAACACAGAATGTTACAGTGATGTTATCTATGAAAATGAGATGTCTACTGGATAGAACATGCACCAAGAGAATTTTTTTGCGAAAACTGCCTGATTTTGGTAACTGACGTTAGGAAAATCTGCGAAATATAAGTAAATGTTTCTAGGTGTAAATATGCCTTGTATTGTGGTTGAAAAATCGGTAATCCACATGCTCACGCTCATTAAATAATGTTTGTCGAAGCCGTGATGAATGTAACGTTTTTGGAACACGGAATGTCTCGGTGAGTGAAACTCTGAAAATAACAATTCTACTGGATAGAACTCGCTTGAATTGAATGTTTCTGCGACAATATCATGATTTTCGAAATTGGATGTAAAGAAAAACCTGCGAAATAAGAATAAACATTTCTAGGTGTAAATATGCCTTTTATGGTGAATGAAAATTCAGTAATCCACATACTCACACTCAATAAAGAATGTTTGTCCAATTCGTGATGCATGTGATGTGTTCAGAATACGGAATGTCATAGTGAAGGGAACAATGTAAGTTACATGTCTATTGGGTAGAAATCGCTTGAAGAGAATTTTTCTGTGAAATGTGCCTCATTTTGAAAACTGCCATTAAGAGAACCCTGTGAAATCTGAGAAAATGCTTCTAAGTGTCAATATGTCTTGAATGGTGAATGAAAGTCCAGTAATCCACATGTTAATAATAGTTTAGTAAGTATTTTTTAAACCGTGATTCATGTAACGCTTTTGGAAAACGGAATTTCACGGTAATGAAACTATGTAAATTACAATTCTATTCAGTAGAACACGCTGAAGACAATTTTTCTGCGAAATGTGCCTCATTTTCAAAACTGCCATTAGGAGAACCCTGTGAAATCTGAGAAAATGGTTCTAAGTGTCTATATGCCTTGAATGGTGAATGAAAGCCCAGTAATCCACATGTTAATAACAGTGTAGTAAATATTTTGTAAACCATAATTCATGTAGCGCTTTTGGAAAATGGAATTTCACGGTAATGAATCTATTTAAATTACAATTCTATTGAGTAGAACGAGCTAGAAGAGAATTTTTCTGTGAAATTTGCATGATTATCGAATCCGAAGTTTGGAAAACTCTGCAAAACAAGAGTAAGTATTTGTAGGTGTAAATGTGCCTTTATGTTGCAAGGAAGTTCGGTAATCCACATTTTCACAACATATTAAAGGATCTTTTTCTAATCCGTGGTGCATGTACAGTGTTCAGAACGTGGAATTTCACGGTGATTGAAACAATGTAAATTACTTCTCTATTGGGTAGAACTCGCTCCGAGACTGTTTTTCTGCGAAAACTTCGTCATTTTTGAAATTGGCGTTTGGAAAACGCTGCAAAATCAGAGAAAATACTTCTAAGAATCAATATTCAATGTATTGTGATGAAAGTTCGGTAATCCACATGCTAACAAATTTGTAGTGAATATTTGTCGAATCCTTTATGCATGTAGCATGTTCGGAACACGGAATTTCACGGGCAGGGAATTTATGTAAATTACATTTCCCTTGGTTAGAAATCACTCCAAGAGTTTTTTCCTGAGAAATAGGCCAGATTTTTGAAACTGACTTTAGGAAAACACTGCGAAAACAGATTACTAGATTCTCGGTGTAAATCTCCCTTGTATGGTGGATGAAAGTTCGGTAATCCTTATGCTAACATCTCTGTAGTGAATATTTGTCGAATCCGTGATGCATGTAGCTTTTTCGGAACACGGAATTTCACGATGACGGGTTCTATGTAAATTGCATGTCTATTGGGTAGAACTCGCTCCAAGAGGATATTCCTGTGGAAACTGCATGATTTTAGAGACTGACATTAGGAGAAAACTACTAAATCAGAATAAAATTTCTATGTATAAATATGCACTGTAAGGTGGATGAAAGTTCGTTAATACACATGTTCACAACTCATTAAGAATGTTTGTTGAATCCGTGGGGCATGTAACGTGTTCAGAACACGGAATGTCACGGTGATTGAAACTAGGTAAGTTACATATCTTTTGGGTAGAACTGGCTCCAAGAGCATTTTTCTGCCAAATCTGCCTCATTTTAAAAACTGGCATTAAAACTAAACTGTGAAATCTGAGAAAATTCTTCAAAGTGTCAGTAAGCCTTGTATGGTGGATGAAAGTGCTGTAATCAACTTGCTAACAACTCTGTAGTGAATATTTGTCGCATCCGAGATGCCTGTAGCGTGTTCGGAACACGGAATTTCACGGTGAGCGAATCCATGTAAATTACAGGTCTATTGGTTAGAACACGCTCCAAGAGGTTTCTGCCATGAAATCTGCCTCATTTTCAAAACTGGCATTTCGAAAGCTCTGTGAAATCAGAGAAAAAGCTTCTAAGCATCAATATGCCTACTACTGTGATGAAAGTCCTTTAATCCACATGCAAACAACAATGTAGTGTATTTTTGTCGAAAATTCTCTGCATGTAGCGTGTTCGAAACACGTAATTTCACAGCGGGAGACTCTATGTAATTTACATATCTATTGGGTAGAACACGCTCCGTTTTTTCCTTTGAAAACTGCCTGATTTTCGAAACTGCTATTTGGAAAAAGCTGCGAACTCAGAGTTAATGTTTCTAGGTGTAAATATGCCTTGTATGGTGGATGAAAGTTCTGTAATACACATGTAGACAACTCATTAAAAATGTTTGTCAAATCCGTGATGTATGTAGCGTGTTCGGAACACGGACTGTCACGGTGAGGGAAACTATGTAAATTACAAATCTCTTGGTTAGAACACGCTCCAGGAGCATTTTACTGAAAAATCTGCCTCAGTTTGGAAACTGGGGTTTTGAAAATGCTGCAAAATCTGAGTAAATGCTTTAAGGTGACAATATGTCTTCAATGGGTTATTAAAGATGTGTAATTCACATGCTAAGAACTCAGCAGTGAATATTTGTTGAATCCGTGGTGCATGTACAGTTTTCGGAACACGGAATGTTACGGTGACGGTATCTATGAAAATGAGATGTCTATAGGATAGAACATGCACCAAGAGAATTTTTCTGCGAACACTGCCTGATTTTGGTAACTGACGTTAGGAAAACCTGCGAAATATAAGTAAATGTTTCTAGGTGTAAATATGCCTTGTATTGTGGTTGAAAAATCGGTAATCCACATGCTCACGCTCATTAAATAATGTTTGTCGAAGCCGTGATGAATGTAACGTTTTCGGAACACGGAATGTCTCGGTGAGCGAAACTCTGAAAATAACAATTCTACTGGATAGAACTCGCTTGAATTGAATGTTTCTGCGACAATTTCATGATTTTCGAACCTGGATGTTAGGAAAAACCTGCGAAATCAGAATAACTACTTCTAGGTGTAAATATGCCTTGTATGGTGGATGAAAGTTCGGTAATCCACATGCTCACACTCATTAAAGAATGTTTGTCCAATTCGTGATGCATGTGATGTGTTCGGAATACGGAATGTCATAGTGAAGGAAACAATGTACGTTACATATCTATTGGGTAGAAATCACTTGAAGAGAATTTTTCTGTGAAATGTGCCTCATTTTGAAAACTGCCATTAAGAGAACCCTGTGAAATCTGAGAAAATGCTTCTAAGTGTCAATATGCCTTGAATGGTGAATGAAAGTCCAGTAATCCACATGTTAATAATAGTGTAGTAATTATTTTTTAAACCGTGATTCATGTAACGCTTTTGGAAAACGGAATTTCACGGTAATGAAACTATGTAAATTACAATTCTATTGAGTAGAACACGCTTGAAGAGAATTTTTCTGCGAAATGTGCCTCATTTTCAAAACTGCCCTTAGGAGAACACTGTGAAATCTGAGAAAATGCTTCTAAGTGTCAATATGCCTTGAATGGTGAATGAAAGTCCGGTAATCCACATGTTAATAAGAGTGTAGTAATTATTTTGTAAACCGTGATTCAAGTAGTGCTTTTGGAAAATGGAATTTCACGGTAATGAAACTATGTAAATTACAATTCTATTGAGTAGAACGAGCTAGAAGAGAATTTTTCTGTGAAAATTGCATGGTTATCGAATCTGAAGTTTGGAAAAAGGTGCAAAAGGAGAGTAAATATTTGTAGGTGTAAATGTGCCTTTATGTTGCAGGAAAGTTCGGTAATCCACATTTTCACAACATATTAAAGAATCTTTTTCTAATCCGTGGTGCATGTACAGTGTTCAGAACGTGGAATTTCACGGTGATTGAAACAATGTAAATTACTTCTCTATTGGGTAGAACTCGCTCCGAGAGTGTTTTTCTGCGAAAACTTCGTCATTTTTGAAACTGGCGTTTGGAAAACGCTGCAAAATCGGAGAAAATACTTCTAAGAATCAATATTCAATGTATTGTGATGAAAGTTCTTTAATCCACATGCTAACAAATTTGTAGTGAATATTTGTCGAATCCTTTATGCATGTAGCATGTTCGGAACACGGAATTTCACGGGCAGGGAATTTATGTAAATTACATTTCCCTTGGTTAGAAATCACTCCAAGAGTTTTTTCCTGAGAAATAGGCCAGATTTTTGAAACTGACGTTAGGAAAACACTGCGAAAACAGATTACTAGATTCTCGGTGTAAATCTGCCTTGTATGGTGGATGAAAGTTCGGTAATCCTTATGCTAACATCTCTGTAGTGAATATTTGTCGAATCCGTGATGCATGTAGCTTTTTCGGAACACGGAATTTCACGATGACGGGTTCTATGTAAATTGCATGTCTATTGGGTAGAACTCGCTCCAAGAGGATTTTCCTGTGGAAACTGCATGATTTTAGAGACTGACATTAGGAGAAAACTACTAAATCAGAATAAAATTTCTATGTATAAATATGCACTGTAAGGTGGATGAAAGTTCGTTACTACACATGTTCACAACTCATTAAAGAATGTTTGTTGAATCCGTGGGGCATGTAACGTGTTCAGAACACGGAATGTCACGGTGATTGAAACTAGGTAAGTTACATATCTTTTGGGTAGAACTGGCTCCAAGAGCATTTTTCTGCCAAATCTGCCTCATTTTCAAACCTGGCATTAAAACTAACCTGTGAAATCTGAGAAAATTCTTCAAAGTGTCAGTAAGCCTTGTATGGTGGATGAAAGTGCTGTAATCCACTTGCTAACAACTCTGTAGTGAATATTTGTCGCATCCGAGATGCCTGTAGCGTGTTCGGAACACGGAATTTCACGGTGAGCGAATCCATGTAAATTACAGGTCTATTGGTTAGAACACGCTCCAAGAGGTTTCTGCCATGAAATCTGCCTCATTTTCAAAACTGGCATTTCGAAAGCTCTGTGAAATCAGAGAAAAAGCTTCTAAGCATCAATATGCCTACTACTGTGATGAAAGTCCTTTAATCCACATGCAAACAACAATGTAGTGTATTTTTGTCGAAAATTCTCTGCATGTAGCGTGTTCGAAACACGTAATTTCACAGCGGGAGACTCTATGTAATTTACATATCTATTGGGTAGAACACGCTCCGTTTTTCCTTTGAAAACTGCCTGATTTTCGAAACTGCTATTAGGAAAAAGCTGCGAACTCAGAGTTAATGTTTCTAGGTGTAAATATGCCTTGTATGGTGGATGAAAGTTCTGTAATACACATGTACACAACTCATTAAAAATGTTTGTCAAATCCGTGATGTATGTAGCGTGTTCGGAACACGGACTGTCACGGTGAGGGAAACTATGTAAATTACAAATCTCTTGGTTAGAACACGCTCCAGGAGCATTCTACTGAAAAATCTGCCTCAGTTTGGAAAGTGGGGTTTTGAAAATGCTGCAAAATCTGAGTAAATTCTTTAAAGTGACAATATGTGTTCAATGGGTTATTAAAGATGTGTAATTCACATGCTAAGAACTCAGCAGTGAATATTTGTTGAATCCGTGGTGCATGTACCGTTTTCAGAACACGGAATGTTACGGTGACGGTATCTATGTAAATGAGATGTCTATTGGATAGAACATGCACCAAGAGAATTTTTCTGCGAAAACTGCCTGATTTTGGTAACTGACGTTAGGAAAACCTGCGAAATCTAAGTAAATGTTTCTAGGTGTAAATATGCCTTGTATTGTGGTTGAAAAATCGGTAATCCACATGCTCACGCTCATTTAATAATGTTTGTCGAAGCCGTGATGAATGTAACGTTTTCGGAACACGGAATGTCTCGGTGAGTGAAACTCTGAAAATAACAATTCTACTGGATAGAACTCGCTTGAATTGAATGTTTCTGTGACAATTTCATGATTTTCGAACCTGGATGTTAGGAAAAACCTGCGAAATCAGAATAACTACTTCTAGGTGTAAATATGCCTTGTATGGTGGATGAAAGTTCGGTAATCCACATGCTCACACTCATTAAAGAATGTTTGTCCAATTCGTGATGCATGTGATGTGTTCGGAATACGGAAAGTCATAGTGAAGGAAACAATGTACGTTACATATCTATTGGGTAGAAATCACTTGAAGAGTATTTTTCTGTGAAATGTGCCTCATTTTGAAAACTGCCATTAAGAGAACACTGTGAAATCTGAGAAAATGCTTCTAAGTGTCAATATGCCTTGAATGGTGAATGAAAGTCCGGTAATCCACATGTTAATAAGAGTGTAGTAATTATTTTGTAAACCGTGATTCAAGTAGTGCTTTTGGAAAATGGAATTTCACGGTAATGAAACTATGTAAATTACAATTCTATTGAGTAGAACGAGCTAGAAGAGAATTTTTCTGTGAAAATTGCATGGTTATCGAATCTGAAGTTTGGAAAAAGGTGCAAAAGGAGAGTAAATATTTGTAGGTGTATATGTGCCTTTATGTTGCAGGAAAGTTCGGTAATCCACATTTTCACAACATATTAAAGAATCTTTTTCTAATCCGTGGTGCATGTACAGTGTTCAGAACGTGGAATTTCACGGTGATTGAAACAATGTAAATTACTTCTCTATTGGGTAGAACTCGCTCCGAGAGTGTTTTTCTGTGAAAACTTCGTCATTTTTGAAACTGGCGTTTGGAAAATGCTGCAAAATCGGAGAAAATACTTCTAAGAATCAATATTCAATGTATTGTGATGAAAGTTCGGTAATCCACATGCTAACAAATTTGTAGTGAATATTTGTCGAATCCTTTATGCATGTAGCATGTTCGGAACACGGAATTTCACGGGCAGGGAATTTATGTAAATTACATTTCCCTTGGTTAGAAATCACTCCAAGAGTTTTTTCCTGAGAAATAGGCCAGATTTTTGAAACTGACGTTAGGAAAACACTGCGAAAACAGATTACTAGATTCTCGGTGTAAATCTGCCTTGTATGGTGGATGAAAGATCGGTAATCCTTATGCTAACAACTCTGTAGTGAATATTTGTCGAATCCGTGATGCATGTAGCTTTTTCGGAACACGGAATTTCACGATGATGGGTTCTATGTAAATTGCAAGTCTATTGGGTTGTACTCACTCCAAGAGGATTTTTCTGTGGAAACTGCATTATTTTAGAGACTGACATTATGAGAAATCTACTAAATCAGAATAAAATTTCTATGTATAAATATGCACTGTAAGGTGGAATAAAGTTCGTTAATACACATGTTCACAACTCATTAAAGAATGTTTGTTGAATCCGTGGTGCATGTAACGTGTTCAGAACACGGAATGTCACGGTCATTGAAACTAGGTCAGTTACATATCTTTTGGGTAGAACTGGATCCAAGAGTATTTTTCTGCCAAATCTGCCTCATTTTCAAACCTGGCATTAAAACTAAACTTTTAAATCTGAGAAACTTCTTCAAGGTGTCAGAAAGCCTTGTACGGTGAATGAAAGTGCTGTAATCCACTTGATAACAACTCTGTAGTGAATAATATTCGCATCCGAGATGCATGTAGCGTGTTCGGAACACGGAATTTTCGGTGAGCGAATCCATTTAAATTACATATCTATTGGTTAGAACACGCTCCAAGAGATTTCTGCCGTGAAATCTGCCTAATTTTGGAAACTGGCTTTTCAAAAGCTCTGTGAAATTAGAGAAAAATCTTCTAAGCATCAATATGCCTACTACTGTGAAGGAAGTCCTGTAAATCACATGCAAAAACAATGTAGTGTATATTTGTTGAAACTTTTCTGCATGTAGCGTGTTCGAAACACGTAATTTCACAGCAGGAGAATCTATGTAATTTAAATATCTATTGGGTAGAACACGCTCCAACAGTTTTTTCCTTTGAAAACTGCCTGATTTTTGAAACTGCTATTAGGAAAAAGCTGCGAACTTAGAGTTAATGTTTCTAGGTGTAAATATGCCTTGTATGGTGGATGAAAGTTCTGTAATACACATATACACAACTAATTAAAAATGTTTGTCAAATCCGTGATGTATGTAGTGTGTTCGGAACACGGACTGTCACAGTGAGGGAAACTATGTAAATTACAAATCTCTTGGTTAGAACACGTTCCAGGAGCATTTTACTGAAAAATCTGCCTCAGTTTGGAAACTGCTGTATTGAAAATGCTGCAAAACTTGACTAAATGCTTTAAGGGGTCAATGTCTACAATGGGTTTTAAAGATGTGTAATTCACATGCTAAGAACTCAGCTGTGAATATTTGTTGAATCCGTGGTGCATGTACCGTTTTCAGAACACGGAATGTTACGGTGACGGTACCTATGTAAATGAGATGTCTATTGGATAGAACATGCACCAAGAGAATTTTTCTGCGAAAACTGCCTGATTTTGGAAGCTGACGTTAGGAAAACCTGCGAAATCTAAGTAAATGTTTCTAGGTGTAAATATGCCTTGTAATGTGGTTGAAAAATCGGTAATCCACATGCTCACGCTCATTAAATAATGTTTGTCGAAGCCGTGATGAATGTAACGTTTTCGGAACACGGAAAGTCTCGGTGAGTGAAACTCTGAAAATAACAATTCTACTGGATAGAACTCGCTTGAATTGAATGTTTCTGCGACAATTTCATGATTTTCGAACCTGGATGTTAGGAAAAACCTGCGAAATCAGAATAACTACTTCTAGGTGTAAATATGCCTTGTATGGTGGATGAAAGTTCGGTAATCCACATGCTCACACTCATTAAAGAATGTTTGTCCAATTCGTGATGCATGTGATGTGTTCGGAATACGGAATGTCATAGTGAAGGAAACAATGTACGTTACATATCTATTGGGTAGAAATCGCTTGAAGAGAATTTTTCTGTGAAATGTGCCTCATTTTGAAAACTGCCATTAAGAGAACCCTGTGAAATCTGAGAAAATGCTTCTAAGTGTCAATATGCCTTGAATGGTGAATGAAAGTCCAGTAATCCACATGTTAATAATAGTGTAGTAATTATTTTTTAAACCGTGATTCATGTAACGCTTTTGGAAAACGGAATTTCACGGTAATGAAACTATGTAAATTACAATTCTATTGAGTAGAACACGCTTGAAGACAATTTTTCTGTGAAATGTGCCTCATTTTCAAAACTGCCATTAAGAGAACCCTGTGAAATCTGAGAAAATGCTTCTAAGTGTCAATATGCCTTGAATGGTGAATGAAAGTCCGGTAATCCACATGTTAATAACAGTGTAGTAATTATTTTGTAAACCGTGATTCAAGTAGTGCTTTTGGAAAATGGAATTTCACGGTAATGAAACTATGTAAATTACAATTCTATTGAGTAGAACGAGCTAGAAGAGAATTTTTCTGTGAAAATTGCATGGTTATCGAATCTGAAGTTTGGGAAAAGGTGCAAAAGGAGAGTAAATATTTGTAGGTGTAAATGTGCCTTTATGTTGCAAGAAAGTTCGGTAATCCACATTTTCACAACATATTAAAGAATCTTTTTCTAATCCGTGGTGCATGTACAGTGTTCAGAACGTGGAATTTCACGGTGATTGAAACAATGTAAATTACTTCTCTATTGAGTAGAACTCGCTCCGAGAGTGTTTTTCTGTGAAAACTTCGTCATTTTTGAAACTGGCATTTGGAAAATGCTGCAAAATCGGAGAAAATACTTCTAAGAATCAATATTCAATGTATTGTGATGAAAGTTCGGTAATCCACATGCTAACAAATTTGTAGTGAATATTTGTCGAATCCTTTATGCATGTAGCATGTTCGGAACACGGAATTTCACGGGCAGGGAATTTATGTAAATTACATTTCCCTTGGTTAGAAATCACTCCAAGAGTTTTTTCCTGAGAAATAGGCCAGATTTTTGAAACTGACGTTAGGAAAACACTGCGAAAACAGATTACTAGATTCTCGGTGTAAATCTGCCTTGTATGGTGGATGAAAGATCGGTAATCCTTATGCTAACAACTCTGTAGTGAATATTTGTCGAATCCGTGATGCATGTAGCTTTTTCGGAACACGGAATTTCACGATGATGGGTTCTATGTAAATTGCAAGTCTATTGGGTTGTACTCACTCCAAGAGGATTTTTCTGTGGAAACTGCATTATTTTAGAGACTGACATTATGAGAAATCTACTAAATCAGAATAAAATTTCTATGTATAAATATGCACTGTAAGGTGGAATAAAGTTCGTTAATACACATGTTCACAACTCATTAAAGAATGTTTGTTGAATCCGTGGTGCATGTAACGTGTTCAGAACACGGAATGTCACGGTCATTGAAACTAGGTCAGTTACATATCTTTTGGGTAGAACTGGATCCAAGAGTATTTTTCTGCCAAATCTGCCTCATTTTCAAACCTGGCATTAAAACTAAACTGTTAAATCTGAGAAACTTCTTCAAGGTGTCAGAAAGCCTTGTACGGTGAATGAAAGTGCTGTAATCCACTTGATAACAACTCTGTAGTGAATAATATTCGCATCCGAGATGCATGTAGCGTGTTCGGAACACGGAATTTTCGGTGAGCGAATCCATTTAAATTACATATTTATTGGTTAGAACACGCTCCAAGAGATTTCTGCCGTGAAATCTGCCTAATTTTGGAAACTGGCTTTTCAAAAGCTCTGTGAAATTAGAGAAAAATCTTCTAAGCATCAATATGCCTACTACTGTGAAGGAAATCCTGTAAATCACATGCAAAAACAATGTAGTGTATATTTGTCGAAACTTTTCTGCATGTAGCGTGTTCGAAACACGTAATTTCACAGCGGGAGAATCTATGTAATTTAAATATCTATTGGGTAGAACACGCTCCAACAGTTTTTTCCTTTGAAAACTGCCTGATTTTTGAAACTGCTATTAGGAAAAAGCTGCGAACTCAGAGTTAATGTTTCTAGGTGTAAATATGCCTTGTATGGTGGATGAAAGTTCTGTAATACACATATACACAACTCATTAAAAATGTTTGTCAAATCCGTGATGTATGTAGTGTGTTCGGAACACGGACTGTCACAGTGAGGGAAACTATGTAAATTACAAATCTCTTGGTTAGAACACGTTCCAGGAGCATTTTACTGAAAAATCTGCCTCAGTTTGGAAACTGCTGTATTGAAAATGCTGCAAAACTTGACTAAATGCTTTAAGGGGTCAATGTCTACAATGGGTTTTTAAAGATGTGTAATTCACATGCTAAGAACTCAGCTGTGAATATTTGTTGAATCCGTGGTGCATGTACCGTTTTCAGAACACGGAATTTTACGGTGATGGTATCTATGTAAATGAGATGTCTATTGGATAGAACATGCACCAAGAGAATTTTTCTGCGAAAACTGCCTGATTTTGGAAGCTGACGTTAGGAAAACCTGCGAAATCTAAGTAAATGTTTCTAGGTGTAAATATGCCTTGTAATGTGGTTGAAAAATCGGTAATCCACATGCTCACGCTCATTAAATAATGTTTGTCGAAGCCGTGATGAATGTAACGTTTTCGGAACACGGAATGTCTCGGTGAGTGAAACTCTGAAAATAACAATTCTACTGGATAGAACTCGCTTGAATTGAATGTTTCTGCGACAATTTCATGATTTTCGAAACTGGATGTTAGGAAAAACCTGTGAAATCAGAATAACTACTTCTAGGTGTAAATATGCCTTGTATGGTGGATGAAAGTTCGGTAATCCACATGCTCACACTCATTAAAGAATGTTTGTCCAATTCGTGATGCATGTGATGTGTTCGGAATACGGAATGTCATAGTGAAGGAAACAATGTACGTTACATATCTATTGGGTAGAAATCGCTTGAAGAGTATTTTTCTCTGAAATGTGCCTCATTTTCAAAACTGCCATTAAGAGAACCCTGTGAAATCTGAGAAAATGCTTCTAAGTGTCAATATGCCTTGAATGGTGAATGAAAGTCCAGTTATCCACATGTTAATAATAGTGTAGTAATTATTTTTTAAACCGTGATTCATGTAACGCTTTTGGAAACGGAATTTCACGGTAATGAAACTATGTAAATTACAATTCTTTTGAGTAGAACACGCTTGAAGACAATTTTTCTGCGAAATGTGCCTCATTTTCAAAACTGCCATTAGGAGAACAGTGTGAAATCTGAGAAAATGCTTCTAAGTGTCAATATGCCTTGAATGGTGAATGAAAGTCCGGTAATCCACATGTTAATAACAGTGTAGTAATTATTTTGTAAACCGTGATTCATGTAAAGCTTTTGGAAAATGGAATTTCACGGTAATGAAACTATGTAAATTACAATTCTATTGAGTAGAACGAGCTAGAAGAGAATTTTTCTGTGAAAATTGCATGATTATCGAATCCGAAGTTTGGAAAGCTCTGCAAAACAAGAGTAAATATTTGTAGGTGTAAATGTGCCTTTATGTTGCAAGAAAGTTCGGTAATCCTCATTTTCACAACATATTAAAGAATCTTTTTCTAATCCGTGGTGCATGTACAGTGTTCAGAACGTGGAATTTCACGGTGATTGAAACAATGTAAATTACTTCTCTATTGGGTAGAACTCGCTCCGAGAGTGTTTTTCTGCGAAAAATTCATCATTTTTGAAACTGGCTTTTGGAAAACGCTGCAAAATCTGAGAAAATACTTCTAAGAATCAATTTCAATGTATTGTAATGAAAGTTCTGTATTCCACATGCTAACAATTTTTTAGTGATTATTTGTCGAATCTTTATACATGTAGCATGTTCGGAACACGGAATTTCACGGCCAGGGAATTTATGTAAATTACATTTCCCTTGGTTAGAAATCACTCCAAGAGTTTTTTCCTGAGAAATATTCCTGATTTTTGAAACTGATGATAGGAAAACACTGCGAAAACAGATTACTAGATTCTTGGTGTAAATCTGCCTTGTATGCTGTATGAAAGTTCGGTAATCCTTATTCTAACAACTCTGTAGTGAATATTTGTCGAATCTGTGATGCATGTAGCTTTTTCGAAACACGGAATTTCACCATGACGGGTTCTATGTAAATTGCATGTCTATTGGGTAGAACTCGCTCCAAGAGGATTTTCCTGTGGAAACTGCATGAATTTAGAGACTGACATTAGGAGAAAACTACTAAATCAGAATAAAATTTCTATGTATAAATATGCACTGTAAGGTGGATGAAAGTTCGTTAATACACATGTTCACAACTCATTAAAGTATGTTTGTTGAATCCGTGGTGCACGTAACATGTACAGAACATGGAATGTCACGGTGATTGAAACTAGGTAAGTTACAAATCTTTTGGGTAGAACTGGCTCCAAGAGCATTTTTCTGATAAATCTGCCTCATTTTAAAAACTGGCATTAAAACTAAACTGTGAAATCTGAGAAAATTTTCAAAGTGTCAGTAAGCCTTTTATGGTGGATGAAAGTGCTGTAATCCACTTTCTAACAACTCTGTAGTGAATATTTGTCGCAACCGAGATGCACGTAGCGTGTTCGGAACACGGAATTTCACGGTGAGCGAATCCATGAAAATTACACGTCTGTTGGTTAGAACCCGCACCAAGAGTTTTCTGTCGTGAAATCTGCCTCATTTTAAAAACTGGCGTTTTGTAAGCTCTGTGAAATCAGAGAAAAAGCTTCTAAGCATCAATATGCCTACTACTGTGATGAAAGTCCTGTAATCCACATGCAAACAACACTGTAGTATATTTTACTCGAATCTTCTCTGCATGTAGCGGGTTCGAAACATGTAATTTCACAGGGGGAGACTCTATGGAATTTACATATCTATTGGGTAAAACACGCTCCGTATTTTCCTTTGAAAACGGCCTGATATGCGAAAATGCTGTTAGGAAATATCTGCGAACTCAGGGTTAATATTTCTAGGTGTAAATATGCCTTGTATGGTGGATGAAAGTTCTGTAATAAACATGTACACAACTCATTAAAAATGTTTGTCAAATCCGTGATGTATGTAGCGAGTTCGGAACACGGATTGTCACGGTGAGGGAAACTATGTAAATTACAAATCTCTTGGTTAGAACACGCTCCAGGAGCATTTTACTGAAATATCTGCCTCAGTTTGGAAAATGGTGTTATGAAAACGCTGCAAAATCTGAGTAAATGCTTTAAGGTGACAATATGACTTCAATGGGTTATTAAAGATGTGTAATTAACATGCTAAGAACTCAGCAGTGAATAATTGTTTAATCCGTTTTGCATGTTCCATTTTCGGAACACAGAATGTTACAGTGATGTTATCTATGAAAATGAGATGTCTATTGGATAGAACATGCACCAAGAGAATTTTTCTGCGAAAACTGCCTGATTTTGGTAACTGACGTTAGGAAAATCTGCGAAATATAAGTAAATGTTTCTAGGTGTAAATATGCCTTGTATTGTGGTTGAAAAATCGGTAATCCACATGCTCACGCTCATTAAATAATGTTTGTCGAAGCCGTGATGAATGTAACGTTTTCGGAACACGGAATGTCTCGGTGAGTGAAACTCTGAAAATAACAATTCTACTGGATAGAACTCGCTTGAATTGAATGTTTCTGCGACAATATCATGATTTTCGAAATTGGATGTTAGGAAAAACCTGCGAAATCAGAATAAATATTTTTAGGTGTAAATATGCCTTTTATGGTGAATGAAAGTTCAGTAATCCACATGCTCACACTCAATAAAGAATGTTTGTCCAATTCGTGATGCATGTGATGTGTTCAGAATACGGAATGTCATAGTGAAGGGAACAATGTAAGTTACATGTCTATTGGGTAGAAATCGCTTGAAGAGAATTTTTCTGTGAAATGTGCCTCATTTTCAAAACTGCCATTAAGAGAACCCTGTGAAATCTGAGAAAATGCTTCTAAGTGTCAATATGTCTTGAATGGTGAATGAAAGTCCAGTAATCCACATGTTAATAATACTTTAGTAAGTATTTTTTAAACCGTGATTCATGTAACGCTTTTGGAAAATGGAATTTCACGGTAATGAAACTATGTAAATTACAATTCTATTCAGTAGAACACGCTGAAGACAATTTTTCTGCGAAATGTGCCTCATTTTCAAAACTGCCATTAGGAGAACCCTGTGAAATCTGAGAAAATGGTTCTAAGTGTCTATATGCCTTGAATGGTGAATGAAAGCCCAGTAATCCACATGTTAATAACAGTGTAGTAAATATTTTGTAAACCATAATTCATGTAGCGCTTTTGGAAAATGGAATTTCACGGTAATGAATCTATTTAAATTACAATTCTATTGAGTAGAACGAGCTAGAAGAGAATTTTTCTGTGAAATTTGCATGATTATGGAATCCGAAGTTTGGAAAACTCTGCAAAACAAGAGTAAGTATTTGTAGGTGTAAATGTGCCTTTATGTTGCAAGAAAGATCGTTAATCCTCATTTTCACAACATATTAAAGAATCTTTTTCTAATCTTTGGTGCATGTACCGTGTTAAGAATGTGGAAATTCACGGTGATAGAAACAATGTAAATTATTTCTCTATTGGGTAGAACTCGCTCCGAGAGTGTTTTTCTGCGAAAACTTCATCATTTTTGAAACTGGTGTTTGGGAAATGCTGCAAAATCAGAGAAAATACTTCTAAGAATCAATATTCAATGTATTGTGATGAAAGTTTGGTAATCTACATGCTAACAAATTTGTAGAGAATATTTGTCGAATCCTTTATGCATGTAGCATGTTCGGAACACGGAAATTCACGGGCAGGGAATTTATGTAAATTACATTTCCCTTGGTTAGAAATCACTCCAAGAGTTTTTTCCTGAGAAATAGGCCTGATATTTGAAACTGAAGTTAGGAAAACACTGCGAAAACAGATTACTAGATTCTCGGTGTAAATCTGCCTTGTATGGTGGATGAAAGTTCGGTAATCCTTATGCTGACATCTCTGTAGTGAATATTTATCGAATCCGTGATGCATGTAGCTTTTTCGGAACACGGAATTTCACGATGACGGGTTCTATGTAAATTGCATGTCTATTGGGTAGAACTCGCTCCAAGAGGTTTTTCCTGTGGAAACTTCATGATTTTAGAGACTGACATTAGGAGAAAACTACTAAATCAGAATAAAATTTCTATGTATAAATATGCACTGTAAGGTGGATGAAAGTTCGTTAATACACATGTTCACAACTCATTAAAGAATGATTGTTGAATCTGTGGTGTATGTAACGTGTTCAGAACACGGAATGTCACGGTGATTGAAACTAGTTAAGTTACATATCTTTTGGGTAGAACTTTCTCCAAGAGCATTTTTCTGCCAAATCTGCCTCATTTTCAAACCTGGCATTAAAACTAACCTGTGAAATCTGAGAAAATTCTTCAAAGTGTCAGTAAGCCTTGTATTGTGGATGAAAGTGCTGTAATCAACTTGCTAACAACTCTGTAGTAAATATTTGTCGCATCCGAGATGCCTGTAGCGTGTTCGGAACACGGAATTTCACGGTGAGCGAATCCATGTAAATTACAGGTCTATTGGTTAGAACACGCTCCAAGAGGTTTCTGCCGTGAAATCTGCCTCATTTTCAAAACTGGCATTTCGAAAGCTCTGTGAAATCAGAGAAAAAGATTCTAAGCATCAATATGCCTACTACTGTGATGAAAGTCCTGTAATCCACATGCAAACAACAATGTAGTGTATTTTTGTCGAAAATTCTCTGCATGTAGCGTGTTCGAAACACGTAATTTCACAGCGGGAGACTCTATGTAACCTACACACCTATTGGGTAGAACACGCTCCGATTTTTCCTTTGAAAACTGCCTGATTTTCGAAACTGCTATTAGGAAAAAGCTGCGAACTCAGAGTTAATGTTTCTAGGTGTAAATATGCCTTGTATGGTGGATGAAAGTTCTGTAATACACATGTACACAACTCATTAAAAATGTTTGTCAAATCCGTGATGTATGTAGCGTGTTCGAAACACGGACTGTCACGGTGAGGGAAACTATGTAAATTACAAATCTCTTGGTTAGAACACGTCCCAGGAGCATTTTACTGAAAAATCTGAATCAGTTTAGAAACTGGGGTTTGAAAATGCTGCAAAATCTGAGTAAAATCTTTAAGGTGACAATAAGTTTTCAATGGGTTATTAAAGATGTGTAATTCACATGCTAAGAACTCAGCAGTGAATATTTGTTGAATCCGTGGTGCATGGACCGTTTTCGGAACATGGAATGTTATGTTGAAAGTATCTATGAAAATGAGATGCCTATAGGATAGAACATGCACCAAGAGTATTTTTCTGCGAAAACTGACTGATTTTTGTAACTGACATTAGGACAACCTGCGAAATATAAGTAAATGTTTCTAGGTGTAAATATGCCTTGTATTGTGGTTGAAAAATCGGTAATCCACATGCTCACGCTCATTAAATAATGTTTGTCGAAGCCGTGATGAATGTAACGTTTTCGGAACACGGAATGTCTCGGTGAGTGAAACTCTGAAAACAACAATTCTACTGGATAGAACTCGCTTGAATTGAATGTTTCTGCGACAATTTCATGATTTTCGAACCTGGATGTTAGGAAAAAGCTGCGAAATCAGAATAACTACTTCTAGGTGTAAATATGCCTTGTATGGTGGATGAAAGTTCGGTAATCCACATGCTCACACTCATTAAAGAATGTTTGTCCAATTCATGATGCATGTGATGTGTTCGGAATACGGAATGTCATAGTGAAGGAAACAATGTACGTTACATATCTATTGAGTAGAAATCGCTTGAAGAGAATTTTTCTGTGAAATGTGCCTCATTTTGAAAACTGCCATTAAGAGAACCCTGTGAAATCTGAGAAAATGCTTCTAAGTGTCAATATGCCTTGAATGGTGAATGAAAGTCCAGTAATCCACATGTTAATAATAGTGTAGTAATTATTTTTTAAACCGTGATTCATGTAACGCTTTTGGAAAACGGAATTTCACGGTAATGAATCTATGTAAATTACAATTCTATTGAGTAGAACACGCTTGAAGACAATTTTTCTGCGAAATGTGCCTCATTTTCAAAACTGCCATTAGGAGAACACTGTGAAATCTGAGAAAATGCTTCTAAGTGTCAATATGCCTTCAATGGTGAATGAAAGTCCAGTAATCCACATGTTAATAAGAGTGTAGTAATTATTTTGTAAACCATGATTCAAGTAGTGCTTTTGGAAAATGGAATTTCACGGTAATGAAACTATGTAAATTACAATTCTATTGAGTAGAACGAGCTAGAAGAGAATTTTTCTGTGAAAATTGCATGGTTATCGAATCTGAAGTTTGGAAAAAGGTGCAAAAGGAGAGTAAATATTTGTAGGTGTAAATGGGCCTTTATGTTGCAAGGAAGTTCGGTAATCCACATTTTCACAACATATTAAAGAATCTTTTTCTAATCCGTGGTGCATGTACAGTGTTCAGAACGTGGAATTTCACGGTGATTGAAACAATGTAAATTACTTCTCTATTGGGTAGAACTCGCTCCGAGAGTGTTTTTCTGCGAAAACTTCGTCATTTTTGAAACTGGCGTTTGGAAAACGCTGCAAAATCTGAGAAAATACTTCTAAGAATCAATATTCAATGTATTGTGATGAAAGTTCTGTAATCCACATGCTAACAAATTTGTAGTGAATATTTGTCGAATCCTTTATGCATGTAGCATGTTCGGAACACGGAATTTCACGGGCAGGGAATTTATGTAAATTACATTTCCCTTGGTTAGAAATCACTCCAAGAGTTTTTTCCTGAGAAATAGGCCAGATTTTTGAAACTGACGTTAGGAAAACACTGCGAAAACAGATTACTAGATTCTCGGTGTAAATCTGCCTTGTATGGTGGATGAAAGTTCGGTAATCCTTATGCTAACATCTCTGTAGTGAATATTTGTCGAATCCGTGATGCATGTAGCTTTTTCGGAACACGGAATTTCACGATGACGGGTTCTATGTAAATTGCATGTCTATTGGGTAGAACTCGCTCCAAGAGGATTTTCCTGTGGAAACTGCATGATTTTAGAGACTGACATTAGGAGAAAACTACTAAATCAGAATAAAATTTCTATGTATAAATATGCACTGTAAGGTGGATGAAAGTTCGTTAATACACATGTTCACAACTCATTAAAGAATGTTTGTTGAATCCGTGGGGCATGTAACGTGTTCAGAACACGGAATGTCACGGTGATTGAAACTAGGTAAGTTACATATCTTTTGGGTAGAACTGGCTCCAAGAGCATTTTTCTGCCAAATCTGCCTCATTTTCAAACCTGGCATTAAAACTAACCTGTGAAATCTGAGAAAATTCTTCAAAGTGTCAGTAAGCCTTGTATGGTGGATGAAAGTGCTGTAATCCACTTGCTAACAACTCTGTAGTGAATATTTGTCGCATCCGAGATGCCTGTAGCGTGTTCGGAACACGGAATTTCACGGTGAGCGAATCCATGTAAATTACAGGTCTATTGGTTAGAACACGCTCCAAGAGGTTTCTGCCGTGAAATCTGCCTCATTTTCAAAACTGGCATTTCGAAAGCTCTGTGAAATCAGAGAAAAAGCTTCTAAGCATCAATATGCCTACTACTGTGATGAAAGTCCTGTAATCCACATGCAAACAACAATGTAGTGTATTTTTGTCGAAAATTCTCTGCATGTAGCGTGTTCGAAACACGTAATTTCACAGCGGGAGACTCTATGTAACCTACACATCTATTGGGTAGAACACGCTCCGTTTTTTCCTTTGAAAACTGCCTGATTTTC
Organism: Camelus bactrianus; assembly: GCF_048773025.1. Lineage (NCBI taxonomy): Eukaryota > Metazoa > Chordata > Mammalia > Artiodactyla > Camelidae > Camelus > Camelus bactrianus. Next base: position 151,694,196 of record NC_133541.1, read on the forward strand.
GAAACTGCTATTAGGAAAAAGCTGCGAACTCAGAGTTAATGTTTCTAGGTGTAAATATGCCTTGTATGGTGGATGAAAGTTCTGTAATACACATGTACACAACTCATTAAAAATGTTTGTCAAATCCGTGATGTATGTAGCGTGTTCGGAACACGGACTGTCACGGTGAGGGAAACTATGTAAATTACAAATCTCTTGGTTAGAACACGCTCCAGGAGCATTTTACTGAAAAATCTGCCTCAGTTTAGAAACTGGGGTTTTGAAAATGCTGCAAAATCTGAGTAAATGCTTTAAGGTGACAATATGTCTTCAATGGGTTATTAAAGATGTGTAATTCACATGCTAAGAACTCAGCAGTGAATATTTGTTGAATCCGTGGTGCATGTACCGTTTTCGGAACACGGAATTTTACGGTGACGGTATCTATGAAAATGAGATGTCTATTGGATAGAACATGCACCAAGAGAATTTTTCTGCGAAAACTGCCTGATTTTGGTAACTGACGTTAGGAAAACCTGCGAAATCTAAGTAAATGTTTTTAGGTGTAAATATGCCTTGTATTGTGGTTGAAAAATCGGTAATCCACATGCTCACGCTCATTAAATAATGTTTGTCGAAGCCGTGATGAATGTAACGTTTTCGGAACACAGAAAGTCTCGGTGAGTGAAACTCTGAAAATAACAATTCTACTGGATAGAACTCGCTTGAATTGAATGTTTCTGCGACAATTTCATGATTTTCGAATCTGGATGTTAGGAAAAACCTGCGAAATCAGAATAACTACTTCTAGGTGTAAATATGCCTTGTATGGTGGATGAAAGTTCGGTAATCCACATGCTCACACTCATTAAAGAATGTTTGTCCAATTCGTGATGCATGTGATGTGTTCGGAATACGGAATGTCATAGTGAAGGAAACAATGTACGTTACATATCTATTGGGTAGAAATCGCTTGAAGAGAATTTTTCTGTGAAATGTGCCTCATTTTGAAAACTGCCATTAAGAGAACCCTGTGAAATCTGAGAAAATGCTTCTAAGTGTCAATATGCCTTGAATGGTGAATGAAAGTCCAGTAATCCACATGTTAATAATAGTGTAGTAATTATTTTTTAAACCGTGATTCATGTAACGCTTTTGGAAAACGGAATTTCACGGTAATGAAACTATGTAAATTACAATTCTATTGAGTAGAACACGCTTGAAGACAATTTTTCTGCGAAATGTGCCTCATTTTCAAAACTGCCATTAGGAGAACAGTGTGAAATCTGAGAAAATGCTTCTAAGTGTCAATATGCCTTGAATGGTGAATGAAAGTCCGGTAATCCACATGTTAATAAGAGTGTAGTAATTATTTTGTAAACCGTGATTCAAGTAGTGCTTTTGGAAAATGGAATTTCACGGAAATGAAACTATGTAAATTACAATTCTATTGAGTAGAACGAGCTAGAAGAGAATTTTTCTGTGAAAATTGCATGGTTATCGAATCTGAAGTTTGGAAAAAGGTGCAAAAGGAGAGTAAATATTTGTAGGTGTAAATGTGCCTTTATGTTGCAGGAAAGTTCGGTAATCCACATTTTCACAACATATTAAAGAATCTTTTTCTAATCCGTGGTGCATGTACAGTGTTCAGAACGTGGAATTTCACGGTGATTGAAACAATGTAAATTACTTCTCTATTGGGTAGAACTCGCTCCGAGAGTGTTTTTCTGCGAAAACTTCGTCATTTTTGAAACTGGCGTTTGGAAAACGCTGCAAAATCTGAGAAAATACTTCTAAGAATCAATATTCAATGTATTGTGATGAAAGTTCTGTAATCCACATGCTAACAAATTTGTAGTGAATATTTGTCGAATCCTTTATGCATGTAGCATGTTCGGGACACGGAATTTCACGGGCAGGGAATTTATGTAAATTACATTTCCCTTGGTTAGAAATCACTCCAAGAGTTTTTTCCTGAGAAATAGGCCAGATTTTTGAAACTGACGTTAGGAAAACACTGCAAAAACAGATTACTAGATTCTCGGTGTAAATCTGCCTTGTATGGTGGATGAAAGTTCGGTAATCCTTATGCTAACATCTCTGTAGTGAATATTTGTCGAATCCGTGATGCATGTAGCTTTTTCGGAACACGGAATTTCACGATGACGGGTTCTATGTAAATTGCATGTCTATTGGGTAGAACTCGCTCCAAGAGGATTTTCCTGTGGAAACTGCATGATTTTAGAGACTGACATTAGGAGAAAACTACTAAATCAGAATAAAATTTCTATGTATAAATATGCACTGTAAGGTGGATGAAAGTTCGTTAATACACATGTTCACAACTCATTAAAGAATGTTTGTTGAATCCGTGGTGCATGTAACGTGTTCAGAACACGGAATGTCACGGTGATTGAAACTAGGTAAGTTACATATCTTTTGGGTAGAACTGGCTCCAAGAGCATTTTTCTGCCAAATCTGCCTCATTTTCAAACCTGGCATTAAAACTAACCTGTGAAATCTGAGAAAATTCTTCAAAGTGTCAGTAAGCCTTGTATGGTGGATGAAAGTGCTGTAATCCACTTGCTAGCAACTCTGTAGTGAATATTTGTCGCATCCGAGATGCCTGTAGCGTGTTCGGAACACGGAATTTCACGGTGAGCGAATCCATGTAAATTACAGGTCTATTGGTTAGAACACGCTCCAAGAGGTTTCTGCCGTGAAATCTGCCTCATTTTCAAACCTGGCATTTCGAAAGCTCTGTGAAATCAGAGAAAAAGCTTCTAAGCATCAATATGCCTACTACTGTGATGAAAGTCCTGTAATCCACATGCAAACAACAATGTAGTGTATTTTTGTCGAAAATTCACTGCATGTAGCGTGTTCGAAACACGTAATTTCACAGCGGGAGACTCTATGTAATTTACATATCTATTGGGTAGAACACGCTCCGTTTTTCCTTTGAAAACTGCCTGATTTTCGAAACTGCTATTAGGAAAAAGCTGCGAACTCAAAGTTAATGTTTCTAGGTGTAAATATGCCTTGTATGGTGGATGAAAGTTCTGTAATACACATGTACACAACTCATTAAAAATGTTTGTCAAATCCGGGATGTATGTAGCGTGTTCGGAACACGGACTGTCACGGTGAGGGAAACTATGTAAATTACAAATCTCTTGGTTAGAACACGCTCCAGGAGCATTTTACTGAAAAATCTGCCTCAGTTTAGAAACTGGGGTTTTGAAAATGCTGCAAAATCTGAGTAAATGCTTTAAGGTGACAATATGTCTTCAATGGGTTATTAAAGATGTGTAATTCACATGCTAAGAACTCAGCAGTGAATATTTGTTGAATCCGTGGTGCATGTACCGTTTTCGGAACACGGAATGTTACGGTGACGGTATCTATGAAAATGAGATGTCTATTGGATAGAACATGCACCAAGAGAATTTTTCTGCGAAAACTGCCTGATTTTGGTAACTGACGTTAGGAAAACCTGCGAAATCTAAGTAAATGTTTCTAGGTGTAAATATGCCTTGTATTGTGGTTGAAAAATCGGTAATCCACATGCTCACGCTCATTAAATAATGTTTGTCGAAGCCGTGATGAATGTAACGTTTTCGGAACACGGAAAGTCTCGGTGAGTGAAACTCTGAAAATAACAATTCTACTGGATAGAACTCGCTTGAATTGAATGTTTCTGCGACTATTTCATGATTTTCGAACCTGGATGTTAGGAAAAACCTGCGAAATCAGAATAACTACTTCTAGGTGTAAATATGCCTTGTATGGTGGATGAAAGTTTGGTAATCCACATGCTCACACTCATTAAAGAATGTTTGTCCAATTCGTGATGCATGTGATGTGTTCGGAATACGGAATGTCATAGTGAAGGAAACAATGTACGTTACATATCTATTGGGTAGAAATCGCTTGAAGAGAATTTTTCTGTGAAATGTGCCTCATTTTGAAAACTGCCATTAAGAGAACCCTGTGAAATCTGAGAAAATGCTTCTAAGTGTCAATATGCCTTGAATGGTGAATTAAAGTCCAGTAATCCACATGTTAATAATAGTGTAGTAATTATTTTTTAAACCGTGATTCATGTAACGCTTTTGGAAAACGGAATTTCACGGTAATGAAACTATGTAAATTACAATTCTATTGAGTAGAACACGCTTGAAGACAATTTTTCTGCGAAATGTGCCTCATTTTCAAAACTGCCATTAGGAGAACACTGTGAAATCTGAGAAAATGCTTCTAAGTGTCAATATGCCTTGAATGGTGAATGAAAGTCCGGTAATCCACATGTTAATAAGAGTGTAGTAATTATTTTGTAAACCGTGATTCAAGTAGTGCTTTTGGAAAATGGAATTTCACGGTAATGTAACTATGTAAATTACAATTCTATTGAGTAGATCGAGCTAGAAGAGAATTTTTCTGTGAAAATTGCATGGTTATCGAATCTGAAGTTTCGAAAAAGGTGCAAAAGGAGAGTAAATATTTGTAGGTGTAAATGTGCCTTTATGTTGCAAGAAAGTTCGGTAATCCACATTTTCACAACATATTAAAGAATCTTTTTCTAATCCGTGGTGCATGTACAGTGTTCAGAACGTGGAATTTCACGGTGATTGAAACAATGTAAATTACTTCTCTATTGGGTAGAACTCGCTCCGAGAGTGTTTTTCTGCGAAAACTTCGTCATTTTTGAAACTGGCGTTTGGAAAACGCTGCAAAATCTGAGAAAATACTTCTAAGAATCAATATTCAATGTATTGTGATGAAAGTTCTGTAATCCACATGCTAACAAATTTGTAGTGAATATTTGTCGAATCCTTTATGCATGTAGCATGTTCGGGACACGGAATTTCACGGGCAGGGAATTTATGTAAATTACATTTCCCTTGGTTAGAAATCACTCCAAGAGTTTTTTCCTGAGAAATAGGCCAGATTTTTGAAACTGACGTTAGGAAAACACTGCGAAAACAGATTACTAGATTCTCGGTGTAAATCTGCCTTGTATGGTGGATGAAAGTTCGGTAATCCTTATGCTAACATCTCTGTAGTGAATATTTGTCGAATCCGTGATGCATGTAGCTTTTTCGGAACACGGAATTTCACGATGACGGGTTCTATGTAAATTGCATGTCTATTGGGTAGAACTCGCTCCAAGAGGATTTTCCTGTGGAAACTGCATGATTTTAGAGACTGACATTAGGAGAAAACTACTAAATCAGAATAAAATTTCTATGTATAAATATGCACTGTAAGGTGGATGAAAGTTCGTTACTACACATGTTCACAACTCATTAAAGAATGTTTGTTGAATCCGTGGGGCATGTAACGTGTTCAGAACACGGAATGTCACGGTGATTGAAACTAGGTAAGTTACATATCTTTTGGGTAGAACTGGCTCCAAGAGCATTTTTCTGCCAAATCTGCCTCATTTTCAAACCTGGCATTAAAACTAACCTGTGAAATCTGAGAAAATTCTTCAAAGTGTCAGTAAGCCTTGTATGGTGGATGAAAGTGCTGTAATCCACTTGCTAGCAACTCTGTAGTGAATATTTGTCGCATCCGAGATGCCTGTAGCGTGTTCGGAACACGGAATTTCACGGTGAGCGAATCCATGTAAATTACAGGTCTATTGGTTAGAACACGCTCCAAGAGGTTTCTGCCGTGAAATCTGCCTCATTTTCAAACCTGGCATTTCGAAAGCTCTGTGAAATCAGAGAAAAAGCTTCTAAGCATCAATATGCCTACTACTGTGATGAAAGTCCTGTAATCCACATGCAAACAACAATGTAGTGTATTTTTGTCGAAAATTCACTGCATGTAGCGTGTTCGAAACACGTAATTTCACAGCGGGAGACTCTATGTAATTTACATATCTATTGGGTAGAACACGCTCCGTTTTTCCTTTGAAAACTGCCTGATTTTCGAAACTGCTATTAGGAAAAAGCTGCGAACTCAAAGTTAATGTTTCTAGGTGTAAATATGCCTTGTATGGTGGATGAAAGTTCTGTAATACACATGTACACAACTCATTAAAAATGTTTGTCAAATCCGGGATGTATGTAGCGTGTTCGGAACACGGACTGTCACGGTGAGGGAAACTATGTAAATTACAAATCTCTTGGTTAGAACACGCTCCAGGAGCATTTTACTGAAAAATCTGCCTCAGTTTAGAAACTGGGGTTTTGAAAATGCTGCAAAATCTGAGTAAATGCTTTAAGGTGACAATATGTCTTCAATGGGTTATTAAAGATGTGTAATTCACATGCTAAGAACTCAGCAGTGAATATTTGTTGAATCCGTGGTGCATGTACCGTTTTCGGAACACGGAATGTTACGGTGACGGTATCTATGAAAATGAGATGTCTATTGGATAGAACATGCACCAAGAGAATTTTTCTGCGAAAACTGCCTGATTTTGGTAACTGACGTTAGGAAAACCTGCGAAATCTAAGTAAATGTTTCTAGGTGTAAATATGCCTTGTATTGTGGTTGAAAAATCGGTAATCCACATGCTCACGCTCATTAAATAATGTTTGTCGAAGCCGTGATGAATGTAACGTTTTCGGAACACGGAAAGTCTCGGTGAGTGAAACTCTGAAAATAACAATTCTACTGGATAGAACTCGCTTGAATTGAATGTTTCTGCGACAATTTCATGATTTTCGAACCTGGATGTTAGGAAAAACCTGCGAAATCAGAATAACTACTTCTAGGTGTAAATATGCCTTGTATGGTGGATGAAAGTTTGGTAATCCACATGCTCACACTCATTAAAGAATGTTTGTCCAATTCGTGATGCATGTGATGTGTTCGGAATACGGAATGTCATAGTGAAGGAAACAATGTACGTTACATATCTATTGGGTAGAAATCGCTTGAAGAGAATTTTTCTGTGAAATGTGCCTCATTTTGAAAACTGCCATTAAGAGAAACCTGTGAAATCTGAGAAAATGCTTCTAAGTGTCAATATGCCTTGAATGGTGAATGAAAGTCCAGTAATCCACATGTTAATAATAGTGTAATAATTATTTTTTAAACCGTGATTCATGTAACGCTTTTGGAAAACGGAATTTCACGGTAATGAAACTATGTAAATTACAATTCTATTGAGTAGAACACGCTTGAAGACAATTTTTCTGCGAAATGTGCCTCATTTTCAAAACTGCCATTAGGAGAACACTGTGAAATCTGAGAAAATGCTTCTAAGTGTCAATATGCCTTGAATGGTGAATGAAAGTCCAGTAATCCACATGTTAATAAGAGTGTAGTAATTATTTTGTAAACCGTGATTCAAGTAGTGCTTTTGGAAAATGGAATTTCACGGTAATGAAACTATTTAAATTACAATTCTATTGAGTAGAACGAGCTAGAAGAGAATTTTTCTGTGAAAATTGCATGGTTATCGAATCTGAAGTTTGGAAAAAGGTGCAAAAGGAGAGTAAATATTTGTAGGTGTAAATGTGCCTTTATGTTGCAGGAAAGTTCGGTAATCCACATTTTCACAACATATTAAAGAATCTTTTTCTAATCCGTGGTGCATGTACAGTGTTCAGAACGTGGAATTTCACGGTGATTGAAACAATGTAAATTACTTCTCTATTGGGTAGAACTCGCTCCGAGAGTGTTTTTCTGCGAAAACTTCGTCATTTTTGAAACTGGCGTTTGGAAAACGCTGCAAAATCTGAGAAAATACTTCTAAGAATCAATATTCAATGTATTGTGATGAAAGTTCTGTAATCCACATGCTAACAAATTTGTAGTGAATATTTGTCGAATCCTTTATGCATGTAGCATGTTCGGGACACGGAATTTCACGGGCAGGGAATTTATGTAAATTACATTTCCCTTGGTTAGAAATCACTCCAAGAGTTTTTTCCTGAGAAATAGGCCAGATTTTTGAAACTGACGTTAGGAAAACACTGCGAAAACAGATTACTAGATTCTCGGTGTAAATCTGCCTTGTATGGTGGATGAAAGTTCGGTAATCCTTATGCTAACATCTCTGTAGTGAATATTTGTCGAATCCGTGATGCATGTAGCTTTTTCGGAACACGGAATTTCACGATGACGGGTTCTATGTAAATTGCATGTCTATTGGGTAGAACTCGCTCCAAGAGGATTTTCCTGTGGAAACTGCATGATTTTAGAGACTGACATTAGGAGAAAACTACTAAATCAGAATAAAATTTCTATGTATAAATATGCACTGTAAGGTGGATGAAAGTTCGTTACTACACATGTTCACAACTCATTAAAGAATGTTTGTTGAATCCGTGGGGCATGTAACGTGTTCAGAACACGGAATGTCACGGTGATTGAAACTAGGTAAGTTACATATCTTTTGGGTAGAACTGGCTCCAAGAGCATTTTTCTGCCAAATCTGCCTCATTTTCAAACCTGGCATTAAAACTAACCTGTGAAATCTAAGAAAATTATTCAAAGTGTCAGTAAGCCTTGTATGGTGGATGAAAGTGCTGTAATCCACTTGCTAACAACTCTGTAGTGAATATTTGTCGCATCCGAGATGCCTGTAGCGTGTTCGGAACACGGAATTTCACGGTGAGCGAATCCATGTAAATTACAGGTCTATTGGTTAGAACACGCTCCAAGAGGTTTCTGCCGTGAAATCTGCCTCATTTTCAAACCTGGCATTTCGAAAGCTCTGTGAAATCAGAGAAAAAGCTTCTAAGCTTCAATATGCCTACTACTGTGATGAAAGTCCTGTAATCCACATGCAAACAACAATGTAGTGTATTTTTGTCGAAAATTCACTGCATGTAGCGTGTTCGAAACACGTAATTTCACAGCGGGAGACTCTATGTAATTTACATATCTATTGGGTAGAACACGCTCCGTTTTTCCTTTGAAAACTGCCTGATTTTCGAAACTGCTATTAGGAAAAAGCTGCGAACTCAAAGTTAATGTTTCTAGGTGTAAATATGCCTTGTATGGTGGATGAAAGTTCTGTAATACACATGTACACAACTCATTAAAAATGTTTGTCAAATCCGGGATGTATGTAGCGTGTTCGGAACACGGACTGTCACGGTGAGGGAAACTATGTAAATTACAAATCTCTTGGTTAGAACACGCTCCAGGAGCATTTTACTGAAAAATCTGCCTCAGTTTAGAAACTGGGGTTTTGAAAATGCTGCAAAATCTGAGTAAATGCTTTAAGGTGACAATATGTCTTCAATGGGTTATTAAAGATGTGTAATTCACATGCTAAGAACTCAGCAGTGAATATTTGTTGAATCCGTGGTGCATGTACCGTTTTCGGAACACGGAATGTTACGGTGACGGTATCTATGAAAATGAGATGTCTATTGGATAGAACATGCACCAAGAGAATTTTTCTGCGAAAACTGCCTGATTTTGGTAACTGACGTTAGGAAAACCTGCGAAATCTAAGTAAATGTTTCTAGGTGTAAATATGCCTTGTATTGTGGTTGAAAAATCGGTAATCCACATGCTCACACTCATTAAATAATGTTTGTCGAAGCCGTGATGAATGTAACGTTTTCGGAACACGGAAAGTCTCGGTGAGTGAAACTCTGAAAATAACAATTCTACTGGATAGAACTCGCTTGAATTGAATGTTTCTGCGACTATTTCATGATTTTCGAACCTGGATGTTAGGAAAAACCTGCGAAATCAGAATAACTACTTCTAGGTGTAAATATGCCTTGTATGGTGGATGAAAGTTCGGTAATCCACATGCTCACACTCATTAAAGAATGTTTGTCCAATTCGTGATGCATGTGATGTGTTCGGAATACGGAATGTCATAGTGAAGGAAACAATGTACGTTACATATCTATTGGGTAGAAATCGCTTGAAGAGAATTTTTCTGTGAAATGTGCCTCATTTTGAAAACTGCCATTAAGAGAACCCTGTGAAATCTGAGAAAATGCTTCTAAGTGTCAATATGCCTTGAATGGTGAATGAAAGTCCAGTAATCCACATGTTAATAATAGTGTAGTAATTATTTTTTAAACCGTGATTCATGTAACGCTTTTGGAAAACGGAATTTCACGGTAATGAAACTATGTAAATTACAATTCTATTGAGTAGAACACGCTTGAAGACAATTTTTCTGTGAAATGTGCCTCATTTTCAAAACTGCCATTAAGAGAACCCTGTGAAATCTGAGAAAATGCTTCTAAGTGTCAATATGCCTTGAATGGTGAATGAAAGTCCGGTAATCCACATGTTAATAAGAGTGTAGTAATTATTTTGTAAACCGTGATTCAAGTAGTGCTTTTGGAAAATGGAATTTCACGGTAATGTAACTATGTAAATTACAATTCAATTGAGTAGATCGAGCTAGAAGAGAATTTTTCTGTGAAAATTGCATGGTTATCGAATCTGAAGTTTGGAAAAAGGTGCAAAAGGAGATTAAATATTTGTAGGTGTAAATGTGCCTTTATGTTGCAAGAAAGTTCGGTAATCCACATTTTCACAACATATTAAAGAATCTTTTTCTAATCCGTGGTGCATGTACAGTGTTCAGAACGTGGAATTTCACGGTGATTGAAACAATGTAAATTACTTCTCTATTGGGTAGAACTCGCTCCGAGAGTGTTTTTCTGCGAAAACTTCGTCATTTTTGAAACTGGCGTTTGGAAAACGCTGCAAAATCTGAGAAAATACTTCTAAGAATCAACATTCAATGTATTGTGATGAAAGTTCTGTAATCCACATGCTAACAAATTTGTAGTGAATATTTGTCGAATCCTTTATGCATGTAGCATGTTCGGGACACGGAATTTCACGGGCAGGGAATTTATGTAAATTACATTTCCCTTGGTTAGAAATCACTCCAAGAGTTTTTTCCTGAGAAATAGGCCAGATTTTTGAAACTGACGTTAGGAAAACACTGCGAAAACAGATTACTAGATTCTCGGTGTAAATCTGCCTTGTATGGTGGATGAAAGTTCGGTAATCCTTATGCTAACATCTCTGTAGTGAATATTTGTCGAATCCGTGATGCATGTAGCTTTTTCGTAACACGGAATTTCACGATGATGGGTTCTATGTAAATTGCATGTCTATTGGGTAGAACTCGCTCCAAGAGGATTTTCCTGTGGAAACTGCATGATTTTAGAGACTGACATTAGGAGAAAACTACTAAATCAGAATAAAATTTCTATGTATAAATATGCACTGTAAGGTGGATGAAAGTTCGTTAATACACATGTTCACAACTCATTAAAGAATGTTTGTTGAATCCGTGGGGCATGTAACGTGTTCAGAACACGGAATGTCACGGTGATTGAAACTAGGTAAGTTACATATCTTTTGGGTAGAACTGGCTCCAAGAGCATTTTTCTGCCAAATCTGCCTCATTTTCAAACCTGGCATTAAAACTAACCTGTGAAATCTGAGAAAATTCTTCAAAGTGTCAGTAAGCCTTGTATGGTGGATGAAAGTGCTGTAATCCACTTGCTAACAACTCTGTAGTGAATATTTGTCGCATCCGAGATGCCTGTAGCGTGTTCGGAACACGGAATTTCACAGTGAGCGAATCCATGTAAATTACAGGTCTATTGGTTAGGACACGCTCCAAGAGGTTTCTGCCGTGAAATCTGCCTCATTTTCAAAACTGGCATTTTGAAAGCTCTGTGAAATCAGAGAAAAAGCTTCTAAGCATCAATATGCCTACTACTGTGATGAAAGTCCTGTAATCCACATGCAAACAACAATGTAGTGTATTTTTGTCGAAAATTCTCTGCATGTAGCGTGTTCGAAACACGTAATTTCACAGCGGGAGACTCTATGTAATTTACATATCTATTGGGTAGAACACGCTCCGTTTTTTCCTTTGAAAACTGCCTGATTTTCGAAACTGCTATTAGGAAAAAGCTGCGAACTCAGAGTTAATGTTTCTAGGTGTAAATATGCCTTGTATGGTGGATGAAAGTTCTGTAATACACATGTACACAACTCATTAAAAATGTTTGTCAAATCCGTGATGTATGTAGCGTGTTCGGAACACGGACTGTCACGGTGAGGGAAACTATGTAAATTACAAATCTCTTGGTTAGAACACGCTCCAGGAGCATTTTACTGAAAAATCTGCCTCAGTTTTGAAACTGGTGTTTTGAAAATGCTGCAAAATCTGAGTAAATGCTTTAAGGTGACAATATGTCTTCAATGGGTTATTAAAGATGTGTAATTCACATGCTAAGAACTCAGCAGTGAATATTTGTTGAATCCGTGGTGCATGTAACGTTTTCGGAACACGGAATGTTACGGTGACGGTATCTATGAAAATGAGATGTCTATTGGATAGAACATGCACCAAGAGAATTTTTCTGTGAAAACTGCCTGATTTTGGTAACTGACGTTAGGAAAACCTGCGAAATCTAAGTAAATGTTTCTAGGTGTAAATATGCCTTGTATTGTGGTTGAAAAATCGGTAATCCACATGCTCACGCTCATTAAATAATGTTTGTCGAAGCTGTGATGAATGTAACGTTTTCGGAACACGGAATGTCTCGGTGAGTGAAACTCTGAAAATAACAATTCTACTGGATAGAACTCGCTTGAATTGAATGTTTCTGCGACAATTTCATGATTTTCGAACCTGGATGATAGGAAAAACCTGCGAAATCAGAATAACTACTTCTAGGTGTAAATATGCCTTGTATGGTGGATGAAAGTTCGGTAATCCACATGCTCACACTCATTAAAGAATGTTTGTCCAATTCGTGATGCATGTGATGTGTTCGGAATACGGAATGTCATAGTGAAGGAAACAATGTACGTTACATATCTATTGGGTAGAAATCGCTTGAAGAGAATTTTTCTGTGAAATGTGCCTCATTTTGAAAACTGCCATTAAGAGAACCCTGTGAAATCTGAGAAAATGCTTCTAAGTGTCAATATGCCTTGAATGGTGAATGAAAGTCCAGTAATCCACATGTTAATAATAGTGTAGTAATTATTTTTTAAACCGTGATTCATGTAACGCTTTTGGAAAACGGAATTTCACGGTAATGAAACTATGTAAATTACAATTCTATTGAGTAGAACACGCTTGAAGACAATTTTTCTGCGAAATGTGCCTCATTTTCAAAACTGCCCTTAGGAGAACACTGTGAAATCTGAGAAAATGCTTCTAAGTGTCAATATGCCTTGAATGGTGAATGAAAGTCCGGTAATCCACATGTTAATAAGAGTGTAGTAATTATTTTGTAAACCGTGATTCAAGTAGTGCTTTTGGAAAATGGAATTTCACGGTAATGTAACTATGTAAATTACAATTCTATTGAGTAGATCGAGCTAGAAGAGAATTTTTCTGTGAAAATTGCATGGTTATCGAATCTGAAGTTTCGAAAAAGGTGCAAAAGGAGAGTAAATATTTGTAGGTGTAAATGTGCCTTTATGTTGCAAGAAAGTTCGGTAATCCACATTTTCACAACATATTAAAGAATCTTTTTCTAATCCGTGGTGCATGTACAGTGTTCAGAACGTGGAATTTCACGGTGATTGAAACAATGTAAATTACTTCTCTATTGGGTAGAACTCGCTCCGAGAGTGTTTTTCTGCGAAAACTTCGTCATTTTTGAAACTGGCGTTTGGAAAACGCTGCAAAATCTGAGAAAATACTTCTAAGAATCAATATTCAATGTATTGTGATGAAAGTTCTGTAATCCACATGCTAACAAATTTGTAGTGAATATTTGTCGAATCCTTTATGCATGTAGCATGTTCGGGACACGGAATTTCACGGGCAGGGAATTTATGTAAATTACATTTCCCTTGGTTAGAAATCACTCCAAGAGTTTTTTCCTGAGAAATAGGCCAGATTTTTGAAACTGACGTTAGGAAAACACTGCGAAAACAGATTACTAGATTCTCGGTGTAAATCTGCCTTGTATGGTGGATGAAAGTTCGGTAATCCTTATGCTAACATCTCTGTAGTGAATATTTGTCGAATCCGTGATGCATGTAGCTTTTTCGGAACACGGAATTTCACGATGACGGGTTCTATGTAAATTGCATGTCTATTGGGTAGAACTCGCTCCAAGAGGATTTTCCTGTGGAAACTGCATGATTTTAGAGACTGACATTAGGAGAAAACTACTAAATCAGAATAAAATTTCTATGTATAAATATGCACTGTAAGGTGGATGAAAGTTCGTTACTACACATGTTCACAACTCATTAAAGAATGTTTGTTGAATCCGTGGGGCATGTAACGTGTTCAGAACACGGAATGTCACGGTGATTGAAACTAGGTAAGTTACATATCTTTTGGGTAGAACTGGCTCCAAGAGCATTTTTCTGCCAAATCTGCCTCATTTTCAAACCTGGCATTAAAACTAACCTGTGAAATCTGAGAAAATTCTTCAAAGTGTCAGTAAGCCTTGTATGGTGGATGAAAGTGCTGTAATCCACTTGCTAGCAACTCTGTAGTGAATATTTGTCGCATCCGAGATGCCTGTAGCGTGTTCGGAACACGGAATTTCACGGTGAGCGAATCCATGTAAATTACAGGTCTATTGGTTAGAACACGCTCCAAGAGGTTTCTGCCGTGAAATCTGCCTCATTTTCAAACCTGGCATTTCGAAAGCTCTGTGAAATCAGAGAAAAAGCTTCTAAGCATCAATATGCCTACTACTGTGATGAAAGTCCTGTAATCCACATGCAAACAACAATGTAGTGTATTTTTGTCGAAAATTCACTGCATGTAGCGTGTTCGAAACACGTAATTTCACAGCGGGAGACTCTATGTAATTTACATATCTATTGGGTAGAACACGCTCCGTTTTTCCTTTGAAAACTGCCTGATTTTCGAAACTGCTATTAGGAAAAAGCTGCGAACTCAAAGTTAATGTTTCTAGGTGTAAATATGCCTTGTATGGTGGATGAAAGTTCTGTAATACACATGTACACAACTCATTAAAAATGTTTGTCAAATCCGGGATGTATGTAGCGTGTTCGGAACACGGACTGTCACGGTGAGGGAAACTATGTAAATTACAAATCTCTTGGTTAGAACACGCTCCAGGAGCATTTTACTGAAAAATCTGCCTCAGTTTAGAAACTGGGGTTTTGAAAATGCTGCAAAATCTGAGTAAATGCTTTAAGGTGACAATATGTCTTCAATGGGTTATTAAAGATGTGTAATTCACATGCTAAGAACTCAGCAGTGAATATTTGTTGAATCCGTGGTGCATGTACCGTTTTCGGAACACGGAATGTTACGGTGACGGTATCTATGAAAATGAGATGTCTATTGGATAGAACATGCACCAAGAGAATTTTTCTGCGAAAACTGCCTGATTTTGGTAACTGACGTTAGGAAAACCTGCGAAATCTAAGTAAATGTTTCTAGGTGTAAATATGCCTTGTATTGTGGTTGAAAAATCGGTAATCCACATGCTCACGCTCATTAAATAATGTTTGTCGAAGCCGTGATGAATGTAACGTTTTCGGAACACGGAAAGTCTCGGTGAGTGAAACTCTGAAAATAACAATTCTACTGGATAGAACTCGCTTGAATTGAATGTTTCTGCGACTATTTCATGATTTTCGAACCTGGATGTTAGGAAAAACCTGCGAAATCAGAATAACTACTTCTAGGTGTAAATATGCCTTGTATGGTGGATGAAAGTTTGGTAATCCACATGCTCACACTCATTAAAGAATGTTTGTCCAATTCGTGATGCATGTGATGTGTTCGGAATACGGAATGTCATAGTGAAGGAAACAATGTACGTTACATATCTATTGGGTAGAAATCGCTTGAAGAGAATTTTTCTGTGAAATGTGCCTCATTTTGAAAACTGCCATTAAGAGAACCCTGTGAAATCTGAGAAAATGCTTCTAAGTGTCAATATGCCTTGAATGGTGAATGAAAGTCCAGTAATCCACATGTTAATAATAGTGTAGTAATTATTTTTTAAACCGTGATTCATGTAACGCTTTTGGAAAACGGAATTTCACGGTAATGAAACTATGTAAATTACAATTCTATTGAGTAGAACACGCTTGAAGACAATTTTTCTGTGAAATGTGCCTCATTTTCAAAACTGCCATTAGGAGAACACTGTGAAATCTGAGAAAATGCTTCTAAGTGTCAATATGCCTTGAATGGTGAATGAAAGTCCGGTAATCCACATGTTAATAAGAGTGTAGTAATTATTTTGTAAACCGTGATTCAAGTAGTGCTTTTGGAAAATGGAATTTCACGGTAATGTAACTATGTAAATTACAATTCTATTGAGTAGATCGAGCTAGAAGAGAATTTTTCTGTGAAAATTGCATGGTTATCGAATCTGAAGTTTCGAAAAAGGTGCAAAAGGAGAGTAAATATTTGTAGGTGTAAATGTGCCTTTATGTTGCAAGAAAGTTCGGTAATCCACATTTTCACAACATATTAAAGAATCTTTTTCTAATCCGTGGTGCATGTACAGTGTTCAGAACGTGGAATTTCACGGTGATTGAAACAATGTAAATTACTTCTCTATTGGGTAGAACTCGCTCCGAGAGTGTTTTTCTGCGAAAACTTCGTCATTTTTGAAACTGGCGTTTGGAAAACGCTGCAAAATCTGAGAAAATACTTCTAAGAATCAATATTCAATGTATTGTGATGAAAGTTCTGTAATCCACATGCTAACAAATTTGTAGTGAATATTTGTCGAATCCTTTATGCATGTAGCATGTTCGGAACACGGAATTTCACGGGCAGGGAATTTATGTAAATTACATTTCCCTTGGTTAGAAATCACTCCAAGAGTTTTTTCCTGAGAAATAGGCCAGATTTTTGAAACTGACGTTAGGAAAACACTGCGAAAACAGATTACTAGATTCTCGGTGTAAATCTGCCTTGTATGGTGGATGAAAGTTCGGTAATCCTTATGCTAACATCTCTGTAGTGAATATTTGTCGAATCCGTGATGCATGTAGCTTTTTCGGAACACGGAATTTCACGATGACGGGTTCTATGTAAATTGCATGTCTATTGGGTAGAACTCGCTCCAAGAGGATTTTCCTGTGGAAACTGCATGATTTTAGAGACTGACATTAGGAGAAAACTACTAAATCAGAATAAAATTTCTATGTATAAATATGCACTGTAAGGTGGATGAAAGTTCGTTACTACACATGTTCACAACTCATTAAAGAATGTTTGTTGAATCCGTGGGGCATGTAACGTGTTCAGAACACGGAATGTCACGGTGATTGAAACTAGGTAAGTTACATATCTTTTGGGTAGAACTGGCTCCAAGAGCATTTTTCTGCCAAATCTGCCTCATTTTCAAACCTGGCATTAAAACTAACCTGTGAAATCTGAGAAAATTCTTCAAAGTGTCAGTAAGCCTTGTATGGTGGATGAAAGTGCTGTAATCCACTTGCTAGCAACTCTGTAGTGAATATTTGTCGCATCCGAGATGCCTGTAGCGTGTTCGGAACACGGAATTTCACGGTGAGCGAATCCATGTAAATTACAGGTCTATTGGTTAGAACACGCTCCAAGAGGTTTCTGCCGTGAAATCTGCCTCATTTTCAAACCTGGCATTTCGAAAGCTCTGTGAAATCAGAGAAAAAGCTTCTAAGCATCAATATGCCTACTACTGTGATGAAAGTCCTGTAATCCACATGCAAACAACAATGTAGTGTATTTTTGTCGAAAATTCACTGCATGTAGCGTGTTCGAAACACGTAATTTCACAGCGGGAGACTCTATGTAATTTACATATCTATTGGGTAGAACACGCTCCGTTTTTCCTTTGAAAACTGCCTGATTTTCGAAACTGCTATTAGGAAAAAGCTGCGAACTCAAAGTTAATGTTTCTAGGTGTAAATATGCCTTGTATGGTGGATGAAAGTTCTGTAATACACATGTACACAACTCATTAAAAATGTTTGTCAAATCCGGGATGTATGTAGCGTGTTCGGAACACGGACTGTCACGGTGAGGGAAACTATGTAAATTACAAATCTCTTGGTTAGAACACGCTCCAGGAGCATTTTACTGAAAAATCTGCCTCAGTTTAGAAACTGGGGTTTTGAAAATGCTGCAAAATCTGAGTAAATGCTTTAAGGTGACAATATGTCTTCAATGGGTTATTAAAGATGTGTAATTCACATGCTAAGAACTCAGCAGTGAATATTTGTTGAATCCGTGGTGCATGTACCGTTTTCGGAACACGGAATGTTACGGTGACGGTATCTATGAAAATGAGATGTCTATTGGATAGAACATGCACCAAGAGAATTTTTCTGCGAAAACTGCCTGATTTTGGTAACTGACGTTAGGAAAACCTGCGAAATCTAAGTAAATGTTTCTAGGTGTAAATATGCCTTGTATTGTGGTTGAAAAATCGGTAATCCACATGCTCACGCTCATTAAATAATGTTTGTCGAAGCCGTGATGAATGTAACGTTTTCGGAACACGGAAAGTCTCGGTGAGTGAAACTCTGAAAATAACAATTCTACTGGATAGAACTCGCTTGAATTGAATGTTTCTGCGACAATTTCATGATTTTCGAACCTGGATGTTAGGAAAAACCTGCGAAATCAGAATAACTACTTCTAGGTGTAAATATGCCTTGTATGGTGGATGAAAGTTTGGTAATCCACATGCTCACACTCATTAAAGAATGTTTGTCCAATTCGTGATGCATGTGATGTGTTCGGAATACGGAATGTCATAGTGAAGGAAACAATGTACGTTACATATCTATTGGGTAGAAATCGCTTGAAGAGAATTTTTCTGTGAAATGTGCCTCATTTTGAAAACTGCCATTAAGAGAAACCTGTGAAATCTGAGAAAATGCTTCTAAGTGTCAATATGCCTTGAATGGTGAATGAAAGTCCAGTAATCCACATGTTAATAATAGTGTAATAATTATTTTTTAAACCGTGATTCATGTAACGCTTTTGGAAAACGGAATTTCACGGTAATGAAACTATGTAAATTACAATTCTATTGAGTAGAACACGCTTGAAGACAATTTTTCTGCGAAATGTGCCTCATTTTCAAAACTGCCATTAGGAGAACACTGTGAAATCTGAGAAAATGCTTCTAAGTGTCAATATGCCTTGAATGGTGAATGAAAGTCCAGTAATCCACATGTTAATAAGAGTGTAGTAATTATTTTGTAAACCGTGATTCAAGTAGTGCTTTTGGAAAATGGAATTTCACGGTAATGAAACTATATAAATTACAATTCTATTGAGTAGAACGAGCTAGAAGAGAATTTTTCTGTGAAAATTGCATGGTTATCGAATCTGAAGTTTGGAAAAAGGTGCAAAAGGAGAGTAAATATTTGTAGGTGTAAATGTGCCTTTATGTTGCAGGAAAGTTCGGTAATCCACATTTTCACAACATATTAAAGAATCTTTTTCTAATCCGTGGTGCATGTACAGTGTTCAGAACGTGGAATTTCACGGTGATTGAAACAATGTAAATTACTTCTCTATTGGGTAGAACTCGCTCCGAGAGTGTTTTTCTGCGAAAACTTCGTCATTTTTGAAACTGGCGTTTGGAAAACGCTGCAAAATCTGAGAAAATACTTCTAAGAATCAATATTCAATGTATTGTGATGAAAGTTCTGTAATCCACATGCTAACAAATTTGTAGTGAATATTTGTCGAATCCTTTATGCATGTAGCATGTTCGGGACACGGAATTTCACGGGCAGGGAATTTATGTAAATTACATTTCCCTTGGTTAGAAATCACTCCAAGAGTTTTTTCCTGAGAAATAGGCCAGATTTTTGAAACTGACGTTAGGAAAACACTGCGAAAACAGATTACTAGATTCTCGGTGTAAATCTGCCTTGTATGGTGGATGAAAGTTCGGTAATCCTTATGCTAACATCTCTGTAGTGAATATTTGTCGAATCCGTGATGCATGTAGCTTTTTCGGAACACGGAATTTCACGATGACGGGTTCTATGTAAATTGCATGTCTATTGGGTAGAACTCGCTCCAAGAGGATTTTCCTGTGGAAACTGCATGATTTTAGAGACTGACATTAGAAGAAAACTACTAAATCAGAATAAAATTTCTATGTATAAATATGCACTGTAAGGTGGATGAAAGTTCGTTACTACACATGTTCACAACTCATTAAAGAATGTTTGTTGAATCCGTGGGGCATGTAACGTGTTCAGAACACGGAATGTCACGGTGATTGAAACTAGGTAAGTTACATATCTTTTGGGTAGAACTGGCTCCAAGAGCATTTTTCTGCCAAATCTGCCTCATTTTCAAACCTGGCATTAAAACTAACCTGTGAAATCTAAGAAAATTATTCAAAGTGTCAGTAAGCCTTGTATGGTGGATGAAAGTGCTGTAATCCACTTGCTAACAACTCTGTAGTGAATATTTGTCGCATCCGAGATGCCTGTAGCGTGTTCGGAACACGGAATTTCACGGTGAGCGAATCCATGTAAATTACAGGTCTATTGGTTAGAACACGCTCCAAGAGGTTTCTGCCGTGAAATCTGCCTCATTTTCAAACCTGGCATTTCGAAAACTCTGTGAAATCAGAGAAAAAGCTTCTAAGCTTCAATATGCCTACTACTGTGATGAAAGTCCTGTAATCCACATGCAAACAACAATGTAGTGTATTTTTGTCGAAAATTCACTGCATGTAGCGTGTTCGAAACACGTAATTTCACAGCGGGAGACTCTATGTAATTTACATATCTATTGGGTAGAACACGCTCCGTTTTTCCTTTGAAAACTGCCTGATTTTCGAAACTGCTATTAGGAAAAAGCTGCGAACTCAAAGTTAATGTTTCTAGGTGTAAATATGCCTTGTATGGTGGATGAAAGTTCTGTAATACACATGTACACAACTCATTAAAAATGTTTGTCAAATCCGGGATGTATGTAGCGTGTTCGGAACACGGACTGTCACGGTGAGGGAAACTATGTAAATTACAAATCTCTTGGTTAGAACACGCTCCAGGAGCATTTTACTGAAAAATCTGCCTCAGTTTAGAAACTGGGGTTTTGAAAATGCTGCAAAATCTGAGTAAATGCTTTAAGGTGACAATATGTCTTCAATGGGTTATTAAAGATGTGTAATTCACATGCTAAGAACTCAGCAGTGAATATTTGTTGAATCCGTGGTGCATGTACCGTTTTCGGAACACGGAATGTTACGGTGACGGTATCTATGAAAATGAGATGTCTATTGGATAGAACATGCACCAAGAGAATTTTTCTGCGAAAACTGCCTGATTTTGGTAACTGACGTTAGGAAAACCTGCGAAATCTAAGTAAATGTTTCTAGGTGTAACTATGCCTTGTATTGTGGTTGAAAAATCGGTAATCCACATGCTCACGCTCATTAAATAATGTTTGTCGAAGCCGTGATGAATGTAACGTTTTCGGAACACGGAAAGTCTCGGTGAGTGAAACTCTGAAAATAACAATTCTACTGGATAGAACTCGCTTGAATTGAATGTTTCTGCGACTATTTCATGATTTTCGAACCTGGATGTTAGGAAAAACCTGCGAAATCAGAATAACTACTTCTAGGTGTAAATATGCCTTGTATGGTGGATGAAAGTTTGGTAATCCACATGCTCACACTCATTAAAGAATGTTTGTCCAATTCGTGATGCATGTGATGTGTTCGGAATACGGAATGTCATAGTGAAGGAAACAATGTACGTTAGATATCTATTGGGTAGAAATCGCTTGAAGAGAATTTTTCTGTGAAATGTGCCTCATTTTGAAAACTGCCATTAAGAGAACCCTGTGAAATCTGAGAAAATGCTTCTAAGTGTCAATATGCCTTGAATGGTGAATTAAAGTCCAGTAATCCACATGTTAATAATAGTGTAGTAATTATTTTTTAAACCGTGATTCATGTAACGCTTTTGGAAAACGGAATTTCACGGTAATGAAACTATGTAAATTACAATTCTATTGAGTAGAACACGCTTGAAGACAATTTTTCTGCGAAATGTGCCTCATTTTCAAAACTGCCATTAGGAGAACACTGTGAAATCTGAGAAAATGCTTCTAAGTGTCAATATGCCTTGAATGGTGAATGAAAGTCCGGTAATCCACATGTTAATAAGAGTGTAGTAATTATTTTGTAAACCGTGATTCAAGTAGTGCTTTTGGAAAATGGAATTTCACGGTAATGTAACTATGTAAATTACAATTCAATTGAGTAGATCGAGCTAGAAGAGAATTTTTCTGTGAAAATTGCATGGTTATCGAATCTGAAGTTTGGAAAAAGGTGCAAAAGGAGATTAAATATTTGTAGGTGTAAATGTGCCTTTATGTTGCAAGAAAGTTCGGTAATCCACATTTTCACAACATATTAAAGAATCTTTTTCTAATCCGTGGTGCATGTACAGTGTTCAGAACGTGGAATTTCACGGTGATTGAAACAATGTAAATTACTTCTCTATTGGGTAGAACTCGCTCCGAGAGTGTTTTTCTGCGAAAACTTCGTCATTTTTGAAACTGGCGTTTGGAAAACGCTGCAAAATCTGAGAAAATACTTCTAAGAATCAACATTCAATGTATTGTGATGAAAGTTCTGTAATCCACATGCTAACAAATTTGTAGTGAATATTTGTCGAATCCTTTATGCATGTAGCATGTTCGGGACACGGAATTTCACGGGCAGGGAATTTATGTAAATTACATTTCCCTTGGTTAGAAATCACTCCAAGAGTTTTTTCCTGAGAAATAGGCCAGATTTTTGAAACTGACGTTAGGAAAACACTGCGAAAACAGATTACTAGATTCTCGGTGTAAATCTGCCTTGTATGGTGGATGAAAGTTCGGTAATCCTTATGCTAACATCTCTGTAGTGAATATTTGTCGAATCCGTGATGCATGTAGCTTTTTCGTAACACGGAATTTCACGATGATGGGTTCTATGTAAATTGCATGTCTATTGGGTAGAACTCGCTCCAAGAGGATTTTCCTGTGGAAACTGCATGATTTTAGAGACTGACATTAGGAGAAAACTACTAAATCAGAATAAAATTTCTATGTATAAATATGCACTGTAAGGTGGATGAAAGTTCGTTACTACACATGTTCACAACTCATTAAAGAATGTTTGTTGAATCCGTGGGGCATGTAACGTGTTCAGAACACGGAATGTCACGGTGATTGAAACTAGGTAAGTTACATATCTTTTGGGTAGAACTGGCTCCAAGAGCATTTTTCTGCCAAATCTGCCTCATTTTCAAACCTGGCATTAAAACTAACCTGTGAAATCTGAGAAAATTCTTCAAAGTGTCAGTAAGCCTTGTATGGTGGATGAAAGTGCTGTAATCCACTTGCTAACAACTCTGTAGTGAATATTTGTCGCATCCGAGATGCCTGTAGCGTGTTCGGAACACGGAATTTCACAGTGAGCGAATCCATGTAAATTACAGGTCTATTGGTTAGGACACGCTCCAAGAGGTTTCTGCCGTGAAATCTGCCTCATTTTCAAAACTGGCATTTCGAAAGCTCTGTGAAATCAGAGAAAAAGCTTCTAAGCATCAATATGCCTACTACTGTGATGAAAGTCCTGTAATCCACATGCAAACAACAATGTAGTGTATTTTTGTCGAAAATTCTCTGCATGTAGCGTGTTCGAAACACGTAATTTCACAGCGGGAGACTCTATGTAATTTACATATCTATTGGGTAGAACACGCTCCGTTTTTTCCTTTGAAAACTGCCTGATTTTCGAAACTGCTATTAGGAAAAAGCTGCGAACTCAGAGTTAATGTTTCTAGGTGTAAATATGCCTTGTATGGTGGATGAAAGTTCTGTAATACACATGTACACAACTCATTAAAAATGTTTGTCAAATCCGTGATGTATGTAGCGTGTTCGGAGCACGGACTGTCACGGTGAGGGAAACTATGTAAATTACAAATCTCTTGGTTAGAACACGCTCCAGGAGCATTTTACTGAAAAATCTGCCTCAGTTTGGAAACTGGTGTTTTGAAAATGCTGCAAAATCTGAGTAAATGCTTTAAGGTGACAATATGTCTTCAATGGGTTATTAAAGATGTGTAATTCACATGCTAAGAACTCAGCAGTGAATATTTGTTGAATCCGTGGTGCATGTAACGTTTTCGGAACACGGAATGTTACGGTGACGGTATCTATGAAAATGAGATGTCTATTGGATAGAACATGCACCAAGAGAATTTTTCTGCGAAAACTGCCTGATTTTGGTAACTGACGTTAGGAAAACCTGCGAAATCTAAGTAAATGTTTCTAGGTGTAAATATGCCTTGTATTGTGGTTGAAAAATCGGTAATCCACATGCTCACGCTCATTAAATAATGTTTGTCGAAGCTGTGATGAATGTCACGTTTTCGGAACACGGAATGTCTCGGTGAGTGAAACTCTGAAAATAACAATTCTACTGGATAGAACTCGCTTGAATTGAATGTTTCTGCGACAATTTCATGATTTTCGTACCTGGATGATAGGAAAAACCGGCGAAATCAGAATAACTACTTCTAGGTGTAAATATGCCTTGTATGGTGGATGAAAGTTCGGTAATCCACATGCTCACACTCATTAAAGAATGTTTGTCCAATTCGTGATGCATGTGATGTGTTCGGAATACGGAATGTCATAGTGAAGGAAACAATGTACGTTACATATCTATTGGGTAGAAATCGCTTGAAGAGAATTTTTCTGTGAAATGTGCCTCATTTTGAAAACTGCCATTAAGAGAACCCTGTGAAATCTGAGAAAATGCTTCTAAGTGTCAATATGCCTTGAATGGTGAATGAAAGTCCAGTAATCCACATGTTAATAATAGTGTAGTAATTATTTTTTAAACCGTGATTCATGTAACGCTTTTGGAAAACGGAATTTCACGGTAATGAAACTATGTAAATTACAATTCTATTGAGTAGAACACGCTTGAAGACAATTTTTCTGCGAAATGTGCCTCATTTTCAAAACTGCCATTAGGAGAACACTGTGAAATCTGAGAAAATGCTTCTAAGTGTCAATATGCCTTCAATGGTGAATGAAAGTCCGGTAATCCACATGTTAATAAGAGTGTAGTAATTATTTTGTAAACCGTGATTCAAGTAGTGCTTTTGGAAAATGGAATTTCACGGAAATGAAACTATGTAAATTACAATTCTATTGAGTAGAACGAGCTAGAAGAGAATTTTTCTGTGAAAATTGCATGGTTATCAAATCTGAAGTTTGGAAAAAGGTGCAAAAGGAGAGTAAATATTTGTAGGTGTAAATGTGCCTTTATGTTGCAGGAAAGTTCGGTAATCCACATTTTCACAACATATTAAAGAATCTTTTTCTAATCCGTGGTGCATGTACAGTGTTCAGAACGTGGAATTTCACGGTGATTGAAACAATGTAAATTACTTCTCTATTGGGTAGAACTCGCTCCGAGAGTGTTTTTCTGCGAAAACTTCGTCATTTTTGAAACTGGCGTTTGGAAAACGCTGCAAAATCGGAGAAAATACTTCTAAGAATCAATATTCAATGTATTGTGATGAAAGTTCTGTAATCCACATGCTAACAAATTTGTAGTGAATATTTGTCGAATCCTTTATGCATGTAGCATGTTCGGAACACGGAATTTCACGGGCAGGGAATTTATGTAAATTACATTTCCCTTGGTTAGAAATCACTCCAAGAGTTTTTCCTGAGAAATAGGCCAGATTTTTGAAACTGAAGTTAGGAAAACACTGCGAAAACAGATTACTAGATTCTCGGTGTAAATCTGCCTTGTATGGTGGATGAAAGTTCGGTAATCCTTATGCTAACATCTCTGTAGTGAATATTTGTCGAATCCGTGATGCATGTAGCTTTTTCGGAACACGGAATTTCACGATGACGGGTTCTATGTAAATTGCATGTCTATTGGGTAGAACTCGCTCCAAGAGGATTTTCCTGTGGAAACTGCATGATTTTAGAGACTGACATTAGGAGAAAACTACTAAATCAGAATAAAATTTCTATGTATAAATATGCACTGTAAGGTGGATGAAAGTTCGTTAATACACATGTTCACAACTCATTAAAGAATGTTTGTTGAATCCGTGGGGCATGTAACGTGTTCAGAACACGGAATGTCACGGTGATTGAAACTAGGTAAGTTACATATCTTTTGGGTAGAACTGGCTCCAAGAGCATTTTTCTGCCAAATCTGCCTCATTTTCAAACCTGGCATTAAAACTAACCTGTGAAATCTGAGAAAATTCTTCAAAGTGTCAGTAAGCCTTGTATGGTGGATGAAAGTGCTGTAATCCACTTGCTAACAACTCTGTAGTGAATATTTGTCGCATCCGAGATGCCTGTAGCGTGTTCGGAACACGGAATTTCACGGTGAGCGAATCCATGTAAATTACAGGTCTATTGGTTAGAACACGCTCCAAGAGGTTTCTGCCATGAAATCTGCCTCATTTTCAAAACTGGCATTTCGAAAGCCCTGTGAAATCTGAGAAAAAGCTTCTAAGCATCAATATGCCTACTACTGTGATGAAAGTCCTGTAATCCACATGCAAACAACAATGTAGTGTATTTTTGTCGAAAATTCTCTGCATGTAGCGTGTTTGAAACACGTAATTTCACAGCGGGAGACTCTATGTAATTTACATATCTATTGGGTAGAACACGCTCCGTTTTTTCCTTTGAAAACTGCCTGATTTTCGAAACTGCTATTAGGAAAAAGCTGCGAACTCAGAGTTAATGTTTCTAGGTGTAAATATGCCTTGTATGGTGGATGAAAGTTCTGTAATACACATGTACACAACTCATTAAAAATGTTTGTCAAATCCGTGATGTATGTAGCGTGTTCGGAACACGGACTGTCACGGTGAGGGAAACTATGTAAATTACAAATCTCTTGGTTAGAACACGCTCCAGGAGCATTTTACTGAAAAATCTGCCTCAGTTTGGAAACTGGTGTTTTGAAAATGCTGCAAAATCTGAGTAAATGCTTTAAGGTGACAATATGTCTTCAATGGGTTATTAAAGATGTGTAATTCACATGCTAAGGACTCAGAAGTGAATATTTGTTGAATCCGTGGTGCATGTACCGTTTTCGGAACACGGAATGTTACGGTGACGGTATCTATGAAAATGAGATGTCTATTGGATAGAACATGCACCAAGAGAATTTTTCTGTGAAAACTGCCTGATTTTGGTAACTGACGTTAGGAAAACCTGCGAAATCTAAGTAAATGTTTCTAGGTGTAAATATGCCTTGTATTGTGGTTGAAAAATCGGTAATCCACATGCTCACGCTCATTAAATAATGTTTGTCGAAGCCGTGATGAATGTAACGTTTTCGGAACACGGAATGTCTCGGTGAGTGAAACTCTGAAAATAACAATTCTACTGGATAGAACTCGCTTGAATTCAATGTTTCTGCGACAATTTCATGATTTTCGAACCTGGATGTTAGGAAAAACCTGCGAAATCAGAATAACTACTTCTAGGTGTAAATATGCCTTGTATGGTGGATGAAAGTTCGGTAATCCACATGCTCACACTCATTAAAGAATGTTTGTCCAATTCGTGATGCATGTGATGTGTTCGGAATACGGAATGTCATAGTGAAGGAAACAATGTACGTTACATATCTATTGGGTAGAAATCGCTTGAAGAGAATTTTTCTGTGAAATGTGCCTCATTTTGAAAACTGCCATTAAGAGAACCCTGTGAAATCTGAGAAAATGCTTCTAAGTGTCAATATGCCTTGAATGGTGAATGAAAGTCCAGTAATCCACATGTTAATAATAGTGTAGTAATTATTTTTTAAACCGTGATTCATGTAACGCTTTTGGAAAACGGAATTTCACGGTAATGAAACTATGTAAATTACAATTCTATTGAGTAGAACACGCTTGAAGACAATTTTTCTGCGAAATGTGCCTCATTTTCAAAACTGCCATTAGGAGAACACTGTGAAATCTGAGAAAATGCTTCTAAGTGTCAATATGCCTTGAATGGTGAATGAAAGTCCGGTAATCCACATGTTAATAAGAGTGTAGTAATTATTTTGTAAACCGTGATTCAAGTAGTGCTTTTGGAAAATGGAATTTCACGGTAATGAAACTATGTAAATTACAATTCTATTGAGTAGAACGAGCTAGAAGAGAATTTTTCTGTGAAAATTGCATGGTTATCGAATCTGAAGTTTGGAAAAAGGTGCAAAAGGAGAGTAAATATTTGTAGGTGTAAATGTGCCTTTATGTTGCAGGAAAGTTCGGTAATCCACATTTTCACAACATATTAAAGAATCTTTTTCTAATCCGTGGTGCATGTACAGTGTTCAGAACGTGGAATTTCACGGTGATTGAAACAATGTAAATTACTTCTCTATTGGGTAGAACTCGCTCCGAGAGTGTTTTTCTGCGAAAACTTCGTCATTTTTGAAACTGGCGTTTGGAAAACGCTGCAAAATCTGAGAAAATACTTCTAAGAATCAATATTCAATGTATTGTGATGAAAGTTCTGTAATCCACATGCTAACAAATTTGTAGTGAATATTTGTCGAATCCTTTATGCATGTAGCATGTTCGGAACACGGAATTTCACGGGCAGGGAATTTATGTAAATTACATTTCCCTTGGTTAGAAATCACTCCAAGAGTTTTTTCCTGAGAAATAGGCCAGATTTTTGAAACTGACGTTAGGAAAACACTGCGAAAACAGATTACTAGATTCTCGGTGTAAATCTGCCTTGTATGGTGGATGAAAGATCGGTAATCCTTATGCTAACAACTCTGTAGTGAATATTTGTCGAATCCGTGATGCATGTAGCTTTTTCGGAACACGGAATTTCACGATGATGGGTTCTATGTAAATTGCAAGTCTATTGGGTTGTACTCACTCCAAGAGGATTTTTCTGTGGAAACTGCATTATTTTAGAGACTGACATTATGAGAAATCTACTAAATCAGAATAAAATTTCTATGTATAAATATGCACTGTAAGGTGGAATAAAGTTCGTTAATACACATGTTCACAACTCATTAAAGAATGTTTGTTGAATCCGTGGTGCATGTAACGTGTTCAGAACACGGAATGTCACGGTCATTGAAACTAGGTCAGTTACATATCTTTTGGGTAGAACTGGATCCAAGAGTATTTTTCTGCCAAATCTGCCTCATTTTCAAACCTGGCATTAAAACTAAACTGTTAAATCTGAGAAACTTCTTCAAGGTGTCAGAAAGCCTTGTACGGTGAATGAAAGTGCTGTAATCCACTTGATAACAACTCTGTAGTGAATAATATTCGCATCCGAGATGCATGTAGCGTGTTCGGAACACGGAATTTTCGGTGAGCGAATCCATTTAAATTACATATCTATTGGTTAGAACACGCTCCAAGAGATTTCTGCCGTGAAATCTGCCTAATTTTGGAAACTGGCTTTTCAAAAGCTCTGTGAAATTAGAGAAAAATCTTCTAAGCATCAATATGCCTACTACTGTGAAGGAAGTCCTGTAAATCACATGCAAAAACAATGTAGTGTATATTTGTCGAAACTTTTCTGCATGTAGCGTGTTCGAAACACGTAATTTCACAGCGGGAGAATCTATGTAATTTAAATATCTATTGGGTAGAACACGCTCCAACAGTTTTTTCCTTTGAAAACTGCCTGATTTTTGAAACTGCTATTAGGAAAAAGCTGCGAACTCAGAGTTAATGTTTCTAGGTGTAAATATGCCTTGTATGGTGGATGAAAGTTCTGTAATACACATATACACAACTCATTAAAAATATTTGTCAAATCCGTGATGTATGTAGTTTGTTCGGAACACGGACTGTCACAGTGAGGGAAACTATGTTAATTACAAATCTCTTGGTTAGAACACGTTCCAGGAGCATTTTACTGAAAAATCTGCCTCAGTTTGGAAACTGCTGTATTGAAAATGCTGCAAAATTTGACTAAATGCTTGAAGGGGTCAATGTCTACAATGGGTTTTTAAAGATGTGTAATTCACATGCTAAGAACTCAGCTGTGAATATTTGTTGAATCCGTGGTGCATGTACCGTTTTCGGAACACAGAATTTTACGGTGATGGTATCTATGTAAATGAGATGTCTATTGGATAGAACATGCACCAAGAGAATTTTTCTGCGAAAACTGCCTGATTTTGGTAACTGACGTTAGGAAAACCTGCGAAATCTAAGTAAATGTTTCTAGGTGTAAATATGCCTTGTAATTTGGTTGAAAAATCGGTAATCCACATGCTCACGCTCATTAAATAATGTTTGTCGAAGCCGTGATGAATGTAACATTTTCGGAACACGGAATGTCTCGGTGAGTGAAACTCTGAAAATAACAATTCTACTGGATAGAACTCGCTTGAATTGAATGTTTCTGCGACAATTTCATGATTTTCGAAACTGGATGTTAGGAAAAACCTGCGAAATCAGAATAACTACTTCTAGGTATAAATATGCCTTGTATGGTGGATGAAAGTTCGGTAATCCACATGCTCACACTCATTAAAGAATGTTTGTCCAATTCGTGATGCATGTGATGTGTTCGGAATACGGAATGTCATAGTGAAGGAAACAATGTACGTTACATATCTATTGGGTAGAAATCGCTTGAAGAGTATTTTTCTGTGAAATGTGCCTCATTTTCAAAACTGCCATTAAGAGAACCCTGTGAAATCTGAGAAAATGCTTCTAAGTGTCAATATGCCTTGAATGGTGAATGAAAGTCCAGTAATCCACATGTTAATAATAGTGTAGTAATTATTTTTTAAACCGTGATTCATGTAACGCTTTTGGAAATGGAATTTCACGGTAATGAAACTATGTAAATTACAATTCTTTTGAGTAGAACACGCTTGAAGACAATTTTTCTGCGAAATGTGCCTCATTTTCAAAACTGCCATTAGGAGAACACTGTGAAATCTGAGAAAATGCTTCTAAGTGTCAATATGCCTTGAATGGTGAATGAAAGTCCGGTAATCCACATGTTAATAAGAGTGTAGTAATTATTTTGTAAACCGTGATTCATGTAACGCTTTTGGAAAATGGAATTTCACGGTAATGAAACTATGTAAATTACAATTCTATTGAGTAGAACGAGCTAGAAGAGAATTTTTCTGTGAAAATTGCATGATTATCGAATCCGAAGTTTGGAAAACTCTGCAAAACAAGAGTAAGTATTTGTAGGTGTAAATGTGCCTTTATGTTGCAAGAAAGTTCGGTAATCCTCATTTTCACAACATATTAAAGAATCTTTTTCTAATCCGTGGTGCATGTACAGTGTTCAGAACGTGGAATTTCACAGTGATTGAAACAATGTAAATTACTTTCTATTGGGTAGAACTCGCTCCGAGAGTGTTTTTCTGCGAAAAATTCATCATTTTTGAAACTGGCTTTTGGAAAATGCTGCAAAATCGGAGAAAATACTTCTAAGAATCAATATTCAATGTATTGTAATGAAAGTTCTGTATTCCACATGCTAACAATTTTTTAGTGATTATTTGTCGAATCCTTTATACATGTAGCATGTTCGGAACACGGAATTTCACGGCCAGGGAATTTATGTAAATTACATTTCCCTTGGTTAGAAATCACTCCAAGAGTTTTTTCCTGAGAAATATTCCTGATTTTTGAAACTGATGATAGGAAAACACTGCGAAAACAGATTACTAGATTCTTGGTGTAAATCTGCCTTGTATGCTGTATGAAAGTTCGGTAATCCTTATTCTAACAACTCTGTAGTGAATATTTGTCGAATCTGTGATGCATGTAGATTTTTCGAAACACGGAATTTCACCATGACGGGTTCTATGTAAATTGCATGTCTATTGGGTAGAACTCGCTCCAAGAGGATTTTCCTGTGGAAACTGCATGAATTTAGAGACTGACAATAGGAGAAAACTACTAAATCAGAATAAAATTTCTATGTATAAATATGCACTGTAAGGTGGATGAAATTTCGTTAATACACATGTTCACAACTCATTAAAGTATGTTTGTTGAATCCGTGGTGCACGTAACATGTTCAGAACATGGAATGTCACGGTGATTGAAACTAGGTAAGTTACAAATCTTTTGGGTAGAACTGGCTCCAAGAGCATTTTTCTGCCAAATCTGCCTCATTTTAAAAACTGGCATTAAAACTAAACTGTGAAATCTGAGAAAATTTTCAAAGTGTCAGTAAGCCTTTTATGGTGGATGAAAGTGCTGTAATCCACTTGCTAACAACTCTGTAGTGAATATTTGTCGCAACCGAGATGCACGTAGCGTGTTCGGAACACGGAATTTCACGGTGAGCGAATCCATGAAAATTACACGTCTGTTGGTTAGAACCCGCACCAAGAGTTTTCTGTTGTGAAATCTGCCTCATTTTGAAAACTGGCGTTTCGAAAGCTCTGTGAAATCAGAGAAAAAGCTTCTAAGCATCAATATGCCTACTACTGTGATGAAAGTTCTGTAATCCACCTGCAAACAACAATGTAGTATATTTTACTCGAATCTTCTCTGCATGTAGCGGGTTCGAAACATGTAATTTCACAGGGGGAGACTCTATGGAATTTACATATCTATTGGGTAAAACACGCTCCGTATTTTCCTTTGAAAACGGCCTGATTTGCGAAAATGCTGTTAGGAAAAATCTGCGAACTCAGGGTTAATATTTCTAGGTGTAAATATGCCTTGTATGGTGGATGAAAGTTCTGTAATAAACATGTACACAACTCATTAAAAATGTTTGTCAAATCCGTGATGTATGAAGCGTGTTCGGAACACGGATTGTCACGGTGAGGGAAACTATGTAAATTACAAATCTCTTGGTTAGAACACGCTCCAGGAGCATTTTACTGAAATATCTGCCTCAGTTTGGAAAATGGTGTTATGAAAACGCTGCAAAATCTGAGTAAATGCTTTAAGGTGACAATATGACTTCAATGGGTTATTAAAGATGTGTAATTAACATGCTAAGAACTCAGCAGTGAATAATTGTTTAATCCGTTTTGCATGTTCCATTTTCGGAACACAGAATGTTACAGTGATGTTATCTATGAAAATGAGATGTCTACTGGATAGAACATGCACCAAGAGAATTTTTTTGCGAAAACTGCCTGATTTTGGTAACTGACGTTAGGAAAATCTGCGAAATATAAGTAAATGTTTCTAGGTGTAAATATGCCTTGTATTGTGGTTGAAAAATCGGTAATCCACATGCTCACGCTCATTAAATAATGTTTGTCGAAGCCGTGATGAATGTAACGTTTTTGGAACACGGAATGTCTCGGTGAGTGAAACTCTGAAAATAACAATTCTACTGGATAGAACTCGCTTGAATTGAATGTTTCTGCGACAATATCATGATTTTCGAAATTGGATGTAAAGAAAAACCTGCGAAATAAGAATAAACATTTCTAGGTGTAAATATGCCTTTTATGGTGAATGAAAATTCAGTAATCCACATACTCACACTCAATAAAGAATGTTTGTCCAATTCGTGATGCATGTGATGTGTTCAGAATACGGAATGTCATAGTGAAGGGAACAATGTAAGTTACATGTCTATTGGGTAGAAATCGCTTGAAGAGAATTTTTCTGTGAAATGTGCCTCATTTTGAAAACTGCCATTAAGAGAACCCTGTGAAATCTGAGAAAATGCTTCTAAGTGTCAATATGTCTTGAATGGTGAATGAAAGTCCAGTAATCCACATGTTAATAATAGTTTAGTAAGTATTTTTTAAACCGTGATTCATGTAACGCTTTTGGAAAACGGAATTTCACGGTAATGAAACTATGTAAATTACAATTCTATTCAGTAGAACACGCTGAAGACAATTTTTCTGCGAAATGTGCCTCATTTTCAAAACTGCCATTAGGAGAACCCTGTGAAATCTGAGAAAATGGTTCTAAGTGTCTATATGCCTTGAATGGTGAATGAAAGCCCAGTAATCCACATGTTAATAACAGTGTAGTAAATATTTTGTAAACCATAATTCATGTAGCGCTTTTGGAAAATGGAATTTCACGGTAATGAATCTATTTAAATTACAATTCTATTGAGTAGAACGAGCTAGAAGAGAATTTTTCTGTGAAATTTGCATGATTATCGAATCCGAAGT
This sequence comes from Camelus bactrianus, assembly GCF_048773025.1. Taxonomy (NCBI): domain Eukaryota; kingdom Metazoa; phylum Chordata; class Mammalia; order Artiodactyla; family Camelidae; genus Camelus; species Camelus bactrianus. Next base: position 151,728,248 of record NC_133541.1, read on the forward strand.
TTGGAAAACTCTGCAAAACAAGAGTAAGTATTTGTAGGTGTAAATGTGCCTTTATGTTGCAAGGAAGTTCGGTAATCCACATTTTCACAACATATTAAAGGATCTTTTTCTAATCCGTGGTGCATGTACAGTGTTCAGAACGTGGAATTTCACGGTGATTGAAACAATGTAAATTACTTCTCTATTGGGTAGAACTCGCTCCGAGACTGTTTTTCTGCGAAAACTTCGTCATTTTTGAAATTGGCGTTTGGAAAACGCTGCAAAATCAGAGAAAATACTTCTAAGAATCAATATTCAATGTATTGTGATGAAAGTTCGGTAATCCACATGCTAACAAATTTGTAGTGAATATTTGTCGAATCCTTTATGCATGTAGCATGTTCGGAACACGGAATTTCACGGGCAGGGAATTTATGTAAATTACATTTCCCTTGGTTAGAAATCACTCCAAGAGTTTTTTCCTGAGAAATAGGCCAGATTTTTGAAACTGACTTTAGGAAAACACTGCGAAAACAGATTACTAGATTCTCGGTGTAAATCTCCCTTGTATGGTGGATGAAAGTTCGGTAATCCTTATGCTAACATCTCTGTAGTGAATATTTGTCGAATCCGTGATGCATGTAGCTTTTTCGGAACACGGAATTTCACGATGACGGGTTCTATGTAAATTGCATGTCTATTGGGTAGAACTCGCTCCAAGAGGATATTCCTGTGGAAACTGCATGATTTTAGAGACTGACATTAGGAGAAAACTACTAAATCAGAATAAAATTTCTATGTATAAATATGCACTGTAAGGTGGATGAAAGTTCGTTAATACACATGTTCACAACTCATTAAGAATGTTTGTTGAATCCGTGGGGCATGTAACGTGTTCAGAACACGGAATGTCACGGTGATTGAAACTAGGTAAGTTACATATCTTTTGGGTAGAACTGGCTCCAAGAGCATTTTTCTGCCAAATCTGCCTCATTTTAAAAACTGGCATTAAAACTAAACTGTGAAATCTGAGAAAATTCTTCAAAGTGTCAGTAAGCCTTGTATGGTGGATGAAAGTGCTGTAATCAACTTGCTAACAACTCTGTAGTGAATATTTGTCGCATCCGAGATGCCTGTAGCGTGTTCGGAACACGGAATTTCACGGTGAGCGAATCCATGTAAATTACAGGTCTATTGGTTAGAACACGCTCCAAGAGGTTTCTGCCATGAAATCTGCCTCATTTTCAAAACTGGCATTTCGAAAGCTCTGTGAAATCAGAGAAAAAGCTTCTAAGCATCAATATGCCTACTACTGTGATGAAAGTCCTTTAATCCACATGCAAACAACAATGTAGTGTATTTTTGTCGAAAATTCTCTGCATGTAGCGTGTTCGAAACACGTAATTTCACAGCGGGAGACTCTATGTAATTTACATATCTATTGGGTAGAACACGCTCCGTTTTTTCCTTTGAAAACTGCCTGATTTTCGAAACTGCTATTTGGAAAAAGCTGCGAACTCAGAGTTAATGTTTCTAGGTGTAAATATGCCTTGTATGGTGGATGAAAGTTCTGTAATACACATGTAGACAACTCATTAAAAATGTTTGTCAAATCCGTGATGTATGTAGCGTGTTCGGAACACGGACTGTCACGGTGAGGGAAACTATGTAAATTACAAATCTCTTGGTTAGAACACGCTCCAGGAGCATTTTACTGAAAAATCTGCCTCAGTTTGGAAACTGGGGTTTTGAAAATGCTGCAAAATCTGAGTAAATGCTTTAAGGTGACAATATGTCTTCAATGGGTTATTAAAGATGTGTAATTCACATGCTAAGAACTCAGCAGTGAATATTTGTTGAATCCGTGGTGCATGTACAGTTTTCGGAACACGGAATGTTACGGTGACGGTATCTATGAAAATGAGATGTCTATAGGATAGAACATGCACCAAGAGAATTTTTCTGCGAACACTGCCTGATTTTGGTAACTGACGTTAGGAAAACCTGCGAAATATAAGTAAATGTTTCTAGGTGTAAATATGCCTTGTATTGTGGTTGAAAAATCGGTAATCCACATGCTCACACTCATTAAATAATGTTTGTCGAAGCCGTGATGAATGTAACGTTTTCGGAACACGGAATGTCTCGGTGAGCGAAACTCTGAAAATAACAATTCTACTGGATAGAACTCGCTTGAATTGAATGTTTCTGCGACAATTTCATGATTTTCGAACCTGGATGTTAGGAAAAACCTGCGAAATCAGAATAACTACTTCTAGGTGTAAATATGCCTTGTATGGTGGATGAAAGTTCGGTAATCCACATGCTCACACTCATTAAAGAATGTTTGTCCAATTCGTGATGCATGTGATGTGTTCGGAATACGGAATGTCATAGTGAAGGAAACAATGTACGTTACATATCTATTGGGTAGAAATCACTTGAAGAGAATTTTTCTGTGAAATGTGCCTCATTTTGAAAACTGCCATTAAGAGAACCCTGTGAAATCTGAGAAAATGCTTCTAAGTGTCAATATGCCTTGAATGGTGAATGAAAGTCCAGTAATCCACATGTTAATAATAGTGTAGTAATTATTTTTTAAACCGTGATTCATGTAACGCTTTTGGAAAACGGAATTTCACGGTAATGAAACTATGTAAATTACAATTCTATTGAGTAGAACACGCTTGAAGAGAATTTTTCTGCGAAATGTGCCTCATTTTCAAAACTGCCCTTAGGAGAACACTGTGAAATCTGAGAAAATGGTTCTAAGTGTCAATATGCCTTGAATGGTGAATGAAAGTCCGGTAATCCACATGTTAATAAGAGTGTAGTAATTATTTTGTAAACCGTGATTCAAGTAGTGCTTTTGGAAAATGGAATTTCACGGTAATGAAACTATGTAAATTACAATTCTATTGAGTAGAACGAGCTAGAAGAGAATTTTTCTGTGAAAATTGCATGGTTATCGAATCTGAAGTTTGGAAAAAGGTGCAAAAGGAGAGTAAATATTTGTAGGTGTAAATGTGCCTTTATGTTGCAGGAAAGTTCGGTAATCCACATTTTCACAACATATTAAAGAATCTTTTTCTAATCCGTGGTGCATGTACAGTGTTCAGAACGTGGAATTTCACGGTGATTGAAACAATGTAAATTACTTCTCTATTGGGTAGAACTCGCTCCGAGAGTGTTTTTCTGCGAAAACTTCGTCATTTTTGAAACTGGCGTTTGGAAAACGCTGCAAAATCGGAGAAAATACTTCTAAGAATCAATATTCAATGTATTGTGATGAAAGTTCTGTAATCCACATGCTAACAAATTTGTAGTGAATATTTGTCGAATCCTTTATGCATGTAGCATGTTCGGAACACGGAATTTCACGGGCAGGGAATTTATGTAAATTACATTTCCCTTGGTTAGAAATCACTCCAAGAGTTTTTTCCTGAGAAATAGGCCAGATTTTTGAAACTGACGTTAGGAAAACACTGCGAAAACAGATTACTAGATTCTCGGTGTAAATCTGCCTTGTATGGTGGATGAAAGTTCGGTAATCCTTATGCTAACATCTCTGTAGTGAATATTTGTCGAATCCGTGATGCATGTAGCTTTTTCGGAACACGGAATTTCACGATGACGGGTTCTATGTAAATTGCATGTCTATTGGGTAGAACTCGCTCCAAGAGGATTTTCCTGTGGAAACTGCATGATTTTAGAGACTGACATTAGGAGAAAACTACTAAATCAGAATAAAATTTCTATGTATAAATATGCACTGTAAGGTGGATGAAAGTTCGTTACTACACATGTTCACAACTCATTAAAGAATGTTTGTTGAATCCGTGGGGCATGTAACGTGTTCAGAACACGGAATGTCACGGTGATTGAAACTAGGTAAGTTACATATCTTTTGGGTAGAACTGGCTCCAAGAGCATTTTTCTGCCAAATCTGCCTCATTTTCAAACCTGGCATTAAAACTAACCTGTGAAATCTGAGAAAATTCTTCAAAGTGTCAGTAAGCCTTGTATGGTGGATGAAAGTGCTGTAATCCACTTGCTAACAACTCTGTAGTGAATATTTGTCGCATCCGAGATGCCTGTAGCGTGTTCGGAACACGGAATTTCACGGTGAGCGAATCCATGTAAATTACAGGTCTATTGGTTAGAACACGCTCCAAGAGGTTTCTGCCATGAAATCTGCCTCATTTTCAAAACTGGCATTTCGAAAGCTCTGTGAAATCAGAGAAAAAGCTTCTAAGCATCAATATGCCTACTACTGTGATGAAAGTCCTT